>NW_011495072.1:19894647-19906631 GCF_000754665.1 Bison bison bison
CTTTTATGGCTGATTAATATTAGGCGATCAGTCCTGGGTGTTCTTTGGAAGGAATGATGCTAAAGCTGAAACTCCAGTACTTTGGCCACTTCATGCGAAGAGTTGACTCATTGGAAAAGACTCTGATGCTGGGAGGGATTGGGGGCAGGAGGAGAAGGGGACGACAGAGGATGAGATAGCTGGATGGTATCACCGACTCGATGGACATGAGTTTGAGTAAACTCCGGGAGCTGGTGATGGACAGGGAGGCCTGGCGTGCTGCAGTTCATGGGGTTACAGAGAGTTGGACATGACTGAGTGACTGAACTGAACTGAATTGACTGAATAGTCCACTGAGTACATGTACCACAACTTCTTTATCCATGCGTCTGATGGACATCTAGGTTGCTTCCATGTTCCAGCTATTGTAAACAGTGCTTCAATGAACAGTGGAATACACGCGTCTCTTTCAATTTTGGTTTCCTCAGGGTTTATGCCTAGGAGTTTAAGGACTCTCCATACCATCTTCCATAGTGGCTGTGTCAATTTACATTCCCATCAACGGTGCAAGAGTATTCCCTTTTCTCCACACCGTCTCCAGCATTTATTGTTTGTAGACTTTTTGATGGTGGCCATTCCGACTGGTGTGAGGTGATATTTCATTGTAGTTTTGATTTGCATTTCTCTAATAATGAGCGATGTTGAGCATCTTTTCATGTGTTTGTTAGCCATCTGTATGTCTTCTTTGGAGAATTGTCCGTTTAGGTCTTTTTCCCACTTTTTGATTGGATTGTTTGTTTTTCTGATATTTATGTTCTATTTTCTCATCATAATTGGTCAGTAGATAATTAGACCAAAAATGGATGAATTATATATAATATAGTCACACAATCAATAAATCTTTATTGAGCATTTATTTTAGGGCCCAGAGATATAGCAATAAGCAATAAGACAATGCTGTTATTTGCAAGCAGCTGATATTCTAGTGAGAGAGCACAAAAGTAAACAATAAATGTATCATTTCCAGGAAGCACTAAGGGCGATGAAGAATAAGCAGGACAAAGGGTTACAGGAACTATATACTATTGTGTGAAGACCTACTTTAGATAGAGAGTATTGAAAAGGCCTCTCACAGGAGGCCCGATTTAGACAGTTTGGAATGAAGTGAGAAAACAAACCATGACATGACCCAAAGGAAGAATGTTCCAAGCTGAACAAAGAGGACATAAAAAGAGCCAAGTTGGAAACAAGCTTGACACAGTTTAAGGAGATAAACACGGCTGAAGTAGAGTGGTCAGGAGAGGAAGAGCTGAGGAAGCCACTGGGTCAGATTATTTGGAATCTTAACAGCATAACTATGACTTTATTCCAAATTCACTGGAAGCAGTTGGAAGGCTTTAAGAGAGGGTTTGGTGTGAGCCAATTTACTCCCGAATTTTGACTGCTGAGAGGGAAATAGATTTTTAAAGGAAACAAATGTTGAAGTAAGAACTATCAAAGAAGCTACTACTACAGTAGTTCAGGTATGAGATGACAGTGTCTTGGATACAGTGATAGAGATGAAGGTGATCAGATTGAGGCTATAGCGAACAAAGCCAACGGAGTATGCTAATGGGCCAGCTTTATCATATGCGATACACAGAAAGGCCAAGGATGATTTCCAGGGTTGATAATGGAATATCACTAAATTGTGAATTGCTAAGGAAGAAACGCTTTTGGGGATGTCAGGAAAGAGGAAAATTGGGAGGTAGTCAGGGAATGAATCTATTTCAGATATATCAAATTTGAGGTGGTTGTTAAATATCCAAGTGAACATAGCAACTAGGCAGTACAGCTGTTTACTAGAGTCTGGAGCTCAGAAAAGTGGTTTAGACAATAGATATAACAGTTACACATTTGAGAGTCATTAGACTATAGATGGGATTTAAAGCCAGAGGACTAATTGACATGGCTAGGAAGTAAGGGTATCAAACAGGGTCTATGTTTTTTTCTGTTGTCATGTATGGATGTGAGAGTTGGACTGTGAAGAAGGCTGAGTGCCGAAGAATTGATGCTTTTGAACTGTGGTGTTGGAGAAGACTCTTGAGAGTCCCTTGGACTGCAAGGAGATCCAACCAGTCCATTCTGAAGGAGATCAGCCCTGGGATTTCTTTGGAAGGAATGATGCTAAAGCTGAAACTCCAGTACTTTGGCCACCTCATGCAAAGAGTTGACTCATTGGAAAAGACTCTGATGCTGGGAGGGATTGGGGACAGGAGGAGAAGGGGACGACAGAGGATGAGATGGCTGGATGGCATCACTGACTCGATGGACGTTAATCTGAGTGAACTCCGGGAGTTGGTGATGGACAGGGAGGCCTGGTGTGCTGCGATTCATGGGGTTGCAAAGAGTCAGACACAACTGAGTGACTGATCTGATCTGATAGATATAATAGTTATAAGTTTGAGAATATGATGCTGCTAAGTCACTTCAGTCGTGTCCCACTCTTTGCGACCCTATAGCCTGCCAGCTTCCTCTGTCCATAGGATTCTCCAGGCAAGAATACTGAAGTGGATTGCCATGCCCTCCTCCAGGGAATCTTCCCAACCCAGAGGATTTAAAGACAGAGAACTAATTGAGATCGCCAGGAAGTAAGGGTATCAAGAGAAGCTTCTCTCCAGTTTGGCTGCACGAGGAAAGAAGCAGGAAGAAGCGTCAGGATGGCAAGAAGCTGCTGAGACCAGCTAAGTCCAAGTACCGCATGGACTTCATCCAGTAGCAGAGGCTGCAGCTTGAGCACTGGCATGTCATGCTGGACAAGCTGGGTAAAGTCACCATCGGGGGCACCTTCCAGAACTGGACACCCGACCTCACCAACCTCATGACGCGGCAGCTGCTGGACCCCCCTGCCATCTTCTGGTGCAAGGAAGACTCCTAGGCCACGGATTGGAAAGAGGCCAAGGCACAGGAGTTCAGGGAGCGCTTGTCTGACTTGGCCAAAATCCGCAAGGTAGTGTACTTTCTCATCACCTTCAGCGAGGGCCTTGAGCACGCCAACCTCAAGGCCTCTATGGTCTTTAACTAGCTGCTCTCTGCTACCCGCTCCTCTTGGCTACCTGCCTGGCCCCTGCCCTTACCCCATCCCCTGGGTGTTTGGGGACATTCTTTTAGCTGCTGGTCTGAAGCTTGGCCGGAACCCAAGCCTGCCTTCATCTTCCTCTGCTTCCCCTGGTGCTGACGCTCCTGCTCACATGAAGAAATGCAAAGGCTCCAAAGTCCAGAAGCTGGCCTGGGGGCCGCTGCTTCTGCCTTCGACCTTGGAGGCCTGGTCTGGGCCAGTGTGGGAAGATGAGAGACCATGGGAGATTACTTTTTCTCTGCTCCATTGTTGGGAGACTGAGAGAGAGACAGAGAAACAAATCTAAAGAACCAGGCATTGGGTTTCATCCTGAGACGGGGAGGTGAAGACTTCAGAGCAACCTCCTTGGAGAGTCTGACCAACAGGCACTTACTGCCCTCTTGGCCACAATGCCTTTTCCCAGAGTCCGTGTCCAGAGGTGAGCACCTAGCTTGAGAACCCAGAAAGGTGCTCTGCATGCACCATGTGTGGTCCCAACATGCCTCAGGTCTAAGACATTGGGCAGGGTTGCTGTGGGGCTGATTTGGGCAGTAGTGAGGGGCTGGCAATCCGGAGGCTGTGCAGGCCAACTCTTGCTTCTGGAAATGACTTCAGGAGGGGAGAAGTGAAGGGGGAGAAAGAAAAAGTCATGTAGAGATGTATCTATCTTTATGCATACATGTGTACTGAAAGAAGAAAAGAGAAGCTTAGGACTGAGTAGTATTGGACAACTTCAATAATTAGAAATTGGATAGATAAGGAGGAGCCATTAAAGACATAGGGGCTTCCCTGATAGCCCAGACAGTAAAGAATTTGCCTGCATTGCAGAAGACCCGGGTTAGATCCCTGGGTCAGGACGATCCCCTGGAGAAGGAAATGGCAACCCACTCCAGTATCCTTGCCTGGAGAATCCTGTGGACAGAGGAGCCCCCTGGGCTACAGTTCATGGGGTCACAAAAGGTTGGACATGACTGAGCAATTAACATTAACATGAAAGACATGGAGAGGGAGTGTCTAGTGAAGGAGGAGGAAAACTAGTAAAGCATAAGATCTAGAATCTTAAGGAGAGAGTATTTCTAGGAGAAGGGGAGTGCCAAAAAGTCAAGGACAAGAACTGACCTTTGTATTCGGCAGCTTGGAGGTCACTGATGACTATGAGGAGAGCAATACATGGGAGGTCAGGTACAGAGGCCTCACTGGAGTGAGCTAAAAGACAGTAGAAGGTGAGGAAGTGGAGACAGCAAAAACAGACTACTCTTTTAGGGAATTTTGCACCAATGGCAACCCACTCCAGTGTTCTTGCCTGGAGAATCCCAGGGACAAGGGAGCCTCGTGGGTTGCCGTCTATGGGGTCACACAGAGTCGGACACGACTGAAGTGCCTTGGCAGCAGCAGAAGCTGTTAAGAGAGCAGAGAAATGGAGCCATTGTGTATGGGGAAGTGTTGGGAATGAGGATTTTAAATATATGTGTATATATGTATATGCCTTTTTAATATTGAAAGATGCTAAAGCATGTGTGCATGCTGATAATGGGAATGATTTCTCAGTGAAGAGTAAAGATTCTCTAAGAGGTACAATGTAAGAAAAAACGCAAAAGTTTAACATTTTCAGGACTTACCTGGTGGTACAGTAGATAAGAATCCACCTGCCAGTGCAGGGCACATGGGTTCAGTCCCTGGTCCAAGAAGATTGCACGTGCTGCAGGGCAACTAAGCCTATGCACCACTACTACTGAAGCCTGTGTGCCTAGAGCCTGTGCTCCCCAACCAAAGAAGCAAAATTTTTTTTCAAATAATGAAAAAATCTGTTAAAAATTTAATATTTGAATAAAAGAGGTTTCCCCCCATGTTTTATGGGCTTCCCTGGTGGCTCAGACAGTAAAGAATCTGCCTGCAATGTGGGAAACCTGGGTTCGATCCCTGGGTTAGTAAGATCCCCTGGAGGAGGACATGGCAACCCACTCCAGTATTCTTGCCTGGAGAATCCCCATGGACAGAGGAGCCTGGCAGGCTGCAGTCCATGAGGTCACAAAGAGTCTGACACAACTGAGCAACTAAGAACAGCACATGGGGAAGAAGTCTGAAATTTTGTGAAAGGATAGAAATCAATTGAATGACATCATTAAAGTGCTACAGGAAAAAAAAAAAGCATCAGTTAAGGATTTTACATTCAGGAAGTTATTCTGAATAACAAAAATGAAAACAACAGATTTAAAATAATTTGTGTCAAAATTCCAACAGATTTTTTTTTTACAGAAATGGGAAAACTGATTGTCTAATTCATATAGAATTACAAGTGGTCCTGAAGAGCTAAACTAATCTTAAAAAAAAGAATAAAATCTGATGCTTCACACTTTCTAGTTTCAAAACTTACCACAAAGCTGCAGTAATTGAAAGAGAATGATACTGGCATAAGGATAGACTTATTAACAAATGGAATAGAATTGAGAGTCCATAATACACCAATATACCTATGGTCAATTGGTTTTTGATAAAGGTGCCAGGTCTGTTCAATAGTGAAACAATAGTTTCTTCAACAAATGGTGTTGGGACAACTGAATTACCATATGTAAAAAAATGAAGTTGAACCCCTGCCTCACACACACACAAAAATTAAATCAAAATGGATGAATGACTAAGTATAAGAAGTAGAACTGTAAAACTCTTAGAAGAAAATATAGAAGTGAATCTTCGTGAACTTGGATTTGACAATATATTCTTAGCTATAACAACAACAAAAATAGATAAATTGCACTTAATAAAAAAAAAAACTTTTGTGTATCAGACAGCATGATTAACAAAGTGAAAAACCAACCTACAAAATGGGAGAAAATATTTTCACATCATGTGGATGGTAGGTTTAACATCCAGAATATGTAAAAGCTCCTACAACACAACAACAACAAAAAAAGACAATCCAATTTTTGAATGAACAAAGGACCCAAAAAGATATATAAGTGGCCAATAAACACATGAAAAGATTCTCAACACCATTGGTCATTAGGGAAATGCAAATGAAAGCCACAGCGAGGTCGCACAGCAGAGCTACTAGGACGGTGATCATTTCTTTTAAAGGAATATAGCACATGATAAGAATGTGGAGGAAATGGAACATTTGCACATTGCTAATGAGAATGCAAAATGTTGCAGCTGCTATGAGAAAATAGCTTAATCTTTCCTCAGAAAGCTAAACATAAGCTATGATCCAGCAATTCTATTTTTACCCCTAAGAGGAACTCAAATAGACATTTATATACCAATACTTCTGGTGGCTCAGATGGTAAAGAATCTGCCTGCAATGTAGGAGACCCTGGTTCAATCTTTGGGTCAGGAAGATTCCCTGGAGAAGGAAATGGCAACCCATATTAGTATTCTTGCCTGGGAAATCCCATAGACGGAAGAACCTGGCAGTCTACAGTCCATGAAGTCAGACACTTGGAGTCAGACACAACTGAGCAACTAATACCAACATACCAATACTAATTGTAGCACTACTTATAATAGTCAAAAGTTAGAAACTTCTCCAGTGTCTATCAACAGATGAATGGATAAACAAAATGTGATCATATACATACAGTGGAATATTGTTCAGCCATTAAAAGGAATGAAATTCTGATCCATGTTCATTCAACATGGATGAACCTTGAAAACATATTAAGTGAAATAATCCAGACAAAAAAGACAGATATGCTTGGTTCTGTTTGTATGAAATATATATAATAGACAAATTTATAGGGACAGGAAGTAGATTAAAAGATACCTCTGGCTAGAAGTTATTGCATAATTCTTGGCTACAGTGTTTTTTGGGATGATGAAAATGTTTTGGAAATAAATGGTGGTGATAGTTTCAATTATGAATTCAATTAATACCTTAGAACTGTACTCTTAAGGTAGTTAAAATGGTAAGTTTTTTATATATTTTATCACAATAAAAATTTTGAATAATTACTCAGCCATTAAAAAGAATACATTTGAATCAGTTCTAATAAGGTGGATGAAACTGGAGCCTATTATACAGAGTGAAGTAAGCCAGAAAGAAAAACACCAATACAATATACTAATGCATATAAATGGAAATTAGAAAGATGGTAACGATGACCCTGTATGTGAGACAGTAAAAGAGACACAGATGTATAGAACAGTCTTTTGGACTCTGTGGGAGAGGGAGAGGGTGGGATGATTTCGGAGAATGGCATTGAACATGTATAATATCATATAAGAAACGAATCACCACTCCAGGTTTGATGCATGATACTGGATGCTTGGGGCTGGTGCACTGGGATGACCCAGAGGGATGGTACAGGGAGGGAGGTGGGAGAGGGGTTTGGGATGGGGAGCACATGTATACCCTTGGCGGATTCATGTTGATGTATGGCAAAACCAACACAATACTGTAAAGTAATTAACTTCCAATTAAAATAAATAAATTTATATTTAAAAAATAAATAAATCATATAAAAAAGAAAGAAATTTTAGATAATCAGAAGCAGATTAAAAATGTTTTCAGCACCTTGGCTTTACAAGAAATTTCAAAGGAAGCCTTTCATCCTGAAAGGAAATGATATAAAATGGAAATCTTAATTGAAAGGAAGGAAGGAAGAGAACAATAAATTGTAAATATGTGGGTAAATATAAAGGTCTATCTTTCTCTTCTTAATTTCTTAAAAATAAATTGACTAAAGTAAAAATAATAATGGTGTATTTCAGGTTTAGAACATATTCGGGGCTTTAAACATACAGTGTAAAATGTGTGACAGTAACAGCACAAGTGATAGGAAGAGATAAAATTCAAATTGTGCTGTTATAAGGGTCTTACATATATATCAAATAGTATAGTATTAATTATAGATAGATAAGAAAGCTCTAAATATAATCATGTAAAGAGGTAGTTAAAAACATAAATGGAAGAGATAGAATGAAACTCTAAACAATTCTCAACTGAAGGGAAGATAGAAGAAAAAAGGCCCCACAAACAAAGGGAACAAATAGAAAACAGAGGGTGAGATGATATTAATTTAAACCCAATCATGTCAATAATTATATCAACTATAATTGAACTAATAATGTTAAAAACTGGAGATTGAAGACTCATGAGGAAGCAAGACCTAGTTAGAACAATATACAGTTTAGAAGGGATATATTCTAAATATAAAAACAGTTTGAAAATAAAAGGGTAGGAAAATGAAAATTCAGTGTCAAATATATACCCTAGGTTTGACATTTCATTTTTAAAGGTTATAGCTATCTCAGAGGGACTGAACTAGATGTACTCTTATCCTTCCTCTGAAGCATAACAGTACACCACTGCACAATACCACCCAATCTGAAGACCAATAGTAAAGGAAATTCTTCAAGAAAAAATGAAAATCCATCAATATGAACATCTAAATAAAAAAACACATAGAAGTGTATCATCAGGATAAAAAATTTTTTTGCCAGTTTGTATTGCCAATTTCCAAAACAATGCAGCAAACATAAACCCAGTCCAGATGTCAATTATAAATACTAATATAGCTTGGGGTTTTATTTAAAGGCAGCAATTTTTTGAAATAGTTAATGCAGCAGTTGCTACACGATAATAATAGTACTTCAACTCTTCCTCTATCCTTTTAAATTAATTTTCCAAAGTTGGAGTGTAATCTTTTCCCCCTTAGACTATGCATTAATTGAGACTTCTCACCACTCTTTGTAATGTCTAGTATACAGTATTTCTACTTCTCATATCTTTGCTCTTCACAGTCACCTTATCCTGCCTCCCACCATCTAAGAAGAAAAGATGGTCAGACTAAGAAACAAGTGAAGTCTACAAGATGTCTGTATGTTTTGTGTGGCTTCAGAGTTAGATTGAAATTGCCAGGCACAGATTTAGTCTTGTAATTTTGTTTACACATTGGGGAAGAAAAATTCAATTTGTTAAATGTTTCATGTAACTATACCCAGGTTTTACCAAGCTAGGAACTTGGACCTTCTCTGTGTGTGTTAGTTGCTCATTTGTGTCTGACTCTTTGCGACCCCATGGACTATATAGCCCACCAGGCTCCTCTGTCCATGAGGAGATTCTCCAGCCATTCCCTTCTCCAGGGGATCTTCCAGAGCCAGGAATCAAACCTGGATTTCCTTCACTGCAGGCAGATATTTACCATCTGAGCCACTAGAGCTGAGAACTTGGACCTTTTATGTGTAGTGACTTTTTAACCCTAGTTTTCATAACCTGGAGGTCAGACTGTTGCTTTTGCATGATGTATGTAGTGTCTCTGGAGAAGGCAATGGCACCCCACTCCAGTACTCTTGCCTGGAAAATCCCATGGATGGAGGAGCCTGGTAGGCTGCAGTCCATGGGGTCGCTAAGAGTCGGACACGACTGAACGACTTCACTTTCACCTTTCACTTTCATGCATTGGAAAAGGAAATGGCAACCCACTCCAGTGTTCTTGCCTGGAGAATCCCAGGGGCGGTGGAGCCTGGTGGGCTGCCATTTATGGGGTTGCACAGAGCCGGACACGACTGAAGCGACTTAGCAGCAGCAGCAGCAGCAGCAGCAGCAGCATGTAGTGTCTCATGACTGCAGTTTGCTTTGTTTTATAGTATCTGTACTTGTATTTTTCAAGAGCTAATTTGTAAATAGATGATGTTATTTCTCCATTGAAAACACACTTTTTAAAAAAGCAAAATCCCCACTCCCAAAAAAAGGGTAGAACAATATGCAATAAAAAATTAAGTGTGATATAGTCACACCAGTCTGCTATTAACATCAAAGAGTCTTCAAGACAGGGAATCAGGGATGAAGTTATCTGATGATAAAAGGTTCAATTCATCAAGAATGATCCTAAATGCTTATATCCTTAATAACAAAATTTCAAAATATATGAAACAAAAATTGACAGAACTAAATGAAGAAACATATAGATTTGTTTCTACATGTTGCTGGATTTGATTTTTTTAAACATTTTTATGTCTATGAACATGTGGATTGGAAGACTCAATATTATTAGGATGTCAGTCCCTCTCAGATTGATGTATAGATCTAAGGCTATTCAATTTAAATTCTAAGCAGCTTTTTGTTTGTTGGTTTTTTGAAGAGACTGATAGGCAAAATCTAAAATTTATCTGTGAATCCAAAGGACCTAGAATATAATCTTTAAAAAGATAAATAAAAGTGAAACTCTTACACAAACTGACTGAACCTATCAACTTATTAAAAAGCTTATTATCAACTTATTAAAAAGCTGTAGTAATCAAAGTAGTAAGGTATTGACAAAAGTAGAGAGAAATAGAATTACATAGAGAAAACAAAAATATACATGCATTTTTAAAAGTTAAATGATTTTTGACAAAGCACCAAGATAGTTCAATGAAAAAAGAAAAGTCAACAAATAATAGTGCAATATAGGATATTTGTGTGGAAAAAATTAATCTCAACTGCCACATTATGTGATACATAAATATTAATTTGAAATACATGATGGGACTAAACTAGAAATTTAACACTATAAGACTTCTAGGGAAAAAAATAGGAAGTCATCATGATTTTCTGGTACACAGGGATTTCTTAGAACTCCAGAAGACCTAACCATAATATAAGATTTATATTTGTAATTTATAAATGTTAAGAACTTCTTTTTGCAGTGAGACACTGATAATAAAACAAAAATATAAACCACAGACTGGGAGAAAATATCTGAAATATACATATAAAATGAGAAAAGACTTGTTTCCAAGTCATATAAAAAACACTGACACAGCATCACTATCATCATCATCATCATCATTACCACCGTCATTGTCATTCAAATAACCTGATTTTTTAAATGGGCAGAAGATTGGGGGGGGGAACCAGTTAATAAAAGAGTATATATTAATGATAACTAGACATTTCAAAGTCTCTTCTCTGACCTGTGAATCAAAACCACCATGATATGACACTCCCATTATCTACCAAAGTGGTTAAAAATAAAGAGACCAACAGCACTAAGTGTTGACAAGGATGGGAGCAAGAGGAGCTCTCCTACTTTGGTGGTGGCCGGGTGAAATGGTATGCCCATTTGGAAACAGCTTGCCAGTTTCTTATAAAGTTAAATGTATACCTGTTCTATGACCCAGCAATTCAATCTTAGTTTTTAAAATCAAGAGCAATGAAAACACAATAGATGGTATTGGTTCTGAGCTCTTTAAATGAGATTTTCATAAACAAACTTTCTAAAAGGTTAAAGCAGGGGTCCCCAACTTCTGGGATCTAATGCCTGATGATTTGAGATGCAGCTGATGTAATAACGATAGAAATAAAGTGCACAAGAAATATAATGTACTTGAATCACCCTGAAACCCCTGTCCATGGAGATATTGTCTTCCACAAAACTGGCCCCTGGTGCCAAAAAGGTTGGGGACTACTGGGAAACATACTTGCCAGCTCGACTTTCTTGTTGTTGTTCGGCTGTTAAGTCTTGTCTTACTCTTTGCAACCCCAGGGACTGTAGCACACCGGGCTCCTCTGTCCTCTACTATCCCCTAGAATCTGCCAGGATTCATGTCCGTTGAGTCAGTGATGCTATCTAATCATTACATCCTTTGCCACTCCCTTCTCCTTTTGCCTTCAGTCTTTCCCACATAAGGGTCTTTTCCAATGAGCTGGATCTTCACATGCGGTTCGTCAAAGTATTGGAGCTTTACGAACAGTCCTTCCAATGAATGTTCAGGGTTGATTTCCTTTAGGATTGACTGGTTTGATCTTCAGTTCAGTTCAGTCACTCAGTCCTGTCCGGCTCTTTGTGACCCCGTGAATTGCAGCATGCCAGGCCTCCCTGTCCCTCACCAACTCCCAGAGTTCACTCAAATTCATGTCCATCAAGTTGGTGATGCCATCCAGCCATCTCATCCTCTGTCATCCCCTTCTCCTCCTGCCCCCAACCCC
>NW_011495072.1:19906731-19919976 GCF_000754665.1 Bison bison bison
AAAAATTGGAGCTTCAGCTTCAGCACCAGTCCTTCCAATGAACACTCAGGGCTGATCTCCTTTAGGATGGACTGGTTGCATCTCCTTGCAGTCCAAGGGACTCTCAAGAGTCCATTTTGAACACCACAGTTCAAAAGCATCAATTCTTCGGCACTCAGCTTTCTTCACAGTCCAACTCTCACATCCATACATGACCACTAGAAAAACCATAGCCTTGACAAGATGGACCTTTGTTGGCAAAGTAATATCTCTGCTTTTCAATATGCTATCTAGGTTGGTCATAACTTTCCTTCCAAGGAGTAAGCGTCTTTTAATTTCATGGCTGCAATCACCATCTGCAGTGATTTTGGAGCCTAGAAAAATAAAGTCAGCCACTGTTTCCACTGTTTCCCCATCTATTTGCCATGCAGTGATGGGACCAGATGCCATGATCTTCGTTTTCTGAATGTCGAGCTATAAGCCAACTTTTTCACTCTCCTCTTTCACTTTCATCAAGAGGCTTTTTAGTTCCTCTTCACTTTCTTCCATAAGGATGGTGTCATCTGCATATCTGAGGTTATTGATATTTCTCCCGGCAATCTTGATTCCAGCTTGTGTTTCTTCCAGTCCAGCGTTTCTCATGATGTACTCTGCATATAAGTTAAATAAGCAGGGTGACAATATACAGCCTTTACATACTCCTTTTCCTATTTGGAACCAGTCTGACCAACCTAGACAGCATATTTAAAAGCAGAGACGTTACTTTGCCGACAAAGGTCCACATAGTGAAAGCTATGGTTTTTTTCAGTGGTCATGTATGCATGTGAGAATTGGACTATAAAGAAAGCTGAGCACCAAAGAATTGATGCTTTTGTAATGTGATGTTGGAGAAGACTCTTGAGAGTCCCTTGGACTGCAAGGAGATCCAACCAGTCCTGATCCTAAAGGAAATCAGTCCTGCATGTCCATTGGAAGGATGGATGTGAAGCTGAAACTTCAGTACTGTGGCCACCTGATGCGAAGAACTGTCTCATTTGAAAAGACCCTGATGCTGGGAAAGATTGGAGGCAGGATGAGAAGGGGACGGCAGAGGAGGAGATGCTTGGATGGCATCACCGACTCTATGAACATGAATTTGAGTAAGCTCTGGGAGTTGGTGATAGACAGGGAAGCCTGGCGTGCTGCAGTCCATGGAGTCACAAAGAGTTGGACACAACTGAGCGACTGAACTGAACTGAACTGAATCCTTGCCAGGTACTGCAGTGGTAAAGAATCTGCCTGCTGATGCAGGAGACGTGTGTTCAATCCCTGGATCAGGCAGATCCCCTGGAGAAGGAACTGGCAACCGACTTCAGTATTCTTGCCTGGAAAATTCCATGGACAGAGAAGCTTGGTGGGCTATGGTCTATGGGATTGCAAAGAGTCAAACAGGACTGAGCACGCAGCACAAAACAAAAAAAAAATAGTCCTTGTCTTGACCTGACTCTTGCTTTGTCGTTTTGTTATCATCTTAACCACCAGCTCTATTACTTTACTTCTCTCTTACATTTCAGTCCCTCTGATTATGGCTTCCTGATTTTTTGGCTTTTTTGGTTGCCTTTGCCATCATTTTCTTTGAGTTCTGTGTGCTCATCACCATGACGTTTGTCCAGCTTTCCTGTTTGTTAACTAACCCTTTGGCTGTCCTCTTGATGCCCTTCTTAGAATTACCACTACAGGAAGACTTTTTGGCACTGATTCCAGCAGTCTGAGCTCTGTTCTGTTGTTTCGCTTTGATATAAGATCCTGGGCATTCCAAACCTAGCCTTCCTAGTTTATTATAAAATCATGAGGTAGATTTCCTAGAATCTCAAGTTTAAAAGGAATCCTAAAATCTGTAACAGTACAACCTCTGAGTTAAAAACTCTATATTCTTTCTATTATTTTGCCATTCTTTTTAACAGTTCTTCAAATATTTGATGGCACATTTCATATCTCTATGTCTCCTCTTCATAATCTAAATATCCCAGTTCTTTAGTCATCATTTCCAACTTGAGTGATTTCCCCGAAATTGGCATCATTTTTATTACTTACCCTTTTACAATGATTTATATGATCTGAAGAGAAATCAGAATGAAAAAGTTGGTTTAAAAACTCAACATTCAGAAAATTAAGATCATGGCATCTGATCCCATCACTTCATGACAAATAGATAGATAGGGAAATAGTGGAAACAGAGACAAACTATTTTCTGGGTTCCAAAATCTCTGCAGATGGTGACTGCAGCCATGAAATTAAAAGATGCTTGCTCCTTAGAAGAAAAGCTATGACAAACCTAGACAGTATATTAAAAAGCAGAGACATTACTTTGCCAACAAAGGTCCACATAGTCAAAACTATGGTCTTGTCAGTAGTCATATATGGATTTGAGAGTTGGAACATAAAGAAGGCTGAGTGCTGAAGAATTGATGCTTTTGAACTGTGATGTTGGAGAACTCTTGAGAGTCCCTTGGACTGCAAGGAGAGCAAAGTAGTCAATCCTAAAGACAATCAACCCTAAATATTCATTGGAAGGACAGATGTTGAAGCTGAAGGTCCAATACTTTGGCCACCTGATGTGAAGAGCTGACTCATTGAAAAAGACCCTGATGCTGGGAAAGATTGAAGGCAGGAGAAGGGAACGACAGAGGACAAGATGGCTGGATGGCATTACTGACTCAATGGACATGAATTTGAGCAAGCTCCAGGAGATGGTGAAGGACAAGGAAGCCTGGCATGCTGCAGTCCATGGGGTCACAAAGAGTTAGACACAACTGAGCAACTGAACAACAGCAAATTTTACAATGAAAGGTGGAAAGAATTTATTTTTTTTAAGTCTCAATTATGTTCTGACCAGTGTGGGCTAGAAAAAGGCTTTATATTACTTACTATTAACTTTTACCTAACTTTTTCCGTGGTGATGATCAGGATCTTTTAAAATCTTTATTCTGGAATCAGCATATTCGTTACTTCCTGCTTCAGCTTCAGCCTCCTCTCAGATCTGAATCATGAAGCTGGGGTCAGTGTCATGCTACTTCCCATGAAGGTAGACGCCTTCACTAATTTCTCTGCAGCCATGTGCAGATATACAACATGTTGCCAAGGATATGTCCAGATATGTTATGAGTGTTGAAGGGTTCTGTATAATTCTCTTCTGCTTATTGTAACTCCCTCTCATCTCCTATTCACAGAAACCATCTGAATTCCAATGAGGGAGATATTATCAGATGGAAAATCTTGAATCCATGTTGATTTACTCTTTAGCGTTAGTAACAAATTTATTTTCACACAGAACTGATTGAAACACATCCATGTGTCTATCACAGAAGAGATTCTTGCATGTGTGAGAATTCCTCTAGGTACTGCTCCATTCACCCTGTACACATTGTGTAGTCATTAAAGCAGTTATCCTAAGTGTCCACATCCTCCCCAAAGACTTAAAGAAACTCTCTCAGACCCTTGCCAAAATTCTGATTTCATCACATTTATTGTACTCCTTTTATTTACAGCCTTCAAAAAAATGAAAGCTAGTTTGGCATAACTTTCTTTCCCCTTTTAAATTTTGATTATTACTGCTCCATTTTTATTTTAAAAGCTTTAGAATCTTAGCAAGGTCCATGTCAAGCTCCCCTTTTCATGCTGTTTAGCAATCTACCTATTTAAAGAATAATCCAGAATTAGTGGATTTTTTTTCTTTGCAATTGGGATGTGATTTCTAGGTCTTTATTATTAAAATAGGCTTCCCTGATGGCTCAGGTGATTGGCTCAACCTGCCAATGCAGAAGATGCAAGCTTAATCCCTGGATCAGGAAGATCCCCTGGAGAAGAAAATGGCAACTGAATCCAGTATTCTTGCCTGGAAAATCCCAAGGACAGAGGAGCCTGGCAGGCTACAAGTCCATTGGGTTGCAAAGAGTCGGACATGACTGAGCACACTTACACATTATTAAAATAAAGAAAAGTTATTGATATTTGAATATTTATCTTGTATCCAGCTATTTTGCCATTACTGCTTGTTATTGTTGTGGTTTTACTCAAATTCATTTGGGGTTCTAGGGTTTCAAATATAATCAGCAAAAGCAGATAACTTGATCTCATCTTTTTGAAACCAGTTATTTTACATTCTTGTTGCTTTGCCTTATCTAGAACTTCCAAGACAATGTTTAATATTAACAATAGAATGAACAAAAATTTGGAATTTCTTAGAAATTAAGACTGATATTACTAGATAATTATTGGATCAAACAGAAATCAAAAGTGAAAGATAACCAATCTATCTAGAGAGGAATGAAAAAGATATTCTGCCAAAATCTATAGAAATAGCAAACACTGAGGCAGGGGAAAACATAAACATATATGTGTATAGATATATATATATATATACACATTCATATATATATATATTCTTAGATGACTTTGTCATTAAAGAAAGTAATAAAAAATCAAAGGGGAGAAAAGAACTTAGTACTTATTTTAAGAAATTAGGGAAGAAAAAGAAACTAAGATGAAATTAATTTTAAAAAGAACATAGTATCTATTTGAAGAATTTAGGAAAGAAACTAAGACGAAATTAATTTTAAAATTTTAAGTAATGACTCTGTTCCTGGAAAATCCCATGGGCAGAGGAGCCTGGTAGGCTGCAGTCCATGAGGTCACTACAAGTTGGACACAACTGAGCGACTTCACTTTCACTTTTCACTTTCATGCATTGGAGAAGGAAATAGCAACCCACTCCAGTGTTCTTGCCTGGAGAATCCCAAGGACGAGGGAGTCTGGTGGGCTGCTGTCTATGGGGTTGCACAGAATCAGACACTACTGAAGCGACTTAGCAGCAGCTGTTCTTCCTGTCTCCCTCTTACAGGGAGCTTTCTGATTACTTTGGACCCACTTCTCAAGTCTAGGATAATCCACCACCCACCCCCCACATCTCAAGATCCTTAACTATATCTGCAAATGCATTTTTACCATATAGATACCATGTTCATAGGTTCCAAAGATTAGAACATGAACTCTTTATTTGGGAGGTTGCGGGGGGCGGGGGGGTCATTATTTGGCTTACCACTCAAAAATTTGGGCTAAGATTCTCTTTTCCAAAGTGATCAGTTTCTGCTAAATGCTTATTAATTAGGTTTTCCTTACCATCTGTATCTTATGACCTTTTTTGCTTGTTTGGTGCAATGGCACCAATTTGGTGTCAGGCCAGGTCTCTTTGGGCAGCTTTAATTCTTACTTTCACTAGTACAGAACACTATAAAGCACTTATTTTGCCTTTCAAAATTGTTCTTTTTTCTTTTACATTTGCTTTCTTGCTGACTTTTAATTTCTTTCTTTCAAAGTTTCCAAATTCAAAAGGTATGAATATACATTAACCGTCAAACACGCACTCAAGAAATTCACTCATGATGACAGATGGCCATTTCAACACAGTAGCTCATAAGTTTCTTTTAATGGCAACAGAAGGAAGTTAAGTGTCCAGTGAATAATCTTGGATATTTAGCATTAATAATCTAGGATTCTTTTCTCTTCAGAAAACACACAACAAAAACGTATCTAACTGTATTATCAGCCCTTTGTCCTTCCCATAACACACTGAATACCTAAGACAAATGTCTTTTTTAAGGTTGCTTTCAATCTGTCCTTCAAAGATGTCTAAGCCTGTATTTGTCTATTTCATGTGCATGAATTAACAGTAACACGGTATAGAGAGTAACAGTGCCAATTCTAGAATCAGATCAAGCATAGTCTGATTCCATAGCTCTATCAATTACTAAATTTAGGGAAACTACTTAAGTATTCCAGTTCAGTTTTTCTATTGGCCAGATAACAGTACTTAGCTGGATTAATGTGAATATTAAATAAAATAATTCATGGAAAGCACTCAGTCCAGGATAGTAGTAGCAGTGTTAGTTGCTCAGTCGTGTCCAACTCTTTGCAACCCAGTGGACTATCGCCTGCCAGGTTCCTCTGTCTATGGGATTCTCCAGGTAAGAATACTGGAGTGGATTGTCATTCCCTTCTCCAAAGGATCTTCCCGAGCCAGGCATCGAACCCAGGTTTCCTGCACTACAAGCAGATTCTTTACCCTCCAAGCTACAGGGAAAATCCTTAATCCTGGATAGACATGCCATAAATTCTCAACAAATATTACTTATCAGTTGTTTTTACAAAGGTACCATTAAAAATGTGCCAGACACATCAAACAGGGATTTGTTCCCCAGCTTTGATCAGCCTGAAAAACAGGCACCCTAATTCTGGAAGCAATGGGACCACTGCCGAAAGAAAACTTAGGTTCTTCTTCCCCTAGGCATGTCATTAATGTTGACATTGTTTATTGAGTAAAAAGAAATATGTTGGTTTATGCTATCATTATCCTTAGATCCTGAAGGTAGTAGTATTAGTAGCATCATTGCTCAATTGTGTCCGATTCTTTGCGACCCCACAGACTGTAGCTCACCAGGCTCTTCTGTCCATGAGATTCTGCAGGCAAGAATCCTGGAGTGGATTGCTGTTCCCTTCTCTGAAGGATCTTCCTGACCCAGGGATCAAACCCAGGTCTCCTGCATTGCAAGCAGATTCTTTACTGTCTGAGCTACAGGGAAGATCCTGAAGATATATTTCTTCAAAAGGAAACAGAAAAAAGAAAGATATAGTCCTCTAGAATTTCTGTTACCATTAGTCATGTTTCTCCATTGTCTTCCTGATAAGGCTATAAAAACTCTTTTAAGACTCCAAAAGTTCCTTTACTTGTTTGGAGAGCCTGAAAAATTAGGACTACTGTTATTCAGATAAATGCTAGTAGCACCCATGTCTCCTGTGCCTGGCTGGAAGAGGGGCCGCAAAGCAGAGTTTGCTTAACAAGGGTGAAACTGGAAGAGATGTAAAGCAGAATAATTTTCTTATATCAAAGATGTAGACACAATTGTAGAGCTACTTGGTTGAAAATTCCTGAGGAAATCAAATGAATTAGTAAATTCAGTTGGTCAAACACAGTAATTTAATAAAACGACAGATTTCTCCTTTCCCAGGATTTCCTTAAATCCTTCTTTATCTGCTTAAGTGTTATCAGATTCCATAGTAGCAAATTATGCCAGACTGGAAAAGAGTGAGCAAATGATTCTTGAGGCATAAAGTCAAAATTTGCATAAGGCACCTACCTGTGGTTTCCTGGAGAGCTGTTGAAATCATCACGGTACCCTGATGTTTAAACCTCAGTATTTCACTTCAGTGTGGCCAAGCAATTCTGATTGAGTCCTTCCCCAAGCCCTGTGAGAGTGTGCAGTGACGGTGTGCAGGCTCTTCATGTCATCTTCCCTCCCTCCAAGCTTTATTTAGAAATTCCCGAGGAGGTTTAGTGGTGAAAGGTTGTTCAAGTACTTTCCTCTCCTTTTTATTCCCTTCAGAGCAATTACTCAAACACTCAGAAAGCCAAAGCAGCTGTCTCACTCCATGTCTGGATCACAGAGCCCTAAATATTTATAGGTCTCTGAGAATTCCAAGTCTCAAGTTCAGGTAGGATGCTATTTTTACTTGCTGTTTGAAGACTTACTCGCCATGGTTAACACACTAGAAAATAACTGTTTTGACTGTGTAATACATTCTAATTTGGAAAATTGATATGGTATAAATAAAATAAAATTACCCATAATACCACCATCAATGTTACACTGAGATCTCTTTTCATCGCTCTATGTATATATGCATATAAAGTCACATCCAACTCTTTGAAGCCCCATGGACTATATCTAGCCAAGCTCCTCTGTCCATGGGATTTCCGCAAGAAAACCGGACTGGGTTGCCACTTCCTTCTCCAGGGGATCTTCTCAACCCAGGGATTGAACCTATGTTTTCTGCATTGGCAGGAAGATTCTTGACCACTGAGCCACCAGGGAAGCCTGTATATGCATATAGACACACAATATTCAGATTTTTATGATGTTTTCAAATATTACATACAATTCTTATTCTGTTTTTGTTAATCTATTTGGCAGAAACATGGGAGAATGTAAAAAAATTACAGTAAAAACTGTAATTTTTTTTTACTGTGAGTTGCAACAAATTGTGGGAGGCCTTAAATGCTGTCGTGGAAGTTTGGACTTTGTTCAGTGCTTTAGAAGGTTGACACCTCATGTTCACTTGGTATTTTCTGTTTATGCCTTTCTGTGTGTGTGTCTGTACGCACAGTCATGTCTCAAAAAGTTTGACATGACTGAACACACAGACACACACACACATACAAAAGAAAAGATAGAAAATATCAAGCGACCATGAGGTGTCAATCTCCTAAAGCACTGGGCTGATCCTGTTGGTCCCTTTCAATGCTCTTTTTCATGAACAAGGCCTTTTCCCTTCATTTTGAATGTCCCTGCCCTTCCTTACAGTGACTTGTCTACATCTTATCCATTGATTCATGATGCAGCTCAAATAGTACCTTCTTCATGGAGCCATGCTTGAGTCCTTCTGTCTCTCCTGGCCAGAGTCAGTGGTTTTTGCTTCTCAGTTCTATTTTTACCCATGCATCAGTTTTCTTGAGTTACGGCTATTTGGGTACACATCTTATTACTCCTTTTTGATTATGCATCAAAGATTTTGGACATTTTCATCATATCACAGTATCCTTTTTGGTCATTACAGTTTTTCTTGGCACATGCTAAAGAATTAACAGCAACCACGGTTATACTACTCACTTAACATATGGTGTCATTATTTGAGTAAAATTGCCCTGACTTGTCTTTTTTATATTCATCAGAGAAATGTTTTGTGGTGGTAGCTTATCTCCAAAGACAGTCCCCAATATTTCCTCTTCACTCTGTAGATACAGGCTCCCACACACATCAGGACCTGGTGCTACCTCCAACCCTCAACCATGGGCTGGCATTATGGACTGACTTTGACCAAGAGAATGCAATGGAAGTAATAAGTCTAGGGCTTCCAAACCCAGTATCAGAAACCCATACTATAAAGCAAAGGGCCAAGGTTGTCTTTGACCTCCACAGCTAGTTCCCAGCTGACAGCCAACAGTAACTGTCAGGCATGTGGGTGAATCACACTGAACATTCCAATCTAATTAACAACCGACCCAAACCCATGAAGAAGAAGCAGAACCAAACCCATGCAGCTAACCCTAGTCAACCCAAGAATCATTAAACATAATAAAAGGGTTGTTGTTTTAAACCATAGAGTTTGGGTGTAGTGTATCACACACAACAGATAAACCTAACACTGATTTACAAGTTAAACCATATGAATTGCTGGATTTGACAGGTTTTGACTGGAAAGTTCATATAGTTCAACCTAACATGAATAATGCCTTGATATTGCTCTATTGCTCTCAGCTCTTATTCTAAGCAAGTTATAACACTCTTGTCTCAGAATCCACTCAACAAAGAGTAGTTAAAATTTATCACCATAATGGTAAATAATTACAGTATAAATAAAAATAAATATTTTGTATTGATCAATATTAAGCAGTTCTACAGAGAAGCATGCGTTGTAAATACTAGTGTTCTATATACAACATTAAGGAGAAAAACTCCCAAGTTCAGTTTTTTCAAACTTCAGTTCTTTACATGCCACCTTCATGATTTATGGCACGTCTTCATTCTCACCATAAGACTGCCTACATTGTGTTTACTCAGAAAAATCATTTTAATAAAACATTATATCCCTCGCATAACGATATATTTAAATCCTTATCAAAGAGACTCAAAGTTATGTAATGTTACTGGCCCTCTTTGAAGCTTATATATTTTGATAGACACATTTATATACCCACAGGCTCTGGTTAGATCATCACACACACACAAGTATCACAACATGTATTATCAAACACAGAAGATCAGAGTTCTTTCTTTGCAAAAACTGTGAAAAAAATAAGCCTTTCCTTCAGCTCTAATTATCACTCTCCAAACCACAACCTGAGACATCCACCTTCTTTCTAGTACCCCAAATATCACTGGTCTACACAATGACAATTGATCTAGAACCCTCCTCAGTGGACAGCACTTAAGCTCTGGAGATTTCTTGTCTCTTTTTCCAACCTCATTTATCCTGTTCACCAACTCATTGAGTCTTATTCTCAAATGGAGAAAAGTTAATATAAAGAATTCATCTAGACCACTTTGTTCATGCTTATGCTTCCAAGGTACCACATATAAGCCTATTATTTTAATTTTTGGCTTACTTCTTTGTATTCTGGTCTTTCCATAAACTATTTGAGGCAACTTATGGGAAAGTGTTTAATAGAATAATAAAACACAAATGTAAGTAAAAGGCACAAAAGCCAGAAGAAAACACAAACTAGTATAGATGTAACCAAGGCGGAAATAGCACTCAAACAAAATAGTCCATAAAATACAACACAGATGCTACAGTTAAGGTATCAATTTGACTAAGAAGCTCTTAGTTGATCAATGAAGAAAGAAAAGTGGGTCTTTTATATTAATCTCCTTAGTCATGATTTAGAATAAAAATAATTTTTTCAGGTAAATGTTTTCCTGCATTATATTCTAAAATTAGTTTTTCATATGGGTCCTTATAATTTGGAGCAAAGAAATATAAAATATAAAAACATTCCCATAACAAATAGAGAAATCGTTTCTAGAAGGTGTTTCTAGCAGTTGTTTTGTAGCTAAGTTGTATCTGACTCTTTTGCTACCTATGGTCTGTAGCCCCCCCAAGTTCCTCTGCCCATGGGATTTCCCAGGCAGGAAGACTGGAGTGGGTTGCCATTTCCTTTTTAGGAGAATCTTTCCAACCCAAGGATTGAAGCTGCATCTCCTGCATTGGCAGATGGATTCTTTACAACTGAGCCACCAGGGACACTCATTTCTAGCAGTACGCTTTGATTAAAAGTGAGTTCAGACTTCTACTTTTGGCCAAGATAAGAGGTTAGATTTACCATTACAGTTGAAAAAAAAAAAGACAAACCCAGAGAAAATATATGAAACAATGATTTTTAGTCATTGGACAGGAGGTTGCAAAAGATAGTGATATCTGTGAGAGTGGAAACAAATGAAGTATGTCTTCTAATTGCCCAGACTTACTGCCTGGAGAAAGTTTCCAGGCTACAACTGCAGGAGAGAGGAAACCCAGGCAGAGCCTAGTGACCTCCTGAAACTACGGAGAATGACTTGGAAGTTGAAAGAGGCCAGGGTTGGAAGGGTCCTGAAATTGTTGTAATACAGCAAGACTATAGTTATATCAATAAGTGGTTACATCATAAGATAAGGTGGACGTTGTATCACTACAAAGGAGCAGACATTATACTGAGGGTTTAAACAAGATGAGAGCATGCATTGTTCATAAGTCACTACATTGGGTCCACCAGTGAAAGTCACATGTACATTAAGTTTTCCAGAATCATTGGTAAGGAGAAAAACATAAGGAGAGGGTAGACGAGCCAAAACAGAGTAAGTAGAATTATTTTCTGGTTGGAGTTCGTGCTGCAGCAGCCCTGTCAGTCTCGCTGGGATCTCGATGTTTATCTTGCCTCCCCTTCCACCGGGCGGGCTCCTCTTTTGTGATTGAAGCAATGGGGGAACTGGATGTCTGGGGGACTGCAACATGGCGAATCAGCCTGTCCCGGATGTAAATTGGAAAATCTGCATCCTGTGGAAAAATACAAGCACATCCTCGACCTCTAGTTAATAATGGGTCATTATTGTCCCTTCCATTGTCCTAACAGGAGGTCCTTCCATTTGACTAATGGTTTTGCATTTAATTGCTCCAGGCACCAATGACGAAGCATTGCAGTAGTTCCAGCCAGATCAGTATTTAGAATATTTATTACAAAAAGAGCATGTTGCAAGATTTGATGGGGAGAGCTATACTTAAACTCCCCTTCTTTTAGTTTTTGAATTTGGATTTTTAATGTTTGATGCATTCTTTCAACAATGGCCTGTCCCTGGGGAGATTATAAGGGATGACAGTATTATGTTTAATTTGAAACTTTATACAAAATTCCTGAAAAGACTTAGAAGTGTAAGCAGGAGCATTGTCAGTTTTCAGAGCTTTTGGCAGGCCCAAATATGAAAAACAAGTAAAGAGATGTTGTATCACATCTTTAACTGCCTCTCTGGTACGAGCAGTTGCAATAATAACGTGAGAAAAGGTATCTACAGTTACATGAACAAAGGACAGTTTTCCAAATGAAGAGACATGAGTTACATCCATTTGCCAGAGTACGTTAGGTTTGAGACCGCGAGTATTAACTCCCATAGGTAGACTATTATAAACAGTGGGGCAGTGTAGGCAAGAACACACAATCTCTCGAGCAGTCTCTCTGGGAATTTGGAATTGATATCTTAAAGCAGTAGCATATTGATGATAAAGTAAGTGAGAGGCTCTGGCCTCCTCAATCACAGTAGCCACTGTATTTCTGGTTAACAAGTCAGCCAAATCATTAAAGGCATTTTAAGGGCCGGGCAATCCGGAAGGAGCCCCAATGTGTCCAATGAAAAATATTTTATTTCTTTTCCAAATTTGTTCCTGTAATTTAGTTAACAAATGAAATACGGTAGTTTTATTTTCAGGCAAAACTGCAGTTTTATTTTATTTTATTTTTTTTAACATTATAAAAAGGTAGTATTTTTGTGTGTGTGTGTGTTCTTTTTTTTTTTAATTTTATTTTATTTTTAAACTTTACATAATTGTATTAGTTTTGCCAAATATCAAAATGAATCCACCACAGGTATACATGTGTTCCCCATCCTGAACCATCCTCCCTCCTGCCTCCCCATACCATCCCTCTGGCTCGTCCCAGTGCACTAGCCCCAAGCATCCAGTATCGTGCATCGAACCTGGACTGGCATCTGGTTTCATACATGATATTTTACATGTTTCAATGCCATTCTCCCATATCTTCCCACCCTCTCCCTCTCCCACAGAGTCCATAAGACTGTTCTATACATCAGTGTCTCTTTTGCTGTCTAGTACACAGGGTTATTATTACCAACTCTGTAAATTCCATATATATGCGTTAGTATACTGTATTGGTGTTTTTCCTTCTGGCTTACTTCACTCTGTATAATAGGCTCCAGTTTCATCCACCTCATTAGAACTGATTCAAATGTATTCTTTTTAGTGGCTGAGTAATACTCCATTGTGTATATGTACCATAGCTTTCTTATCCATTCATCTGCTGATGGACATCTAGGTTGCTTCCATGTCCTGGCTATTATAAACAGTGCTGCAATGAACATTGGGGTACACGTGTCTCTTTCCCTTCTGGTTTCCTCAGTGTGTACGCCC
>NW_011495072.1:19920076-19925056 GCF_000754665.1 Bison bison bison
TGATAATGAGTGATGTTGAGCATCTTTTCATGTGTTTGTTAGCCATCTGTATGTCCT
Source organism: Bison bison bison (assembly GCF_000754665.1). Lineage (NCBI taxonomy): Eukaryota > Metazoa > Chordata > Mammalia > Artiodactyla > Bovidae > Bison > Bison bison. Next base: position 19,920,134 of record NW_011495072.1, read on the forward strand.
CTTTGGAGAAATGTCTATTTAGTTCTTTGGCCCATTTTTTGATTGGGTCATTTATTTTTCTGGAGTTGAACTGTAGGAGTTGCTTGTATATTTTTGAGATTAGTTGGTTGTCAGTTGATGTGGAAACAACCTGACAATAGACTGAGAATCAGAATAAAGGTTAAATTCCTCATCTGCAAACATAGGAAAAGCCCCTATGACTGCTGTTATTTCAGCTCTTTTAGCTGAAGGTTTCTGTGTTTCTAAAACCTTTTGGTGATTTTTAGTAACTATGGAGGCTTTACCGTTTGCTGCCCGTCAGTAAAGGCTATCTGAGCTTTTGGAATAAGAGACTGTTTACATCTGACGGGAAAAATAACTGGATGTCTGGATATAAAATTCAGCAAAACATGCAAGGGTAAATGATGCAAAATTTTGACCAAAATAGTTTCCTATAGCAATCTGCCAATTTTCATCAAACATTAGAAGAGCACCAAGTTGTTCCTTATTATATGGGATTACAATTTCTGGTGGCTCTTTACCAAATAATCCAATGTTCCGCTTTTTTCCTTTAATATCAAAGTAGCTGTCAATCCTGGATAAGAAGCCGCTACTTTTTTAGTTTGAGTGGGAAGATGGACCCACTCTAGGGGGCCGTTTTGCTATAAAACCAATTTTTTGTCTGGTTACCCCAATTACACCTATGGGGGTTTTATGCCAAAGGAATTGTCAAGCAGTTGTCAATTTAATTTTTTAAATTTTTAAAATTTACATTTTAACAACATAAATTTAGAGATATGTTAATTTAGGTCTAACATTTAGTTTAGGTCTCTATAAATCTAAATAATAAATGTATAACCTCCTTATCTCATTTTGGTATACAGATATACCTAAATGCAAAATGTATTTATATGTATTTATATATGGCAACAAGTATAAACTTACTGACATAATCAATATACTTGAATTAATCTTTATAATTAATATGTTAATTAATATATATTACAGCAATACAACACGTACACAGCTAATACCAACACAAACCAATGTACTGCATTAGTACATGTCACATATATATATAATTATACAGTATATAGAACATATATCACAGCACATCAATCCATACCAATTAATACCAGCCATACACACATTATATTACTGCAATATACATTTAATTATACAGTATATATAATATGCATATATAGTATACATATTAATTTATATACAAATTAAGTATAGATCTATAAATAGAATTAGGTATACCTTTATTATATTTTATTTATACCCATACCTAATTAGGCAAACTGTAATTAGGCAAATATATTTATATTATGTATTTATAACAACATATAGAGTATTATTAATTGTACCGCCTGTTGATAACTAAGAAATTGAGAAAACCCTTCTCTGAGGATTTCCTATTTGAGACAGCATGTCCCTCCCCCATAGGGTAAAGGGGAGTGTAGGAACTACATAGGGTTGGAAAGTTCCACAGATATCCTCAAACTGCCAATCTAACATTTTTTAACTACTGTGGGGGCTTGAAGGCAAATGAAACAAAATTTGACCCCTGAAATCTATCAGGCAACTTGCCAATCATCACTATTTTGTAAAAGATTTGCAGTTGATCCTTATTGAATGGAATTACTATATTTGCTACTTCTTTTCTAAAAAGTTCCACACTTCTTTTTTCCTCCTTTTATAATTAATTATGCCACCAAGTTAGGATAAGATAAAACTATTTTTCTTGGGGTCACTGGTAGATGGAACCAATGGGCCTTTTTGTCACAATCACCCTGTAGGTGTATGTTTTATGGCAAGAATAATTTAATCTCATCTTTTGGTAATATTAATCCTAATTAACTGATCATTTAAAGTCTCATCTACTTTAACAAGAGCCATCTGTCTTATTAGTCAACTTTCTCTTAGAACTGGAATTAGTATCGCTTTTTAAGCAATCAAATAAAGGCTTTAAATCTGCAGTAGTCAGTTTTAAATGAGGGCGTATCCAATTAATGTCCCCTAATAATTTTTGGAAATCATTTAAAGTTAGTAAACAATCTCTCCGCAGCTTCAAAGAGGCATTATCAGGTTTTAAAACTTTTGGCAGACCTAAATATGAGAAGCAATTAAACAAGTGTGGCACAACATCTTTATAAGCTTCTCCAGTTATTGTTTTGTAACCTAAATCTGGTCTATAGCTTTTTAGATGACAAGCAACCATCTAATCTTCGCTTGAATACTTCCAGCAACGGGGAACTCACTATATTTCAAGGTTTTAAACGCTCCCTCACCTTTTTCTCTACAGCATTCCCACCCCGCATACCACTTTCTCTAATCTCACCAACTCATTTTCAGTAGTATGTGTTGGCCAGGAGCTCGGTCAGTCTTTCCCAGCAATGTTAAGAGACGTCTGTTCCTGTGTCTAATAGCCCTGACATTTTATTTTCTTGAATTAAAAGATCTTTTAAAGGCCTTGGAGCTGTAATTTCCTGCACCCAAAAGGCTAGATCACTAAATCCAAATGTTCTGTGGCTCCTAGCCTGAGAAGTCAAGGTTTTTTCTTGTCTGATACTAAGGTAAAAAGCAAAAGCTGTGTTACTCTTTGAGCTTTATTAATTTGCACAGTTTTAGTAGGTGATGAGATCAAAACTTTAATTTCTCAATATAATCAGAATCTATTACACCATGCACCACCGAAGTTCCTTGAAAAGAAAGCAAGCTACGCCCTAGCACAAGTCCTACAATGCCCTCAGGCAGGGGGCCAGCCACTCCCATTGGAATTGTTGCTAAATCCCCTAGCTTTTTTCTGAGCCTAGGTGAGACCCCTGAGGGGGTTTTCTCCAAGGAGCACGCTCTGCATATTGTGCTTGCAGTCTGTTTTAAAAGCTCCACTGTTGAAAAAACTTTTTATCTTCCTCAGGCTTAGGCAACACTTTGAGAGGCTTTGGAGGCAAAGTGGGGAACTCTTGGGCCCTGGAAGGCGCAAACGGAGGCGGCAGTGATGGCCTTAAATCAGAAAGTGGTGGATAAGTTTTTTTGTTTTTTTTTTTAAGGTTTGCGCAGAGGGGGAGGGAGCTCGCCAGGGTGCCTGGTCACAGCGTCTCTTACTGTCTCTCTCTCTCCTTCTCTTCCTGCCTTTCTCACTTTTCTCTCCCCCTTCCTTTTTCGCTACCCTTCTCTTTCCTTAATTTCTTTCCCTTTACCCTCTTTCTCTCTTTTTCTTCCCTCCTCCCTCTCTTTCTCTCTGTATCTCTTTTTCTAACTTCCTTTCTTCCTTTCTCAATCTTGCTGCGTTCCCTGATTCCTTCCTTCTCTGTTCCTCTCTCCTTTTCACTCTTTAGCTTTTTCTCTATCTTTAGATCTTTCTCTATTTCCTTTCCTTTTTTCTTTTTCACTTTTTTTTCTTTTTATTTTTTTCTCTCTCTTTTTTTTTTTTTTTTGCTTGGGTGAGACCCCTGTGAGGGGGTTTTCTGCAAGGAGCAGGCTCTGTATATTGTGTATTTTTTAAAGGCTCCTTTGTTTAAAAGAAGTTTTTATCTTTTTCAGCCTTAGGCAATGCTCTGGGAGACTTTGGATGTAAACTGGGGAATTCTTAGGCCCTGGGAGGTGCAAGCGGAGGTGGGGTAGTCGCCTTAAATCAGAAATTGTTGGATAAATTTTTAAAGGTTTGTGTAGAGGGGGAGGGGGCTCACCAGGGCGCCTGGCCGCAGCATCCTGTAAGCCCTCTCACTCCTCAGGAGGTAGAGCACAGTCTCCCTCCTTTTCTTGTCAATGGCAGAAAATATGATCTGCGCAGAAGGTGGAGACCCACTACCATCCACCGCTATAGCCTCTCCCATAGGCTATCCCACAGCCTCATGACGAGGGTCCAGAACATTTTTAATCATATTTATAGGATAAGTTTTTAGTTGTTTTTTACTTTCACCCAAGTATCTAAATTAACAGTAGCCTCTTTAACAGTTTCAAATACTTATACAAGTAAAGAGTTGCCATTCTTAGATTCAGTGTTACCCATGTCAGAAAATTAAGTATAATAGAAGATAAAGCTTTTAGCTTTCAAAAGATCAGGCTTTTCTTTGGCCTTTTAACGTCAGAAACCGTTTTTTCTCTCTAACTTTTTAACACTTTCAACACTTCCCACTCCTACTCACCCTGTCTATCCTACAGGGGGGTCCGCGGCACCCTGAGTGGGGTCCTATCCGTCCCTAAAATTCAACACTGGGGGAAAGGGTTGGGGACCTACTTTCGAATCGTCCCTGTCTTGGGCACCACCTGCCGGGGTCCTGCCCCGGCTGATCCAGGGTATTCGAAGTGGGGATGGCGTCGGCGACCTATTTATTTAAATATTTTATCAAAGATATAAAGAGTAATAGGATGAGGATAGCTCAGTAGGAAAATTCAGTGGAGAAAAGAGGCTGAGTAGCTTGATTTACGCGGGAGACCAATAAAACTTCAAGACAAGAAGTTTGCACCACTTATGTAGGCCGCAGGCATCCTTCCGTTCTCCCGAAGGAGAGGAGACACTGAGGCCTCCCGGTCGGATCTTAGAAGCCCAGGCATAATTAGCAAGCATGGCGGGTTCCACGCTCCAGATGGAGAATTCAGCCAGAATTTGAGAGAGAGAGCGACATGGGGAGACCAAGTTTCAGTGAACAAGGCCCGCACTTTATTTTCCAAAGTAGTTTTTATACCTTAAGTTGTGCATAGAGGATAATGGGGGAAGGCGTGGAGTCATGCAAGGACAGCAGTTCCTGGTCCTAATCGAAGCCAGGCTTTCAAACTTATCATATGCAAAAGTTCAGGTGAATTACATCATCTTCTGGCCAGGAGGCCTGTTAACATTTTAAGAAACTTATCTTTCTCTAAAGGTGATTATTCCAAAGTCAGGCACCAGCCTCCAAAAAAGCATTGGACAAAGCTGCATTCCTATAGGGCAAAGGT
>NW_011495072.1:19925187-19928879 GCF_000754665.1 Bison bison bison
GTTTAGTACAGTTTAGTAACATCTCCTGCCTCTCACAGTTGGGAGGCTCTGAACAATCATATGTGGCCAGAAAAACCTATTCAGGCAGGTTAGAGGATTTCCAAAGGAGTTTGTAGGTTAAACACTGTCACACCCAGGAATTATTAACTGGAGCTGTAAGCTAACTCTTTTTTCAGAGAGAGGTAGTGGGGGATAGCCCCCCGTAAAGTCAGACGTGTAGGTGAAAGCACAAAGCAGAAAGTAGGCAGACTCTGGTTTTGGGTGTAAATGCTCGAGAATTTCCAGGGGGACTCCTGAGGCTCGATCCCGCCTTTGCGTATGCCGAGCCTCCTTCTTCATGACCTTTGTCATGGGCGGAGTTCCTCACGCTGGCTCCCGGCAGTGATAGAATTCCAGTTGAGCTATTCTAGATCCTGAAAGGAGATGCTGTGGAAAGTGCTGCACTCAATATGCAATATGCTGGCTCCCGGCAGTAGGGTGTGCAGGACAGAGTGCCAGAAAGGAGAGAGCTCTGGAAATCTTCCTCAAACTGGGCTACGGAGGTTTCCTATATAAGGAAACTACCCAAATCTGGGAGAAGAACCACCCAGTAAGAGGAAGGGGAATGATTGTTGGAATTCCACAGGACAAAGAATAGTTTGTGCTACCTCCAACAAGAGTGGGAAAACTTGTAAGTCACTGGGTATCAGGTAGAAACTCAGAAGAGTTTTGATTTAGTGATAAAATTAGCCCTTGACTAAAGGTTGCTTCAGTCCCTCATAACAATACTTAAAAACAAAATCCTAAAAAGTGTCAACATTTCTCCAAATAACTTAGCAATCACCTAGGGAAAAAAGCTCAAGAACAGTTATAAGAATGTGAATATATTCAGCACCAAGCAAGGTAAAATTCATAATGTCTTGAATCTAATAAAAATTAAAGGTCACAAAAAAGCAGATGACAAATATGACTCATATTGAGGAGATGAGTCAATCAACAGAAACAGACCCAGAAATGACACATATGATAGAATTAGCAACAAAAACATTAAAAGTTATAATGATATCCTTATATTCAAGAAGGTGAAGGAAATTTGAGCACAATAAGTAAAGGCACAAGCAGAGCTACTAGCCATGAAAATTACAATGTCTATGATTTAAATACACACACAGAATGTGGTTAATAGCAGATTAAACAATGTAAAAGAAAAGGCTAGTAAAATTAAAAACATAGCAATTGAAACTATTAAAAATGAAAAACAAATTTTAAAAAAGAATAGAACAAATAGGCAAAGCATCAGTGAGCTATGGGACAATGCCAAGCACTTTTTTGTACCTGTATTGGGGTTTATGAAAGGGAAGGGCTGTGTGGTACAGAATAAAATTTTGAAGAAGCAATGATTGAATTTTATCCAAATTTAATGAAAACTCTTTGACTGTGTGGATCACAATAAACTGTGGAAAATTTTTCAAGAGACGGGAATACCAGACCACCTGACCTGCCTTGAGAAACCTATATGCAGGTCAGGAAGCAACAGTTAGAACTGGACATGGAACAACAGACTGGTTCCAAATAGGAAAAGGAGTACGTCAAGGCTGTATATTGTCACCCTGCTTATTTAACTTATACGCAGAGTACATCATGAGAAACGCTGGACTGGAAGAAGCGCAAGCTGGGATCAAGATTGCCGGGAGAAATATCAATAACCTCAGATATGCAGATGACACCACCCTTATGGCAGAAAGCAAAGAGGAACTAAAGAGCCTCTTGATGAAGGTGAAAGAGGAGAGTGAAAAAGTTGGCTTAAAGCTCAACATTGAGAAAACGAAGATCATGGCATCTGGTCCCATCACTTCATGGGAAATAGATGGGGAAACAGTGGAAACAGTGTCAGACTTTATTTTTTGGGCTCCAAAATCAAATTAAAAGATGCTTACTCCTTGGAAGGAAAGTTATGACCAACCTAGATAGCATATTCAAAAGCAGAGACATTACTTTGCCAACAAAGGTTCGTCTAGTCAAGGCTATGGTTTTTCCTGTGGTCATGTATGCATGTGAGAGTTGGACTGTGAAGACAGCTGAGCGCCTAAGAATTGATGCTTTTGAACTGTGGTGTTGGAGAAGACTCTTGAGAGTCCCTTGGACTGCAAGGAGATCCAACCAGTCCATTCTAAAGGGGATCAGCCCTCGGTGTTCTTTGGAAGGAATGATGCTAAAGCTGAAACTCCAGTACTTTGGCCACCTCATTCGAAGAGTTGACTCATTAGAAAAGACTCTGATGCTGGGAGGGTTGGGGGCAAGAGGAGAAGGGGACAACAGAGGATGAGATGGCTGGCTGGCATCACCGACTCGATGGACGTGAGTCTGAGTGAACTCTGGGAGTTGGTGATGGACAAGGAGGCCTGGCGTGCTACAATTCATGAGTTCACAAAGAGTTGGACATGACTGAGCGGCTGAACTGAACTGAACTGAACTGATAGAGTCATAAATCCAAGAATCTGAACAAATCTCAAACACAAAAGAAACCATAAAGAAAGTGATATAAAGGTGTATCACAATCAAATTTCTTAAAGCCAGTGTTAAAAATGCCTTAGAAACAACCAAAGATGAAAAAGATGTTACATTAAAAGAATGAAGGTAAGCAGATTTAGAAGACAGTGAGATATTTCTGAAGAACTAAAAAAAACAAAACAAAACACCATATCAAGCTAGAATTCTATACCAATAAAACTATCTTTCAAAATGAAAGACAGAAAAAAACAGAGACTTTCTCAGCAAAGAATTCATCACAAGCAAACATGTATATCCTATGAGGAATGTTAAAGGAAGTTTTTAAACAGAAGGAAAATGAGGGCAGAGGAAATTCTGAATCTACGGAAAAGAGCGATGAGTGCTAGAAATGGTAAATATCTGATTAAACACAAAATTTTTTAATTTTCAAATATCTTTACAAAATAATCGACTTTACAGTAAAAACAACATCATATTGTGGTTTTTATTACTTCTATAGAATAAAAATGTCTTAGCACAAAGGCTGGAGGCAGAGATAAATATACTGTTATAAAGTTCTTATAAAAGTGGTGTAATAGTAAACTGATGAGTTAAAGCTATGGACCGTAAAGCAATGGGCTTCCTTGGTGGCTTAGTGGTAAAGAATATACCTGCTAATGCAGGAGACACAGCTTCAATCCCTGGGTTGGGAAGATCCCCTGGAGCAGGAAATAGCAACCCACTCCAGTGTTCTTGCCTGGGAAATTCCATGGACAGAGCAGCCTGGTGGGCTACAGTTCCTGGGGTCACAAAGAGTCAGATATGACTTAGTAACTACTAAAAACAAAAACAAGTAAGCCAACAAGAAGGATAAAATGTAATTGCTAAAAATATAATAACCCAAAAAAAAGCAGAAAAAGAGGAAATACAAAGAACAGATGGGATTATCTTACATCATATAAAAAATTTAACTCAAAATAGACAAAGACATAACCTTAAGACCTAAAATTGTAAAACTCCTAGAAGAATACATAGGGGAAACCAACAAAGGACTAGCATCCAGAATAAATATATACACACATATACATATAAATATTATATATATTGAATATATATATATATATTGAATTTTACATGCGTGCCTGCTAAGTTGTTTTAGTCAAATCAGACTTTTTGTGACCCCATGGACTGTTGTCTGCCAGGCCCCTCTGTCCATGGGCTCC
>NW_011495072.1:19928979-19974525 GCF_000754665.1 Bison bison bison
ATATATATATATATATTGAATTTTACATGCGTGCCTGCTAAGTTGTTTTAGTCAAATCAGACTTTTTGTGACCCCATGGACTGTTGTCTGCCAGGCCCCTCTGTCCATGGGATTCTCCAGCAAGACTACTGGACTGGATTGCCATTTCCTCCTCCAGGGGATGTTTCCAACCTAGGGATTGAATTCCTGTCTCTTCCATCTCCTGCTTTGGCAGGTGAGCTCTTTACTACTAGTGTCACCTGGGAAGCCCATATAAATATATATATATATATATTGACCAGGGATCAAACCTGTGTCTCCTGAATTGGCAGGCAGATTCTTTATCACTGGGCCACCAAGGAAGCCCATTGCTTTAGGGTAACATATATACATATTCCAAAATATATAAATATATTTTAAAATCTCCCCCAAATCAATAAAAGACAACCAACCACCAGGAAAACAGCAAAAGAAATGTATAGATACTTCACAAAAGGGCCAGCTCCAATGATCCTAAACACAGAGTCCTTAAATATATGATAAGATGTTCAACCTCACTAGTAATCAGGAAAATGCAAATTCAAACCATAGGGAAAATCATTTTAAGGTATAAGAAATGTAAATTTCAAAGTCAGACAATGTCACCGATAAGCTATTTAGTAATGTGAACTCTTTTTCGCTGTTGTTGGGAGTATAAATTATTTCAACTACTTCAGAAAATAGTTTAGCTTTCCTTACAAACCTGAAAGTCTACATTTCCTGCAATCCAGCAATTTCATTAGAATGTATACACTATAGAAGAATTCTTGCACCCTAACTTCATTCATACACATAATTCAGGAATATGTAAAACAGTGTTTATAGAAACTTTGATCATATTGTAAAAACTGTAAACAGGTCAAATATCCATCAATGGTAGGATATATAAACATATATATATCCTATATAAATAAGTTGTGGCAAAATCCTATAGTAAATAGACATAGCTAAATATAACAATATGGATTAATTAAGAAAAAACATAATTTTGAGTGAAAAATAGTCACTGTTAAATATACCATTTGATTATATTTAGGAGAATCCCATGGACAGAGGGGCCTGGTGGGCTCCAGTCCATGGGGTCGCTAGAAGTCAGACACGACTGAGTGATTTCACTTTCACTTTTCACTTTCATGCATTGGAGAAGGAAATGGCAACCCGCTCCAGTGTTCTTGCCTGGAGAATCCCAGGGACGGGGGAGTCTGGTGGGCTGCCGTCTATGGGGTCGCACAGAGTCGGACACGACTGAAGCAACTTAGCAGCAGCAGCAGGGGCTTCCCAGGTGGTGCTAGTGGTAAAGAAATCACCTGCCAATGCAGGAGACACAAGAGACAGGAGTTTGATTCCTGGGTTGGAAAGATACCCTGGAGGAGGAAATGGCAACCTACTCAAGTATTCTTGTCTGAAGAATCCCATGGACAGAGGAGCCTGGCAGGCTACAATCCATGGGGTGACAAAGAGTCTGACTCGACTAAAGCAACTTAGCAGGCATACATGTAAAATTCAAAAGCTGGCAAACAAAACAATGTTCTACTTCAGTTCAGTTCAGTTCAGTTCAGTTCAGTCTCTCAGTCGTGTCCAACTCTTTGTGACCCCATGAATTGCAGCACACCAGGCCTCCCTGTCCATCACCAAATCCCGAAGTTCACTCAAATTCACGTCCATCGAGTCGGTGATACAATCCAGCCATCTCATCCTCTGTCGTTCCCTTCTCCTCCTGCCCTCAATCCCTCCCAGCATCAGAGTCTTTTCCAATGAGTCAACTCTTCACATGAGGTGGGCAAAGTGCTGGAGTTTCAGCTTTAGCATGTTCTACTTAGGGTTACCTATATAGGTATAAGGGCTTCCCCAGTGGCTTAGCAGGTAAAGGATCTTCCTGCAAATGAGGAGACACAGGAGATGCAGGTTTGATCCCTGGGTTAGGAAGATCCCTTGGAGGAGGAATGGCAACCCACTCCTGCATTCTTGCCTGGAAAATCCCATGGACAGAGAAGACTGGTAGGTGGGCTACAATCCATGGGGTCACAGACTTGGACATGACTGAGTGAGTAAGCATGCATATAGGTATAAAATTGGGGGATTTTATACCCCAAAGAAAGGGAAAGATTAATGTACAATCCAAGATATTGTTGAATCCTCAGTAACAGAGCTACAATCAATGAGTGGCATCTAAAAGGATTTGAAGAACAATTATGTTCTATCTCTTCACTTAAATGGTACATACGGGTGTTCACTTGCTGCCCTTTAACATGTCCATGTTTATCTGCATTCACTCTTTCTGTGCATACTATATTTTAAAATTTATTTTAAAATTGCAGATTCCAAGGCTACATACAGATATTTCAATTCAATAGGTTAGGATGGCCCCAAGACAAGTAAATATTTGTAAAGTTCCCATGGTGATTTTGATAAAAGTAATATGAGGACCACACTTCAAGTATCTGCTTATTATCACCATGGGTTTCAACACTTCGGTCTTGGGACTGACAAAAAGAGTTACAACATGACTAAAGGAGGCAACTTATAATAAATAAACACACAACTCCTTCAATTTCAGAAATCATCGCTTTACTATACAAAAACAAAAAAGCCCTAAACATTTACAAAAGAAAATCAAAAGAAGTTACATTTTTAGACCACTTGGGAAAATGACACAAGAGTCTGATGAACAAACAACATCAAAAAACGTCTCCGTACCGTGTCAGTACCACTCAGAGAAATCCAGTTAACCATTATACTATAGGTTGAAGTGTTTAGTACCTGAAAGTCAACCCAGTGCCCCGAAAACCCTGGCATCTTTACACAACATGAAATTGTTTCCCATGAACTTTATAGGAATAAAACTTTGTTAAAGGAAATAAAATATTAAAAAGATGACATAGTTCAGCTGCCAGTTGATATTAAGATGCATTGTTATAACAATCAGTTCAAGCAACATTTAATAATTTTAGATATAGTGACTCTAGTGTGCTGATATTCCAAACAACCTTGCTACAGCATAGTTTTACATATATACAAATCATGTTATTGTATATACACATCAAGAAATTACTCCAGTCATCTCAGTGGTAGTGCCTAGTTTTTAAGTAGAAATTTTCCTTTGGCTTCTTGCTCACAGTAAGGGCCATAGGCAGCTATTTCTTTCCAAGCCTTCACTGCATTCAAGGAAGACTGAACCCCCAGTTTCTGTTTTCCTCATGGAATGATGAGCAGTATTGAGCATCTGAACTGATAGTATCTTTGGTAGAACCTTTCACGCAGTAGCTACACTTTACAAGCATTAGCAGACTTTCTGTGCTTCTACAAGACTGTATGACCCTGTCATGTTGGCTCTTCTAGCAAAGTAAATAATCATTCCAATGGCAGGTATTATTAAGGAGGATGCACAATAGAGCACCAGAAGTTCAGGAGAAAAATAGTCCTTGTTACTTTCTCTTCCTGGAAAATAACAAAATGGATGCAATTAATGTCTGGTACAAAAAGAAACTGTTTAATAATAAAAGTCACATGTTTTATTTTAATAGTACCATTAGTTCTCTAAAGAAAAGTGAATCAAAGCAGTGATAAGAACCAATAGAACTAAAAATGCACATTTCTTTGAATTAATCAAATAATCAGTTAGCAGTTGCTATGGTCATGATGAGTCTAAAGATGTTGTTGACTTCTGCAAACTTGGATTCAAATAGATGCTGGTTTAGTAACAGGGTGGAAGAAAGGGTGCAAATTTTTAGGGTTCATTTGAAAGAGTAAGAACTGGAGAAGAGTGTTTGCTTTGGGAAATATAAGTACATACTAAAGAACTAGAACTTTGATCATTATGAACTAAAATAACTAACTGGTTCTCCAAGAAAAGTATCATAACTCCTAGTATGCCACCATTATAGTCAAACATCACCTGTAAGATAGTAAGGGAAAGAATTCTTGCTGATGGTGTTTTTAGAAATATATAGAAAACTTCATATTTTGTATCTCTGAAGTAGGGCACCTTACTATACATTATTCCTCTTCAGCATTTATATCATTTCATGATAATATGAAGTTCTTTGGATAGTATTATATTTTAGCTTGAGAACCCCATGAACAGTATGAAAAGGCAAAAGGATAGGACACTGAAAGATGAACTCCCCAGGTTGGTAGGTGCCCAATATGCTACAGGAAGTCAGTGGAGAAATAACTCTAGAAGGAATGAAGAGATGGAGTCAAAGCAAAAACAACATCCAGTTGTGGATGTGACTGGTGATGGAAGTAAAGTCCAATGCTGTAAAGAACAATATTACATAGGAACATAAAATATTAGGTTCATGGATCAAGGTAAATTATAAGTGGTCAAGCAGGAAATGGCAAGGGTGAACATTGAAATTTTAGGAATCAGTGAACTAAAATGGACTGGAATGGGTGAATTTAACTCAGATGACCATTATATCTACTACTGTTGGCAGGAATCCCTTAGAAGAAAGGGAGTAGCCCTTATAGTCAACAAGAGTCCAAAAGGCAGTACTTGGATGCAATCTCAAAAACGACAGAATGATCTCTGTTCATTTCCGAGGCAAACCATTCAGTATCACAGTAATCCAAGTCTATGCCCCAACCAGTAAAGCTGAAGAAGCTGAAGTTGAATAGTTCTATGAAGACCTACATGACCTTTTAGAAATAACACCCAAAAAACATGTCCTTTTCATTATAGGGGACTGGAATGCAAAAGTAGTAAGTCAAGAAACACCTGGAGTAACAGGCAAATTTGGCCTTGGAATACGGAATGAAGCAGGGCAAAGGCTAATAAAGTTTTGCCAAGAGAATGCACTGGTCATAGCAAACACCTTCTTCCAACAACACAAGAGAAGACTCTACACATGGACATCACCAGATGGTCAATACCAAAATCAGATTGATTATATTCTTTGCAGCCAAAGATGGAGAAGCTCTATACAGTCAGCAAAAACAAGACCGGGAGCTGATTGTGGCTCAGATCATGAACTCCTTATTGCCAAATTCAGCCTTAAATTGCAGAAAGTAAGGAAAACCACTAGACCATTCAGGTATGACCTAAATCAAATCCCTTATGACTATACAGTGAAAGTAAGAAATAGAGTCAAGGGATTAGATCTGATAGAGTGCCTGAAGAACTATGGATGGAGGTTCGTGACATTGTACAGGAGGCAGAGATCAAGACCATCCTCAAGAAAAAGAAATGCAAAAAGGCAAAATAGTTGTCTGATGAGGCCTTACAAATAGCTGAGAAAAGAAGAGGAGTGAAAGGCAAAGGAGAAAAGGACAGATATACCCATTTCAATGCAGAGTTCCAAAGAATAGCAAGGAAAAATAAGAAAGCCTTCCTCAGTGATCAGTGCAAAGAAATAGAGGAAAACAACAGAATGGAAAAGACTAGAGATCTCTTCAATAAAATTAGAAATAACAAGGGAACATTTCATGCAAAGATGGGCACAATAAAGGACAGAAATGGTATGGACCAAACAGAAGCAGAAGATATTAAGAAGAGGTGACAAGAATACAAAGAAAAACTGCACAAAAAAGATCATGATCCAGATAACCACGACAGTATGATCACTCACCTAGAGCCAGACATCATTGGCCTTAGGAAGCATCACTATGAAGAAAGCTAGTGGAGGTGATGGAATTCCAGTTGAGCTATTTCAAATCCTAAAAGATGATGCTGTGAAAGTGCTGCACTCAATATGCCAGTAAATTTGGAAAACTCAGCAGTGGCCATAGGACTGGAAAAGGTCAGTTTTCATTCCAATCCCAAAGAAAGACAATGCCAAAGAATGCTCAAACTACTTCACAATTGCACTCATCTCACACTAACAAAGTAATGCTCAAAATTCTCCAAGACAGGCTTCAACGTACGTGAACCATGAACTTATAGATGTTCCAGCTGGATTTAGAAAAGGCATAGGAAACAGAAATCGAATTGCGAACATCCACTGGATCGTCGAAAAAGCAAGAGAGTTCTAGAAAAACATCTACTTCTGCTTTATTGACTATGCCAAAGCCTTTGACTATGTGGATCACAGCAAACTATGGAAAATTCTTAAAGAAATGGGAATTCCAGACCACCTGACCTGCCTCTTGAGAAATTTGTATGCAGGTCAAGAAGCAACAGTTAGAACTGGACCTGGAGCAACAGACTGGTTCCAAATCAGGAAAGGAGTCCATCAAGGCTGTATATTGTCACCCTGCTTATTTAACTTATATGCAGAATACATCATGAGAAACTCTGGGCTGGAAGAAGCACAAGCTGCTGGAATCATGATTAGTGGGAGAAATATCAATAACCTCAGATATGCAGATGACACGACTCTATGGCAGAAAGCAAAGACGAACTAAAGAGCTTCTTGATGCAAGTGAAAGAGGAGGGTGAAAAAGTTGGCTTAAAACTCAACATTCAGAAAACTAAGATCATGACATCTGGTTCCATCACTTCAAGGCAAATAGATGAGGAAACAATTAAAACAGTGACAGATTTTATTTTGGGGGGCTCCAAAATCACTGCAGATGGTGACTGCAGCCATGAAATTAAAAGACACTTGCTCCTTGGAAGAAAAGCTATGACCAACCTAGACAGCATATTAAAAAGCAGAGACATTACTTTGCCAACAAAGGTCCACATAGTCAAAGCTATGGTTTTTCCAGTGGTCATGTATAGATGTGAGAGTTGGACTATAAAGAAAGCTGAGCGTCAAAGAATCAATGTTTTTGAACTATGGTATTGGAGAAGACTATTGAGAGTCCCTTGGACTGCAAGGAGATCCAACTGGTCGATCCTGAAGGAAATCAGTCCTGCATATTCATTGGAAGGACGGATGTTGAAGCTGAAACTCCAGTACTTTGGCCACCTGAGACGAAGAACTGATTCATTGGAAAAGTCTGATGCTAGGAAAGATTGAAGGCTGGAGGAGAAGGGGATGACAGAGAATGAGATTGTTGGATGGCATTACTGCCTCAAAGGACATGAGTTTGAGTAAGCTCCGGGAGTTGGTGATAAATGAGGAAGCCTGGTGTGCTACAGTCCGTAGAGTTGCAAAGAGTAGGACACGACTGAGCGACTGAACTGAACTGAACTGATATTTTAGCTTAAGTGTTACTTAAACATAGAGGCATCCTCTGACCTGCATCCCTCCAGCCTAAATTAGGAAACTTAATATACATTTTTTCCTTAATATAACTTTTATAACCACTACATTTTCCCTCCATAGTTCTCATTATAGCTTATAGTTAAACGTTTCTTTGCTTATCTATTAATTTAGTTTCCTCCTTCAGACTGTGAATTACATGAGGAAAGAATCTAGTTTCTTATTGATCCATCCCTGTATAGCCAGTAACTGGCTCACTGCTTGGAGTAGCTTGCACCCAATAAATGTGTTTTTTTTTTTTTCGCCAATAAATATCTTTTGAATAGTAATACATTTTTTCTTTCTACATCCTATCATTTTGTCATTTAGTTATAAATTGAGTACATAAAGTAATAGTATCCCAAAACTTGAAATTTAGTACTCTTTCTACTCTACTAAAAATCATCTGACAGTTACAATATTATTTAACATTTTAACCTTATAAGAACTTCTGAATAAGACATCATGGTATTTACTGGAGATTCATCTCTATTTACATTTATGTTTGCATAGCACAGTATGATCTCACAAATACTGTTTTTTCAAGTGGTATATGAGTGGAAGAAATGAGTGATTTGGCCTTGGAAGTCATTACTTTCCTTCTAGGCGTTTCTAATCACTGGAGGTCAACCAAAAAGAAAAGAATAATTAGATGAAGGGAAACCCATTTTTGAATTATTGAAATCAAAAATGTATCATGACAAATATAATGATAGCTATCTTATTTTTCTACTTTCCCTTGCTAGAGTAGAACTAGTCAGAGTATGAGTCCTAATTTAATGGGATATTCATTATCAAAATTATAGTTAGGCATCAATATTGATGACATGGTAGGTAAGGTATTTTTGATCCTATTGTTTTCTTTTCAATTTAATAAATAGTGTGTTATCTTTTCCCTTTGGTTTCTCCCTCAAGCATCTATGGTAAAATTTTGCCAACGAGTTGGTTACCAGGGCAATCTTCAAATACGATTTTCTATTAGCTGTGTCAACACTAAAATTCCTAAAGACTCCCAACATTTCTATCATTGGACTACATTTGAGCAAATGTATTTTTAAAACAAAACTAACAAAAAATAGTTTAAAATATCAGTTAAATGCAAAGGTTGATTAGATAAAAATTTCCAGGAAAATGACAAATTTTTGTTTCCATTCTTTTACAGTTCTTTGAAACCATACATAGTTTGGGGGTTGTAGCTGAGTGCCTATAATATACTTCAATTGTTCATTTAAGTAATGAGTGAAAAATAGCAAATATATAAAGTTACTAACTTAAAAAAGCAATTAGAAAAGACAACAATGTATGAGAAAGAGTTAAAAAGTGGAAAACTTTGATGTGTCTTTAAAAGAAAAACATTAACTACAGAAAGAATTATAAAAATGTTAGGAGTGCAAGTTTCTGGAACCAGGCTTAATTAAAGGTGGTCTGGAGCCATCAGGGATTAAATAGGAATAGATGAATTTCAATGTACTCATAATGGAGATCTCAATCTGTCCAGAAATTTCCCCAACCTCATTGGTAGCACTAATTACATACACCCCTGTATCATTTTGAGTGACATGATACAAGGTAAATGTCCCATTCTCTGAACACATGGTAACTTCATTGGCCAGGTCAACTCTTTTCAGAATGATCACTGCATGTGGATGACTAAAAGTTTTACACGTAACAGTGATATTTTCCCCTTCTTTAACACTTCTAGATGGATGTATTGATATTGTTTCGAGGAGGTACTGTGAAGACAGACCTCCTTATGGTAAGGAGCTCCTATATGGTAAGACCTCCTATATGGTAAGGCATGTAATCTTGAGAGATTTGGCCAGATGAGTAAAATTTTAAGTCATTTTCTGACCCAGGTGTAAATTTTCTTTACATTGATGAGTAGTTGCTGTATCTGGGAGCTCAGTGCCAGAGGCTCTTAAGAGTTGGTGTTTGTTTACAATCATGTTTATTTCAAGTTTGGCTTCCAGTACACAAAGGGGGCTCATTAGCACTCAAGGAGTGGAAGACTGATCAGTAAAGGCTGACAGATTCTATTTCCACTGATAAGATCAACAGATCGTACAGTGTGTTCACAGTAGGATTAGCTGGGTTAGATTAAGAGGCCCCTGAAATTCCTCTGCTGAGTCCATTGCCACCTCCCTCCATTTCTCCAGCAGAGTACAGCAGGATGAACAAGGATCTTGGATATCTAAGGAAGCAGTTCTGCATTCTAAGAGACTCATTCTGCTGTTCAACACTAAGATCACCATTCTCAGTTATTATTCTGTAAAGAGTCAATCCCAGAAAA
The DNA here is from genome assembly GCF_000754665.1 of Bison bison bison. Lineage (NCBI taxonomy): Eukaryota > Metazoa > Chordata > Mammalia > Artiodactyla > Bovidae > Bison > Bison bison. The sequence goes on from NW_011495072.1 coordinate 19,938,418, forward strand.
TATGCAGTCACTTTGTGTTCAGAGAGTGGCAGTCTCTTTGGGTAGGAAGGAAAAGGGCCTGGATAGAAACTTGCGTTTTCAATGCACCAATTCTACTTCTTCGTTTCCTAATAACCCTCAAGGAAAGATTTTGAAAATGGATTTAAACACATAAGAAATGTAAGACCTCAGAGACAAATGCTGAATTGTCAACGTCTTAAAAAGCAAATGGGAATTCTACACTGACTTATGATAAAAAGTCAACATCCTGGCTAAACTCCTTAGGACAGAGCACCTGTACATTATTATTTTAGGAAACACTAAGAAATAACCATAATCAACATGGAATTCAGTTCCATTTTGCCAACTCATTCATCTGACCCTTGAAATTCTTTACAATCCACCAAGCTTGTTATAAAAATAACAAAAAAATAAACTAACCTTTAACATCAAGTGTTAGGCTTCTTAGCTGTGAGCCAACTTCATTTTTAGATTCACACTGGTATACTCCCGCATCCTCTAACTGAGCCCTGTGGATGGTATATGCACCACCTGTAGACTTTAGCACTGTGTAGCCAGTCTCTGCTTTTTTCTTCAGAATTATCAAAGTTGGGGGAACATTTCCACACGTACAGGAGATAATGACAGTGTCTCCTTCCTTGACACTCTCAGAAGGAAAAGCTGTAAGTTGTATATCTTTTGGAGCAACTGTGGAAAGAATTTAAAGATACCTCTGATTGAATGACAATCAATCATCATTGAAAGGACAGAGGAGACTGGTGGGCTACAGTTCATGGGATCGCAAAAGCTGGCCATGACTTAGCAACTAAACCACCACGGATTGAATGAAATATAAACAAATTCCATATTAATTTAATGACAGTAGCAATAGCTGTCAAGATAGTACTTGTGCTTACTGTTTGCATTAAATATTTATAGAGGCTATTAGAGAAGTCAAGCATTTACTGACTTCTTGTAAAATGATCATGTTTTAATGAAAGAAGACATCTTATGTTTCTCTCGTGTTCCTTAATACAAAGGTCCCCAACCACCAGGCCATGGACTGGCCAGTCTGTGGCCTGCTGAGAACCTAGTCACACAGCAGGAGGTGAGCAAATAGTTATCAAGCTTCTTCTGTATTTACAGACCCTACCCATCGCTCAAGAAGTGAGGCGGAAAGAATACACAGAAGAATTATACAAAAAACCCAGATAACCACAATGATGTGATCACTCACCTAGAGCCAGACATCTTAGAGTTCAAAGTCAAGTGGGCCTTAGGAAGCATCACTATGAACAAAGCTAGTGGAGGTGATGGAATTCCAGTTGAGCTATTTCAAATCCTAAAAGATGATGTTGTGAAAGTGCTACACACAATATGCCAGCAAATTTGGAAAACTCAGCAGTGGCCACAGGACTGGAAAAGGTCAGTTTTCACTCCAGTCCCAAAGAAAGGCAATGCCAAAGAATGTTCAAATGATTGCCCAATTGCACTCATTTCACACGCTAGCAAAGTAATGCTCAAAATTCTCCAAGACAGGCTTCAGCATACGTGAGCCGTGAACTTCCAGATGTTCAAGCTGGTTTTAGAAAAGGCAGAGAAACCAGAGATCCAACTGCCAACATCCATTGGATCATAGAAAAAGAAAGATAATTCCAGAAAAACATCTACTTCTGCTTTTTGACTATGCTAAAGCCTTTGTCTGTGTGGATCACAACAAACTATGGAAAATTCTTACAGAGATGGGAATACCAGACCACCTTACCTGCCTTCTGAGAAATCTGCATGCAGGTCAGGAAACAACAGTTAGAACTGGACATGGAACAACAGACTGTTCCAAATCAGGAAAGGAGTCTGTCAAGGCTGTATATTGTCACCCTGCTTATTTAACTTATATGCAGAGTACATATGCAGAGTACATCATGCAAAATGCCAGACTAGATGAAGCACAAGCTGGAATAACATTGCCGGGAGAAATATCAATAATCTCATATGCAAATGACACCACTTTTATGGTAGAAAGTGAAGAGGAACTAAAGGGCCTCTTGATGAAGGTGAAAGAGTAGAGTGAAAAGCTGGCTTAAAACTCAATTTGCAAAAATGAAGATTGTGGCATCTGGTCCCATCACTTAATGGCAAATAGATGGGGAAACAATGGAAACAGTGACAGGCTTTATTTTTGGGGTTCCAAAATCACTGCAGATGGTGACTGCAGCCATGAAATTAAAAGACATTCCTTGGAAGAAAAGCTATGACCAACCTAGACAGCATATTAAAAGCAGAGATGTTACTTTGCCAACAAAGGTCCACATATATAGTCAAAGCTATGGTTTTCCAGTGGTCATGTATGGATGTGAGAGTTAGACTAGAAAGAAAGCTGAGTGCCAAAGAATTGATGCTTTTGAACTGTAGTGTTGGAGAAGACTCTTGAGAGTCCCTTGGACTGCAAGGAGATCCAACCAGTCCATCCTAAAGGAAATCAATCCTGAATATTCTTTGGAAGGACTGATGCTGAAGCTGAAGCTCCAATACCTTGGTCTCCCAATGCAAAGAGCCAACTCATTAGAAAAGACCCTGATGCTGGGAAAGATTGAAAACAGGAGGAGAGGGGAGGACAGAGGAAGAGATGGTTGGATGGCATCACTGACTCAATGGATGTGAGTTTGAGCAAGCTCAAGGACAGGGAAGCCTGTCTTGCTGCAGTCCATTGGGTCACAAAGAGTCAAACATGACTGTGCAACTGAGCAACAACCCATTGCTTGAATTACTGCCTTAGCTCCACCTCCTGTCAGATCAGCGGTGACATTAGATTCTCATAGAAGAATGAACCCTATTGCACTTGAGTCTCCCCAAAACTAGCCCCCCTCCCATCCACGGAAAAATTGTCTTCCACGAAATCAGTCCCTGGTGCCAAAAAGGTTGGGAACTGCTGCCTTAATGTAATTCTTACCCAGCTTAGCCAACAAATAGCTGTTTAAAAACAGTCATAAATTTCAAATGTGGAAAATAAACTTTTTTTTTGTCACACAGTTGTGCAGATATTTCTTTAAGTATAAAAGCCGTTGCGGGACTCTGAGTTTTGAGATAGACCATTCCAGATCAAAAAATTAAGCTGTGCAGAGATGGCCCTTACAATCCTTAACACCAGTTGTTATCCTGAGCTAAGAACCTGACATACAACATCTCTGTTAATATGCAACCTGTGGAGGGAGGTACCACATCAGTGTCTTGTAAGTGAGGTTCCCGTTAAGATTATCTGTTTTGCAATTTGATACTCTTTCTTCAACCAAAACTACAGTCTAAGGGCTTTCTTTAAGGTAGTGCATTGCTCCTCCAAGTTTCTTCCCTTCCTTTAAAATACAAATTATTATTGTAATGGTAACATGACAGTCATTAACACCTTAGTGGAAATAATACCAAGGGGTAAGAGAGGAACTGACAGCCCTAGTGAAGAAGAGGACCTCGAACCCCAAAAGGGAAGATATGAGGGAAATCCAAATGGACCACTTCGTGACTTTCACCAAAACTGCCTAGAGCTTCAATGTGTCAACTAGAAATTATTTTGTTCTCAGTTTTGCCTCTCCATCCTGGAAAGAATGGGTCTGGATCTCCTAACTTAATCCATCCTGGTGATTCTATGCCATTTTATTGATGAACCAGAGGGCAAGGTCAGTGCTACTCAGTCTCTGAATTTATAAAATGTTTAAGTGCCTTCTTAGCCTTCTAAGCAAATCCTAGGAGTCATTTTATGAGATTACCATGAGGAATTTAATCCAGTTAGATAAGGTGATTTTGTGTGCTAGGTGCCAAGTTGCGTCAGTCATGTCCAACTCTTTGCGACCCTATGGAGCATAACTTGCCTGGCTCTTCTGTCCATGGGATTCTTCAGACAAGAATACTGGAGTGGGTTGCTGTGCCCTCCTCCAGGGGATCTTCCTGATTCCAGGGATCAAACCCGTGTCTCTTACATTTAGCCCGCATTGGCAGGCAGGTTCTTTACCACTAGTGCCACTTGGGCCCTAAGTAATTCCAAAATATATATATATATATACATCTTCCTATCCTTTTTTCAACACCATAACCAATGCCTCGTAAGTATAACTGGAACTTTTGGCACAGTTCCTGAAGCTAGCCTTCCACATGAGGTTGAAAGAATTTTAGGATAAGTGACTTGGAATGGTTCATGGGTATAACTCTTCCAGGAGATTTCCACGCAGAGGAAATATCATGAGCTCTTCAAAAGGCTCAATACTTGTTATTTTAGAAAATCTTATTTCCAGGACTTTGTTCAAAACCAGTAACACAACCAAAATAAGACTAGCACTAATAACTCATTTAATCACTTTAGCTCACCTTGGATAATTAAGTTGACTTCTTTTCTGCTTGTTCCAGCCTGGTTAATGCCTTCACAGACATAAATACCAGAATCTTCCATTTTTGTAGACATGAAGCTGAGAGTTGCATTCTCAGAAATAGGCTGTAGATCCCCATTACTTAGCTGCCTGCTCCACAAGATTTTGGGAGCTGGAAGGCCATTGCTAGAGCATGTCATATTCACAGAACTACCTTCCTCCAGGATGGAGGAGGGACTGACCAAGATGGTTGTATCCCTGGGAGCAACTGAAAAGGTAAAAGACACTTGTTAGCTTGGCTGGTTACACCCTGCCAAAGAGTTTTACTAATGTTATAAAACTTGGCTTTGAGTTTAGTGGATTAGACCAATTTGTATCTTGATAACTTTACCAAAGGAAGTTTATGCCCCCATTTACTATAACAGATACAGAGTAATTGTTGTTGCTATTGTTTAGTCCCTAAGTCATGTCTGCTTGTTTGTGACCCCAGGGACTGTAGCCTGCCAGGCTTCTATGTCCGTGGGATTCCCCAGGCAAGAATACTGGAGTGGGCTGCCATTTCCTCTTCAGGAGATCTTCCCCACCCTAGGATCCAACTCGCATCTCCTGCACTGGCTCTTTACCACTGAGCCACCAGGGAAGCCCAATACAGAATGAAAGAGTAGAACATGGGTGCATCATGGGTATTTACTCTCTTGCTATCAAAGACTGGATGGTCAATGATAGTGTGTATTGACATTTATGGTACATTAAACATGACCATGAGCCATGTAAACCACCTATGAAAAGGTGGACTCTATTTTCCTACCTCTTAAATCTAGGCTCCCCTTGTGATTAACTTTGACCAATACACCCTGGAAGAAGTAACACTCTAGGACTTCCAAGCCTAGACCACAAGAAGCCACCTTCATTATCACTCTCTTGAAACACTGCACTCTGGTGACTAAATCTACGCTACCTTCCCTGAGAGACACCACATGGAGAAAGGAAAGTCCAGACACCCCCAGCGAAGGCCCAGATGTGTGAGTGAAGCTACCTGGGACCACCCCCCACTGACCTTCTAACCAACTAAATGAATATGTAAACTCATCTAATACCATAATGAACATACTACCCGTTTGACCTCTTCTCAAAGTGTCAGCTTAGAATCATAAGCAAATAAACAGTTGCTTTAAGCTTGGAGGTGCTTTTTTTTAAAAAAACAATCAATATTTTGTAGTTTCTTTTCAATTATTTTTTCACAATGGTTTCAACTATGAACCTCATGTTGACTATTACCTGGCAAACATGATAAAAAAAAAATCATAATCTATTGTGAATACATCACACATGTACTTACTTACCATTAACATAAAGTGTTTGTGTACTCTGCCTTTGTTTGAGTTCAAATTCCATTTCATCAATTGGTAACCGAGCCAGACAAACAAGAACATTTCCAATATCTTCAGTGGTGGGGATGAAGGTCTTCTCCAAACTCTTGGTCTCTAGGGCTTTCTTACTTACATCTTTCGAGAAGGTTTTATTCATCATAATACTCTCCCCTTTAAACAATTCAATCTCCAGCCGGTCAGAAGGATACACATTAGGAACCCTGCAGCTTACAGTGACTGGGTTTCCACTCACTAATGGACCACTCATTTCAATTTCTGGATCGCTAGGGAAGGCTGCAAATATCAAGCAAAATATGAGGTTTATACGTGACACTAGAAGAAAAATAGAGCTAATCTTTATTAAATGCAAAGGTCTCAAAATGAAGGTTTTAATTCACCTGGGATAAAGTGATTACTAACAGATGCATCACAACATTAAATATAAATATTTATGATATCAAATATAAATACTGCTGGAAACAAAAAATACCTAGCACATCAAATCATCAAGAAATAAATATACTTCTTACTCTTCTCTCCTTAGTGATACAGTCTTGCTGACAGCTATGGACTAGTCTTTTCAAAGGACACATCAGCTTCTACCAACTTACTTAGTAAATATATATTCTAAGCATTGTATTTTTTTGTGATATATTAGATGTTTACTGTGTGCTAGTCCCTTAATATTCATTATATCTGTCTTCAAAGCAGCTTAATCTAATGGTTGTTAACTTATTTTAAAGCCAGAAAAATGTACGAAGACTGTATTTGATAGCTAGGGAGACTTATAAAACTTATAAAGGCTGAGAGTCTGCCATTTAATGTCATACCTAGTAAGTCACCCAGCTGAGATCAGAATTCCTATTTCCTTGAGCTCAGAGCCCTGGCTTGGGTTCACAGAGCCATGCAGTTTAGACATTTTTATTTCCAACAGCCAAATTTAGGCAGATAGTTTTAAGTGTTCCTTGGCTAATACTTGTAGTTCAGAAAAAAATATAAGAGATTTAGATTCTAAATAATGTTTATAATACATCTGATACAAATCAATAAATGTGAGATTAGAATGGTTATGAAGAGCAAGAACAATGCTGAATTCTTTCTTTCTCCTTATGCAAAATGTCATCAAAGTGATAATGTTTCCACATGACCATAAGGCTTCACTGCTGGTTCTCAATGCTATTGGGAATGTGCCTGCATCAGCAGCTCCTGGACTCTTGGTAACAGGGTAAAGCAATCATATTGCTTCTTTGGAGAGATTCAGATATCTTTCTGGACATGCTCTAACTCATTTTGAACAAAATCCTGAGGGGTAACACAAGTTTGGGCAGGATTTCTGGAGGAACATGTCCACAATTGTTCTCTTGAATTCTGCTGAATAAAAACAAGGAAGAACGTATGGGCTGTTTGCTGTGCTTAATCATTCAGTCGTGTCTGACTCTATGCAACCCCATGGACTATGTAGACCCCCAGGCTCCTCTGTTCATGGAACTCTCCAGACAAGAATACTAGAGTGGGTTGTCATTTCCTCCTCCAGAGGATCTTCCTGACTCAGGGATCGAACTCGCATCTCCTGCATTGCAGGCGGACTCTTTACCATCTGAATCACCAGGGAACTTTCTGATCACTTTGCATATATTGTCCCTCATTCATTACAAACCAAGTAACTCCAGCAATGGCAATTCACAGAGAATGAAGCTATTCAGGATTTTTGTTAAGGTGACAGAAATAGCAAGAAGAAGTGTAGCATATGTATGTGGTATAAATCAATGCTCAAATCTAGTGCAGTCTCCTCGTGCTTCTTTTCACCTGAGCTGCTGTGCTGACCATCCCTGGTGATCATTCTAACGCCCAGGTTTGTTCTTGCTCATCATTGCCTCATGTCTCCATCCTGCCAATCAGCTTTCAAATGTGCCTTCAAAACTGGAGGTTTGGGCCTCACCCCCAATTTGAATAACTGAGCAACAGTCATCCCTCTCCATGATCTGAGTGGGCACTGACACTACTCTTTACACACAACCATCTCCATATACACCATATACACCCAGAGCAGGGTGGAAAGCAGGGAGTATGAAGTTTGTTCAAGCCCATGATGAGAGAGTATCGACACGACACAAACTAAGGATTGGGGATACTTGGTTCATACATAATATATACTTAAGATTTAGGGCAATGAAGTTGCATCAGAAACTCTGGTTTGGAGATTTAGGAACCATTCCCAATGCTAAGTTTCCTTCTTAAACACAAAGATCTTGTGTATCACAAATTTCCATTCTGCTTCTTCCAATGGAACTGGGAACGACAACAACAGCAAAACATTAAACAATTCTGAAAACCACTTACAGTAGGGCTTCACCTGGATTCTCTTTTCCAGTTTCTTTTGCCCACACATCACAGTGCACAGGTAGAAATGTTCGTTCTCAAAACTCACAGGGCTCAGGGTCAACATGGACTTGGAGCCCTCACTCCTCACATTCCCATTCAGAGGGCTGTCTATCAGGGTTCTCCAAGAGAAAGATGGGGACTCGCAGTCCCTGACATCACAGGTCAACACGACTGAGTCGCCAACCTGAGCAGCAATCTGGGGTCCAGGAGAGATCTCAACAGTAAAGTTTTTCTCTGGGGTGAGGGAAGAAAAGAACAAGAAAAAATAAAATAAATTTTCTTCTTTCACCAAAGTTTAATACACTGTTATTTTTTCTGGCCTCTTTTTAGTTAACATCTGTGCTGAGAACATATTACTCCCTTCCACTTTGAGACTATCAGGAAGGGAACCACATCTTTCAAGAACAAACCCATAAGACGCTGTGATTCATTGATTAAACAGATTGAATAAGGATAAAAATTTGTAGAGGGAGACTGGCATATTTCCCTAACAAAAATTCATTCTCCACTCAAATGTATTTATCAAATTCCTATAACTATGGAACACCGGCTAAAAAATATGAGGTTCCAGTGTATCAAGCACTATTTAAACCACTTTACATATATTAATATTATCTCATTTAATCCATACAACTTCAGGATCTGGTATCATTACTTCTCCTTGACTCTCATTTTCTGTTTTTACTTTTCCTTATTTTCCTTCCTTTCTTCCTCTTCTTCCTCCTCCCCTTTTTTCTTGAGGAAAAATGATAATTTCACCCAGCTTGCAAGTAGCGAAATTAGGACTTGGAACCAGGTGATTTAAGACCCCAGTTTTTAACTTGAACAACTAAATCAAAATATCCTCATGTGGAAATAAAATCTAAGAAAAGTACTGAAAAAAAGCCATATGAATATGCCTTCTGATTAGAAGCAGTACCCGTAATGGACCAGTACTTAGAGCTTCTATATCAACAGAATAAAGTTGTACTGTTGAAAGTCACACAGAATGACACTGAAAACAAAGTCAAAATCTAAGCACTAAAGTGTTATGCAAGCCACCTTTTAAATTTGTTTAACACAATGCAAAAGTACAATGAATTCAGGGACTGAAAACTGAGATGCCGGGTCCAATTCCTAAGTCTCAAATATCTAGACAATCTCTTTGGCTGCCAATGCTATCCCCGTGGGGCACCCTGGCTACTTTGGGATGACTACTGTCCCCTGAGAAAAGGAATTTCAAATCTTGACTCTATTTCTCTGGCGAAAGTGAGAATCCTTGAGCACCTCTGAAAGTGACAGATGAGACTCCGCAGAAAACTCGCCCTTATGAATAGCCAGCTGGAGGCAGAAGAAAGCTCAGCATATATGTGATCCAAAGGCACTATATTTTGAAGGGTTCTCATCCGTGCCAGAAGATTTTTTTCAGTTTGATTGGTCTAACAGGGCCATTATGGTCTCTTCCAAAGAATGCTTTCCTCAAATTACCATAACAAACTGATGTGTTATCAGATTTTTGAAGAGAAATTTCATTCAGAACAATAAGCACTGTTTCTGAATTCCTTATACACTAGTGTGAGAATGGAGAATTTAAAGATCTACTTCCTGACGGTGAACAGTCTCAGATTGTTCTTTACAGTTGCTGCATGTGTTAATGGGTAAACTCATGACTCCTGGAAAAGCAACTCTGAGATAGAAAAAGAGTGAGTGTTAGTCGTGTCTGACTCTTTGCAACCCCATGGACTATAGCCACCAGGCCCCTCTGTCCATGGAATTCTCCAGGCAAGAATACTGGAGTGGGTAGCCATTCTCTTTTTCAGGGGATTTTCCTGATCCAGGGATCAAACTCAGGTCTCCTGCATTGCAGGCAGATTCTTTACCATCTGAGTCACTAGGGAAGCCCCCAAGGGGCAGAAAGAAAAGGAAAATTCAAGGGATGAGACAATGAAGGAATGCTGCTGCTGCTGCTGCTAAATTACTTCAGTTAAGTCCGACTCTATGCGACCCCACAGATGGCAGCCCACCAGGCTCCCCCATCCCTGGGATTCTCCAGGCAAGAACACTGGAGTGGGTTGCCATTTCCTTCTCCAATGCATGAAAGTGAAAAGTGAAAGTGAAGTTGTTCAGTCGTGTCTGACTCTTAGCGACCCACCAGGCTCCTCCATCCATGGGAGTTTCCAGGCAAGAGTACTGGAGTGGGGTTCCATTGCCTTCTCCGAATGAAAGAATGATGAACAATGGAAAAGAACCAAAACAGCAGAGCCATGGAAGCTCTGGCAGAAAAGATTTCCAAGAAACTAGAGTAAGGTGAGTATATAATTGTGCTAAAGTACATAACAGTCAGATGGATCATCAATAAAACTTAACGAAGTAACTTTGACATTGAAGCTATTTCACTATTGCTTAAATCTCAATGACAGCACCTTTTTCACATTTTGCTTACCTTGAACAATTAATTTCACCTCTTTTCTGTCTTTCCCAACAGGGTTATTTCCTTCACACACATAAATCCCAGAATCTTCTGCCCTCATAGAAATTAAAGTGAGAGTTGCATTCTCAGAAAGGAGCTGTAGGTTCCCATTGTCTAATTTCTTGCTCCAGAGAATCCGTGGAGCTGGTAGACCTGCACTGGTACACGTCATCGTCACAGAGTCGCCTTCCTGCAGCCTTGTGGAGGGATTCACGGATATAGCCGTGTCTTTGGGGGAGACTGAGAAGGCAGGGCACAGTATTAGTCATTGCTAAGCAGCATAATGGTCCCACAGGGCGACTGTAAATACTCTCATGGACTGTATTTATAGCTTTCTCAATCTGACAAACTTACTCTGCCAAACTAGTATAAAGAATTGCTGAGTCATGAAAATTAGTCAATCCAGTTTCTGACTGATTTGATGGAGTTACTCTTTTTGATGGTTGGTGTTTTCAGACGGCCATAGACACTCAGAAATTAAGAAAAACCCTTAGAATTATGTGATTCAATCTCCCAGGTAAGGTACAAATTCCAGCTCAGCTTCCTTGCCAAATGTTCACGCAAGACAGCTTCAGTACTTCTGGGGCACAAGGCAGTCCACGGCCTTATAGGAAATATTGTCCATGTGATTTTTGACAGCTCTGATTGTTAGAACGTTTTCCCTCTATTGAGCTGAAATCTTTCTCTTTGTAACTAACTTCTATACACCGGTCATAGTTCAGTCCTCTATTGCTAAAGAATAATCCAAATTTCACTTCTACATGACAGCCATTCAGATACTTAATTATAGCTCTCATTTCCAAGTTTGATATTCTCTAGGAAAAATATCTCCTATTTCTGACTATTCTTCTCAAAACATTGATAAAATCCTTTCCATCGCATTCTGTCTCAGCTGAACATGTTGTAGAAGGCAATGCTCCTTTTAACTATGGTGTCTAGAGAAGACCAGGGCATTTTAGTCTAGAAAGAGCACAGTGAGTCACTCCTACACAACTTTGGGATGACAAGACTGCCTCAAATCCCCCAGCCATCTCCGAGAGAATGGAGACAATCAAATCTCATCTCCTCTCTCCCACCCCATGCACACGTGTCCAGGTGTGCACACACATATACACTCACACACAGACTAAATACTGCTTATAAAACTTCTATACTTTGATATCTCAAGCCATGATATAAGAGTTTACAAAACATAATTTAAAATTTTTTATCACTTGAGCCTATTATTTCCCACTACCCAATCAGGTGGTGGTGATTTAGTCACCAAGTAGAGTCCAGGCTATAGTCAATGGGATTTAATAGGCAAGAGTACTGGAGGGGATTGCCATTCCTTTCTCCATGGGATTTTCCCAATCCAGGGATAGAACCCTGGTCTCCTGCATTGCACACATTCTTTACCGACTGAGCCACCAGGGAAGCTTCCCAATCAGGTGGTATTATCATTATTCCCCTTTGATAGACTGAGAAATTAAGTGACTCTAATTCACGGTTAATGGAGACAGAACTTAAGCTCAACTTTTCTCAACCTAATTGGGTGCACTTTTTTTTGAATTATGTAGTTGATAAGAATTATGCTCTCAGTGAATCAAAATGGTATAAAAACTACAAACATGTTTCTTCTTGACTGTAGCTGCTTGGTTTATTGCTGTGTACATCCAAGAGTATATTCCCATAGACAGACACAAGTACTTACTGTAGACTTCCAGTTCTTTTGTAGTTTTCCTTACTTTGGGTGGAGAATCATCATCATAAATGTGTAATGTAGCTTGACAAACAAGAGCTGTCCCAATATCCTCATCAGTAGGCGAGAAGGTCACGTCCAGGCTCTTTGTTTCCTGGGCCTTTTTTTCTGAAGGCTCCAGAAAGTCCTGTACTTTCATGGGACGGTTGCCTTTCAACAACTCTATCTCCAGCCTTTCAAATGGGTAAACATCAGGCACTGAACACGTGACTGTGACTGGCTTCCCGACCTCTGGGGGGCTACTCAAATGAATCTCTGGATCCTTAGAGAAAGCTGCAAAGGTCAAACAAGTACATGCATGTGGATTTTTTGTTCATATTATGTAAAGTCCCTTACTGATTTAAATCAATGTAATCTGAGTCTAATATTTTTGTGAATACAATCTTAATACAGCAGAATGAATTGTTTAAATAGCCTTTCATGGTCTGGGGTGTGTTCAAAATCAGAACAACCAGTTAGAGAGTTCTTCAGTTCTGATTCTGCATGTACAAAAGGTTTTATGTTGCCAAAGTAAAAGGACGGAGAAGAAACTTATGTTTATTGAATACTGATACGTGCCCATCCCTGTGCTATTCATTTAACATTGATGACTTAATTTGATACTCACAACAACCCTAAGAAATAGATACCACATTTCGTAGATATGAAAGCATAGACTCAGCATATTTGCATAATTTTCCTAAGGTCACACAGCTAGTAATGGTGAAGCTGAGATTTAAACTCAAGATTTCATCGTGTTATATCACAGTCTTTTATTTTAGTGAGGGCAGATATACTTCATTTTATAGATAAGGAACCTGAGGCTTAGCATGTCAAAGAATAACTACTGGGATAGATAGGCTAAGAAATGAAAAGAACAGCTCTAAATAATTAGCTTCTGAAAATGGTGTCTCTGAAAGACATTCATCCTCCAGAAAGGTACACCTGTGTGATCTTTAAGTTATGGAAGGAAGATTTGCCTCCCAAAATATCTAACTCAACATCTACCTACTATTCCACTTGAAATTTTTAGTGCCAGGGAACACACTAGTTCAGTGAGCCATTGCTTTCTTTGCAAGGCTGCTTTCCATTGCAAACCGCCATGAAGATAACACATTGTCTTGATTCAAGACTGTGAAATAAGAAGAATACAAAGGTCCCAACTCCAAAGAATTTTACAATCAAATGTGGAATGGAGACAGGACTGTTAAACATAGTGAAAGACAGACTTTTTGGGGAAAAAAAGAAAAACTTCAGGCAAGATAATTAAAGCCAGAAGAAACTTCTGTTCTCTATTTAAATCTTCAACTATATGGTTCCTGCAAGGAGAGGCAAAGGAACTGGCAAATATTTGCTGTATGAAGAAACAGTACTTTTCATTTTTGCACCCAGAATTCTGTCCCTTGTATTCTGAAAGATATGCCCCTATAATTCATATGGTTTGCTGTCAGCTGATACAAGAACTGGCTACTTTCCCCTGTATTTACATAAGGGGGCCTTTCAAGGAGCTCAGAAGGCTGTACAGACATAAACTCTGAATGTACAACCAGCATAATTGAAAACAGTCAGCCAAGCACAGTTTCTTGAGAAGCATTAGCAACATATGGGATTATTGAAGAATCAGTTAAGGTTATTGGATCAAGTTGAGCTCTGCTATAGCAAAAGAAAAGCAACATAATTAGAAAAGATAATCAAATGATGTTTTCCTGAAGAGATGACTATCAAGAATTCCAGTTTTCTGACAGGAGCAGTAACCAGAATGCAAGTGATGTATTTCAGGTTATTTTTTTTTTTACTCTTTTTTTCTACCTTTCTTTACTAGTTTGAGAATGGATTGAAATACATTTTGGTAGGCTAGTAAACAAAGGCTATTCATTCACATTCACTAGGCAAATCAAGTTCATTTTCCAAATACCCTTGAGTTTGAGCTGTTGAGCATTAAGACTTAATGGCACCAAACAAAAACAGAAATCAAATCTCCTAAATTTATCTCTGCTGAAGTCAAATGAGTGAAAAGTTTGCAGATATTTTTCTTCCGTCTAAGGGGGAAAGTTTTGTACTGAAGCCCATTAATAATTATAGCTCTCCTACTTAATCTTTAAACTAATTTTAAGTACCAAATTGCTTTAGAATAAATAAATAGAAAATCCTTGAAGCATGGAATTTATAGATTATTTGGACACATGGACAGGTGAACATGTAAGAATCCAACTGAAAAGAATTAAGAAAAAAAAAAAATAATAAATAAATAAATAAAAGAACCTTAGAGAACTTCACTTTATGGCTAAGAAAACTGAGGCCTAGAGAAGCTGAATCTTACCCCTTACCCATGGTCACCATATTCATGGCAGAGTTGGAAACAGAAGCCAAGATTTGGGTCTCTAGTCTGGTGGTAGATTCAGCTGTCTTCTAAATTTCTTTTTGCAGTATGTCCCCTAGCCAAGAATCTGGACAAGAACATCTTTTTAAATTTTTTTCTCTTAAAACTATCCTTTTAGTCATTAAAAAAAACTGTAATTTTATCACTGACTCAATGAAGATGAGTTTGAGCAAGTTGGTGATGGACAGGGACGCCTGGCGTGCTGCAGTCCATGCAGTCGCAGAGTTGGACATGACTGAGTGACTGAACTGATTCTTTTCAAAAACTTATTTTAAAGCAAAATGGAGAGAAAATCAAATATTGACTAAAGTACTCACAGTAGATCTCCACTCGGATTGCTTTCTCCAGTTTCTTATCCTTGCAAATCGCTGTGCACAGGTACTGGTGTTCATCCTCGAAACTAACAGGATCCATGATCAGCGTGGATGTGGTCCCCTCAGTTTTCACCTTTCCGTTCAGTGGACTGTCAATCTGAGTTCTCCAAGACAATGATGGGGACTCACAGCCTGTTGTGCTGCAAGTCAGTGAAACAGAGTCACCAATCTGCGCAAAAATTTTGGATTCACTTGGGAATATGTCGATTTGGGAAGCTTGAGCTATGAAAACAGAAAGAGAAAAACAAGCTTACCAGTCGTTTGTCTAGTATTCTACTCCTTCTTCTCTGTTCTAGTATAATACCCAGATCTGGCTGGTCTCTTTCCTAAACTGCTTCTAAGTAATGCAAGGCAGCACTGGAGTCCCTGCCAAAGGAAGGTATTGAAATTATCTTCACTTAGGAGAACTTTCACTTCTGACCTTAATGCCCGCTTATCAGCTGTTTTAATAGCCAACTTTGATCTCATTATCAAGTACAGGAAGCTAAAAAGACAGACCTTCCTAGAGATAGAATCCAATTACTCATTGAACATTGCAAAAATCCAAAAACTATCAACTTTGCTGCTCTAACTATGACAATATAATGGTATAAATTAATAGCAATAGTCAATAGTATATTAAAAGTTAGGTAAAGTTTTCCCACTCTTTAAAAATCCTTCTGCCTTTCTTTACTATCATAACAAAACTGACTGAAGCCAAAGTCAGGGCTAAAATGGAATGCTAGCATTTGGAATAAATCAAGGAGAAGAACTTACAAACTGCAAACACCATCCAAAGTATATCTGAGGCTCCAAAGATCACAAACATCTTCCTAAGCATTTTAAGTTGCTGCTCTTAAGAGAAAATTATTCCAAAATGCTTCTTTCTGTCCCTCCTGAAGGTGCCTGGGAAGGGTCTTGAGCTCCTAAAGCCAGTGAGGTTTGGTAAGGAATGAAATAGAAAGTCGGCTCTTTATAAAGTGTCTTGTTGCAGAGGCGGAGGGAAATCCCTTCAAGGGGAAACCTGGAGCAGAGCCAGAAAAAAAGTTTAACTGACACCCAGCCAAGTCCAGCATTAACCCCTTCCATGGCACTCAGTACCGAAACTGCTCTCTCCATCATAGAAAAAGAAAACCCTTCCATGGCTATAAAATTAAAACTTTTTCTCACTTTTCATTCCAAAAGGATATCTTGCTTGATAGATAAATGCTAATGCTTGTTTCAGAATGAGGCTTTCTGAATCTAACAGGGGAGAAGAGAGTCAGAGAAATAGTAAGTTACACTCTAGTTCTTGAAGTGGCTGAACAAGCACTATGTCATGTGAACTGATTTTTCTCCATTATGAAGATATATTTGCAATTCTAAAACAGAGACTACATTCTCATGCAAGCAAAAGGAAAAGATCCTTTCTTTTGATTTATTATTTTTAAAAAGGGAGACAGCATAGCTTCTGAGTTTTATGCTTTTTATTCACAAAATAGATTTTTGGACAACAAACATCAAGTTTCTGAAATTATTTTCTTGAGTAGAGAATGAAGGAATCCTACAAAAAGAAGAGAAATAATTTTCTTCTTTTGTTTTAGAAAAGTTACCAATTCTCGGTTCAGTCGCTGGATAATTGAGAGTCTTAAATACAAATGTATGGAATTCCTCTGAAATGGTAAGTCTCTTAGACTATGAGACTTATACAGTAAAAACAAGAAAAATAATTTGTTTTTCTTACATAAGAGATGAGAACGATAATTTTATGTTCTTTTTCCCCTCCAATAAAATGACTTAAAGGATATTTTTTAATAGCTGTTTTTGCCTTGCACATACATACTTAAGTTTTTGCAAAAGTTTCCCCATCAGAAAGAAACCAGAACAACCACTTCCTTGTATTATACGTGTGCAAGTCTTTCTCCTTCTTCAGAACATCAATTCCTATCATGGTCCCTGACCAGTTCTTGTTCATCATTGTATCTACTTCTGCCTTCCCAATGTCTAATGCATGGTTTACACTTAGCAATTACCAAAAAAGTGCAACCATAAATAGTTTAAATTAAAATTTGGAAAAGAAGATCCCAAAAGGTTAGCAATAATATGTAACTATTGCATGAGAAAAAATGTTGGATTCTACAAAAAAAAAAAAAAAAATCCCAAGCTCACTGACTCCCAGGGATGTGTACAATAAACAGCTCTGTGCCTTTTGACAGAGGAAGACCATAACTGAGATTTGGAACTAATAACTGTTCCTCAGGGCTGGAGGGAGAAGGCAATGGCAACCCACTCCAGTACTCTTGCCTGGAAAATCCCATGGACGGAGGTGTCTGGTAGGCTGCAGTCCACGGAGTCGCTAAGAGTCTGACATGACTTCACTTTCACTTTCACTTTTCAGTTTCATGCATTGGAGAAGGAAATGGCAACCCACTCCAGTATTCTTGCCTGGAGAATCCCAGGACAGAGGAGCCTGGTGGGCTGCCATCTATGGGGTCACACAGAGTTGGACATGACTGAAGCAACTTAGCAGCAGCAGCAGCATGGCTGGAGAGGTTCTGGACCTCCTCTTGGGTGCAGATGAGGCTCCCATTCAAGGGTAAGGGGAGAAAAAGAAGTGGAAGCAGCTACTGACTGTAATAGCATGTAAGTGTGACTTCATCTGCCAAATAGCTAAGGATCAGAAAAGTAGTTTCAGGCAAAATTAGCTGATGAATAAGTAATCTACAGGTCCTTTACAAGCTCATGTCATGGAAGAAGATGACAAGAACTATGTAGGTTGACTGCTTAACTCAGAAGAGATAGAAAGGGAATTATGGAATTTCAATGTAATTCTCTGGGGTGTAGACACAAAAGTGAACAATAGGATCCCAAAAATGTTATCACCAGGAACAAGTCATAGCAAATAACTTCAGTTTCAAGCTTGAATAGGATTCCAGGCTGGGAACATTGGAGAAATATCTAATCTATTGAATTAGTTCATAGTTGTTTCAGTAAAGTCCCTCATGGTATCTTTGAGTTGGATGCCATTTCTTTTTTATCATTAACATATGATTATCTGGCATTCATAATGCAAGATAAAGATAGCTAACCTTAGAAATGACAGAATCAAGATAAGGACAATCCTAAAAGATGTAATAATTGTCCAGATGATGAAGTGAAATGTAATGGGAATGCATTAAAGTCCTGCAAAAATGTGAACATCAAAGTCTTGAATAAAATATGGAAGAGATTTGACTTGATGGTTATCATAGGAAGATTGTCTGAGGGTGTTAGAGAATCACAATGTGTACACAGGCCAAAAGTGCCATGAGGAACCAAAATAGATATTGATAACCTCAAGGTGCACTCATAGCGTTCAACCTTCGTGTCGTCTGAGGTCATAGTCTCTAAGACCATACTGGGAGCAGAGGTGTCAGTTCAAGGTTCTAGTCCTTATGTGAAGGGCTGACAAAATAGAGGGTGTCTAGAAGAAAGTGATAAGGCTGACAAATGACTACAAAATCCCTGGCCTGGTAGGAGCTGTTGAAAGAATTGGATATTTAGTTTGGATAAGACACACACGAAATCATGTGATAATTGAATGACTGATGTGCAGATAAAGGAATATACTTGCTGCTCTGTGTTATATCAAAGGCTAAGTGTAGAGCTTTTTGATAGGTAACTGATAGATTATTAGCTGCAGGAAGTCCAGGAGTGTGTGTGTCCTGTTCACCAGTAGATCCTCAGCACTTAATATAGTGACCGGTAGATAGTAGTGATTCAGTAAATTAATGCTGAATAAACAAATAACAGTTTGAAAGAGAGCTTGACTCAGATCTCATTAGTCCTGAATTCAAATCCACTGCTCCATCTAGGAATTGTGCAACCTTGCACAAACATAGCTAGTCTCTCTGCAAGGTTGTTTGCATGCACGCATGCTAAATCGATTCCATCGTGTTTGACTCTGTGCAATCCTTTGAACTATAGCCTGCCAGGCTCCTCTGTCCATGGGATTCTCCAGGCAAGAATACTGTAGTGGATTGCCATGCCCTTCGTCAGGCGATCTTCCTGACCCAGAGATTGAACCCACGTCTCTTGCAGCTTCTGCACTGAGGGTGAATTGTTTGCCACTGAGCCACCAGGGAAGCCTGCATTTTTGTTTGTTGTTGTTGTTCAGTCATGTCAAACTCTTTGTGACCCCATGGACTGCAGCATGCCAGGCTTCCCTGTCCTTCACCATCTCCCAGAGCTTACTCAAAATCATGTTGATTGAATCGATCCAACTCCGCTTCTCTTCTCACCTTCAATCTTTTCCAGCATCAGTGTCTTTTCTAATGAGTCAACTCTTTGCATCAGGTGACCAAAGTATTGGAGCTTCAGGTTTAGCATCAGTCCTTCCGATGAATATTCAGGACTCATTTCCTTTAAGATGGACTGGTTGGATTTCTTTGCAGTCCAAGAGACTCTCAAGAGTCTTCTCCAACACCACAGTTCAAAAACATCAGTTCTTCAGTGTCAGCCTTCTTTATGATCCAACTCTCACATCCATACAACACTACTGGAAAAACCATAGCTTTGACTAGACGGACCTTTGTAGGCAAAGTAATGTCTCAGTTTTTTTAATATGCTGTCTAGGTTAGTCATAGCTTTTCCTCCAAGGAGTACTTTTATTTACACATGCTCAAATAGGGATAATAGTATTTCAAGTGATTCACATGACTTTTATGATTATCAAATCAAAAGTGATGGTATGAAATCTTTCTAATTATAAACAGCAAAGTGCTGTGTAAACAACATGTAACAATATTAGAATATGGGCTTCACAGGTGGCACTAGTGGTAAAGAACCTACCAATGCAGGAGACATAAGAACTGTGGGTTCAGCCTCTGGATGGGGAAGATCCCCTGGAGGAGGGCGTGGCAATCCACTCCAGTATTCTTGCCTGGAGAATCCCATGGACAGAGGAACCTGCTGGGCTACAGTCTACAAGTTTTCACAGAGTTGGACACAACTGAAGTGACTTAGCATGCACAGTATTGAAAAACAACGCTATTAAGTTCATTGTGGAGAAGGACATTCTAATTGCTAAATCTTTTCAGCAGTGGAATGGATCTCCTTAGGAATTAACCAACTCCTAGTCACTGCAAGTTGTCAAGCAAGGTTGGGTGACACCTCCTAAAAATGTGCTAGAGGTCAAGTTTTGCTTCTATGAGATATTCAACTGGGTGACCATTAAGGTGCCCTCCAATGTCAAGATTTTGTTTCTGTGTTATCCATCCTTTCTATTCTAACTTAAGCAATCCCCTCATTGTCCATTTCAAAATTCTAAGCATTCTGATGCTGCTCTGGTTGGATCCTAAGAAGATTCAGGCATACTTCTCTCAGCTGGTTTCATAACCACCACGTTTGTAGCAAGTCTCTTTTAGGACTTCTAAATAATCCATTTGTTATGGGCCTCCCTGGAACTAAAGTCCCTCACTTTTTATAACACATCTGAGGCAAATGACACTCTTAGTAGTAAGAGGGGCTCTTTATGCAGTACCAATAAGTACCAATGAAAGAAACATCATATCCTGATGAGCTAAAATACCCCCATTAGTCTTGCCATCTTATCCAATTTAAACATCCCATGTTCAAAGGTTAATTGAATTGTAGAAAGATTTTATAAATATATCTCATATTTGTAAAGTGCTTTCTAATTTTTGTTAATTCTTTAATATGTTTTATCTCATGTGAGCCTTCTAACAATCCTCAGGGTGAGTATTTTTATCTTCATTAGATGGAGGAAGAAACTGAGAGTCAGAGAGGTAAACTGACTTCCTCAAAAACACACAGCTAGGTAATAGGAAAGCTAGGACTAGAGTGAAGTTTTCTGATTCCCTGTTTAAGTGCCCTCTTTGTGCTAGCACGTTCAGTTCAACTGTGGACAATCTCAGCTCAGCTCAACCGTGGACTTTTTTTGGTCTTCCTGGATCTTTTTTGGCTGTCCAGGAAAGCCTTGGAGATAACGAAGTCATTACCTTTTTCTGGGATGTGGTGTTGTCAGATGCAAACTATTTTTATCCTTTTGCTTCTGATTTCACAGAACAAACTTTCCATTTCCAAATCACACTTAAAGTTCACTGCCCTGATTAGTAACTATATTTGTAAGAAGTAATGTTGTGAAGTAAATCAACTGATTTCAAAAATTCCCTCTGTGTATTTTTGTTGGCTTGGAACATAAGCTGTGGAAATTCCAACGCTTTCATATAAAAAATTAGAAAAACCTGCCTATGATTTGCCACATTATAGCTAAAGTAGGACTTAAGGAGAATATCCTGTTTTTGAAGACTTTGTGCCAGAATAAATACAATAAATACTAACTGGTTAAAATGTTTAAAAAGAAAGCTGTAACAAAAATTTCAATGTCCTTATGAAGGTTAAAAACATTTTCTATAAATTTCCTAAGTATGGTTTTTAAAAACCCAAAGGGTTTAAACAAGTAGGGGGAAATGCTGAATGTAAAAATGAAAGTAGATAGCTTTTTAACCTGAAAGATTTTCAACTTAAAGGATTTGGGCTCCTAGGAATCAGTGGGTTCTGTCTTTTCCTCCAAACCAGGACCAAGGCCATCTTTGCTTCAGATGACAATAATCTTCTTAAGCCAGATGACACTGGCAGCATGACGTTTTCCACACCCCTCAGGATCCTGCAGGAGCAGTGATGAAACTGGCAATTTTATTCTCAGGGATGTTCTTAAATTTTTTCAAGGAATTGCTACAACAACTTTTCCTTTTAGATTAGCAAACTGAACAGAACTTAGAAGTAACGGTGCTGTGTAACTTATCTTCCAAGCAGTTGATCCAGAAAGACCATTGTGAAAGTCTATCGGACAAAAGTTTCAAGGCCACAAAGGAGGTGTTTGTGTTGGAAGAGATCTGAAAATCATCTTATCCTGTGGTTCTCAACTAGAGTGGCGATCAGGTGAAGGGCTGCTCTTTGGAGATGACTTTTAAAAAAAAATAGATTAGATTGCAGGTAATGCCTATGATGATCATCAGGCTTACTCACTTGCTTTCTGAAATGCTTTCCTGATTGAGAGTAAAAAGGTAGAGTTACAGCAAGTTTCCTGTGAGTTGCTCATAACCCGCAGTCTATCTTATCTGCTACTGGTGAGTAAGACAACAGACATTCTGTTCATTATTATAGTTTTTGTAATTAGGGAGAAAAAAGGCGGGCAATCATTTTTCCTGCATCCTTGGAAAATATTTACAGATTTATCTCAAGTCTGGGTTTGTGAAAATGAAAATCATCCATCCTATACTGTGGTGGAGATAAATTGGAGTCATTCTGATGAAGCTCAACACCATCCAATGTTAAATGCAGGAGATAGTGACCACCTGAACCACAGATAGCAGCAGCAAACTGGAGTGGAACTCGAATTCTAAGTGAACTCTTTCTACTGGTCTCTGGTGACCTCAGAACATCTGCCTTTAGGATTGGTTACACATTAGAAACAAAGTAATTTTGAGTAGTTCCATTGAATATCAGCAAGAAAAAGGAATGCATGACCATTTTGAGAAGTACATAAAAATAATTCTTTAAGGATCAGACATACAAAGAAAGTAAAAGAAGATAAGTTTACAGAATGTAGCCATTTGATTTGTTGTAGTAAATAAATAGTACAAAGTGTAATATCTTGTAGGCATAATGTGTCCTTTCTCTGTGGCCCCTGACAAGTCTGCTGCTAAGTCACTTCAGTCATGTCGGACTCTGTGCGACCCCATAGACAGCAGCCCACCAGGCCTCCCCATCCCTGGGATTCTCCAGGCAAGAACACTGGAGTGGGTTGGGTTGTCGTTTCCTTCTCCAATGCATGAAAATAAAAAGTGAAAGTGAAATCGCTCAGTCGTGTCCGACTCTGTGAAACCCCATGGACTGCTGCCTACCAGGCTCCTCCGTCCATGGGATTTTCCAGGCAAGAGCACTGGAGTGGGGTGCCATTGCCTTCTCTGCTGTCTCATTAATTCCCACATTATCTTTGGGCAGCAGGTCCCATTTTACAGAATGTAAATGGTAGAATGTTTCATTTTTCCAGAATTATATATTTGGAGGCAAGATGCTACTGCAAATCTTGATTCCACCACTTCTTTTTTGGGTAACCTGAGGGAAGTTACTTTGCCTCTCAATGTAAAGATTTCCCCATCTATGAAATAGGATTAAAAAACACTCATCTAATAGGATTGTCTCAAGGGTTACATAAGATCCTGCAAATAGAATTAATAACACCTTTCACAGTAAACAGAAAATGCTCAATAGATACCAGCTACTCCAGAGAGAGGGGAGAACATATCTGAACTCTGATTTGTGATATTTCTGTTGAATTCTTCTATAAACCAATGAGATACCATCCAAAATATACCAAGCATTTAAAATAATTTTTGGCCAAATAGTAAACCAGACTGTCGACAGTTTTGAACCATGCAGAGAGGAAGAGTGGAGAAATTGAGTGACTGTATATGAATTTGCCCTATTCTCCATTTTCTGTGTTGATGGTGTGTGTGTGGTGATTATTACCGGAAAACAGTCTTCTGGAATCTGAACTAGAAGGTCATGGTATCATCGCAAAGGCTGCCCATCACCTATTGTATAACCTGGGGATGATATTGACATGGAGGGATCAGATCACTGCCTCAACACTGGGCAAATGATATTCTAGAACCCTGTAGTCCCAGACCAACAGCAACACATCACCTGAAAATTTGTTAGAAATAAAGTTTTCAGATCCTGCCCCAGATCTCCTGAATCAGCAATTCTGGGGGCAGAACCTAGCAATCTGTGTGATGGTGATGCTGCTAAAGTATGAAAACCACTGTTCTCCAAACAAGTCCAAAAGGGACCAGAACCATATCCCCATGGCCTGATCTGCTTCTTAGCACAGTGCCTCCACAGGTATCAATAGTTCTGTTCTGGGGAATATTAACTCATAAAAAGAAATGTCAAAATGACAAAAAATGTTATTTTACGGACTTGATCGAAAAAGTTTAAAAATGAGGGCAAGCAGAGGCATAATATTCTAAGTTCCTATTGTAATTTGATTTTTCCTCTAGGTTTAATACTTTAACAGCTTATGAACTAGACAAGATCTTGGCATTTGTCTACTCCAACTAAAGCCCACCATCATGTGTCCAAATACATATGACTGTTTAGAGTAAAAAGCATAATTACTACCCAGGCCTCTAGCCTAAAATTAGCTCGGTTTTTCCAGTGGACTTTTTGAAAAATAAAAATGTCATGGCAATTGAGAGAACTTAAGAGAAATTTTTTCTGAAATTCTAATCTGGCCTATCCCTACACCTAGTTTCCTAGTGTTTGTTTTACAAATTCTGTACAAGACATCTGCTCAAGTGACTGGTGATGTTGCTATTGTCCAAAGAGTCAAAGAGCAAATTTTCCTAAATTATGAGGATGAATAGAAACCATTGAGTTTGGGATAAGAATCTCTTGGGAAGAGGATTACAGTGTTTAAAACCTTCAACTCCCCAAATACACACACCTGCATCCCAGGGGACTCTAAAAGAAGCCTTCTCCTCCCTCTCCCTGAGTTGAAATTGGAGGAATCTTTGATTTAGCATGAAATTCAAAGCCCCTGTTAAAGACAGAAATGTCCATGTAAGAATGTCTGGAATGACTGTATCAGGTTTTCTTAGGGACTGAGACCTCGCCTTGATAAGAGGTGTTGCAGTGTGCTCACTGGGGCTGCCATGCGACAGTATCAGAAGAATGTGGCAGCTCTGTGTGGAATAACATTAAAACAATACACACAGAATGACTGAGTCAGCTACAAAATCTAATTGTTCTAACACTCAGATTATTCACACTAAGTATTTATGAAATACTTCTGAGAACTCTATCATAAGATGGCTTTATTCTATTTTCTTTCCCAGTAGATTTAAACCTAGTCTCCCCCTCATAAGCCTGTGACATCAGGCTTTCCGTGTGTCTCATATACAAGGGGTACTAATTAAAAGTGTTATTACCCTTTTTTTGACAAATCTTCATAAGTCAACCATCTTAATTATCTTAAAAATTCACCTTAAGACCTTTGCCAGCAAGTTGCCTGTGTTTGACTGTCCCGGATTTTAATACACAGGCCTTACTTCTAGTCCACCAGGAAACAGGTAAAAGTTAGAGTTGCTTTCAGCCAAAAGGGATCAGTATATCTCCCTTCTCTAACCTTGCTAATTACAGTATAATCACAAATGAAGGAGCGTTAGACAGTCCCCAGGAAATGTAATAAAACAAATCTAACCCACTTCCCAATTTCGGGATAGGACAAGCTTGTGGAGGCAACGTGACATAATGCTAAGAGAAGAACGTTGTAGTCAGAAGAGAAAGTGTCACTCTTGACTCACTGAGTGACTGTGGCCGGCTCAAAATCTGATCTCTCCATTTATTCAGCTGTTAAATGGTGATGATAATGACAACACCAAATTTACATATAAGAAAAAGGGGCTACCAACCCCCAGACTAGAGTGTTTTAAATATAGTCTAGCCTTATCACCAGCAATTCTACTCCTGGGGTAAAATTAGAGAGTCCAGAGAGATTCTTACACAGGTTCTTAAGGATCACATACATGAACATTGACTTCGGCACCCTTTGGAGTGAGGTAACTAGAGGTAATCTGGGTGCATATCACTGAAAGACTGCATAGAGGAAATTATTTGTCATTAAGTAAATGTATCACAAGGAAAATATACACACTGTATGGTAGTTAGAAGCAAGGGACTAAATATACACATAGTACATGTTGTTGTTGCTCTAGGTGCTAAGTCATGTCTGACTCTCCTGTGTCCCCATGGACTGTAGCCCATCAGGCTCCTCTGTTCATGGAATTTCCCAAGCAAGAATACTGGAGTGGGTAGCCATTCCTTTCTGCAAGGGATCTTCCTGACCCAGGAGCTGAACTCATATGTCCTGCATTGCAGGAGGATTCTTTACCGCTGAGCCATGAGGGAAGCCACCACACAGCACATGTGCAAGTCTTTCAGTCGTGTCTAACTCTCTGTAACCCCACAGACTATACAGTCCATGGAATTCTCCAGGCCAGAATACTGGAGTGGGTAGCTGTTCTATTCTCCAGGGGATCTCCCCAACCCAGGGATCGAAGCCAGGTCTCCCACATTGCAGGCAGATTCTTTACCAGCTGAGCTACATGGGAAGCCCACAGAGTACATGGATGAATCCTAAATATATGGTCCTGAGTAAAAGAAAATTTTAAAGTAAATAGAAACACAAAGCACGATATTATTTATATAAATTAAATGCAAGCAAAAACACATGCATTTTACAAGAACATGTACAAACCAAAAGGTACATGTTGAATACAATAAAAATGGCTGCCTGTGGGGAGAAGGAATGGGAATGAGAAACAGAAAAAAAAAGAGAAAAAAATAAAAAAGAACTCTTGCTTTGAGCAGTGATGATAATGAGTCAACTGAGGGAATAATTAACTCATCCCCTGAAGTCCAGAAAAGGAAAAATTATGTAAATGGAATTTGTTAAGGAAATAATTGTTGCCTCCTCTCCAAACTCTTCATCTCTTTCTTTCAGCTCTTCATTGAAGACTTTTCCTTCTTTTGATCCTCATTCATTAACTATCAGTTCAGTTCAGTTCAGTTGCTCAGTCGTGTACGACTCTTTGCAACCCCATGGACTGCAGCTCGCCAGGCCTCCCTATCCATCACCAACTCCCGGAGTGTACTCAAACTCATGTCCATTGAGTCGGTAATGCCATCTCATCCTCTGTTGTCTGCTTCTCCTCCCACCATCAATCTTTCCCAGCACCAGGGTCTCTTCAAGTGAGTCAGTTCTTCTCATCAGATAACCGAAGTATTGGAGTTTCAGCTTCAGCATCAGTCCTTCCAATGAATATTCAGGACTGATTTCCTTTAGGATGGACTGGTTGGCTCTCCTTGCAGTCCAAGGAACTCGCAAGAGTCTTCGCCAACACCACATTTCAAAAGCATCAATTCGTTGGTGCTCGGCTCTCTTTATAGTCCAACTCTGATATGCATACATGACTACTGGAAAAACCATAGCTTTGGCTAGAAGGACCTTTGTTGGCAAAGGAATGTCTCTGCTTTTTAGTATGCTGTCTAAGTTGGTCATAACTTTTCTTCCAAGGAGCAAACATCTTTTAATTTCATGGCTGCAGTCACCACCTGCAGTGATTTTGGAGCCCCCACAAATAAAGTCTGACACTGTTTCCACTGTTTCCTCATCTATTTCCCATGAAGTGATGGAACCAGATGCCATGACCTTAATTTTCTGAATGTTGAGTTTTAAGCCAACTTTTTCACTCTCCTCTTTCACTTTCATCAAGAGGCCCTTTAATTCTTCTTCACTTTCTGCCATAAGGGTGGTGTCATCTACATATCTGAGGTTATTGATATTTCTCCCAGCAATCTTGATTCCAGCTTGTGCTTCCTCCAGCCCAGCATTTCTCATGATGTACTCTGCATATAAGTTAAATAAGTAGGGTGACAATATACAGCCTTGACATACTCTTTTTCCTATTTGGAACCAGTCTGTTGTTCCATGTCCAGTTCTAACTGTTGCTTCCTGACCTGCATACAGATTTCTCAAGAGGCAGGTCAGGTGGTCTGGTATTCCCATCTCTTTCAGAATTGTCCACAGTTTATTGTGATCCACACAGTCAAAGGCTTTGGCATCGTCAATAAAGCAGAGATAGATGTTTTTCTAGAACTCTCTCACTTTTTTGATCATCCAATGGATGTTGGCAATTTGATCTCTGGTTCCTCTGCCTTTTCTAAAACCAGCTTGAACATCTGGAAGTTCACAGTTCACGTACTGTTGAAGCCTGGCTTGGAGAATTTTGAGCATTACTAGTGTATGAGATGTCCATGTGTAGAGTCTTCTCTTGTGTTGTTGGAAGAGGCTGTTTGCTACGACCATTGTGTTCTCTTGACAAAACTCTATTAGCCTTTGCCCTGCTTCATTCTGTACTCCAAGGGCAAATTTGCCTGTTACTCCAGGTGTTTCTTGAGTTCCTACCTTTGCATTCCAGTCCCCTATAATGAAAAGGACATCTTTTTTGGGTGTTAGTTCTAGAAGGTCTTGTAGGTCTTCATAGGACCATTCAACTTCAGCTTCTTCAGCCTTACTAGTTGGGGCATAGACTTGGATTGCTGTGATATTGAATGGTTTGCCTTGGAAACTAATTAACTATAGCAATTCTTCATTAGAGAAATTGATATGAATAACTTATTTAGACATTGTTTTTTGTATCCCATTGTGGTATTTGCTATAATACTATTTTTACTACTAGGTAGAAACAAAACTTAAAAGGCTCTCGGCTATGGTGGAATTTGATACCAAGACAAATGGGTGGACTCTTTGAGATCATAGTGTGGCCTCCACTGGCACCAGGTCACAGACATCCAAGGTCATGAGAGATCTGTGGCTCTCATTTGTAGATTACAAATTTGAGTAAGGTCTCATATAATCAAAGATACCACAAGAATCTGATTACCTTCTGTCTTTGAAAGTTGGCTTAAATTAGAAGCTTTCGGGTCAAAGTGGATCCTGTACCATACTTCCCTAACAAACAGAAGGTTTATTCAGTGAATATGCCTACTTTAATCTATTAACCCCTTTGTGATTTTGTGAGTGGAGTGATACAGGAGAAATGAAGTACAGTTGAAAGACTTGAATATCCAGGATTTGGAAGTAACAAACAAAAGACTGGTTAATGTAAAATGCAGTTCACTGGATGCGTTGTCCAGTTGGCTGCCCAGTAAAATCTCTCCCGCTAGGCACCCTCACCCTGCCTAGTCATCTAATTTACCCTCATGAGGAAGTGAAGGGGTTACAGTGAGAGGCTCTCTTTTATGTATTAACAAAAGGGCAGATATTTGTAGGTGTACTGTGGAGGAGGCTTCTGACGTTTCTTATTCCGTGGATTATGTTTAACTTGTCACCTTGACATCTTTCTTTTGTGTTTCTTATGCTCCCCCTTTAACATCTTCACCTTGTTTTACTGACTCCTTTGTTCCATGAGATGTTAAGGGTCATCAAGCTTTCATAGCCATTGTCAAGACATTGTCATTTTTCAGGAAAATCAGTCAATGCGCTTGTCCCCTTCTAGCTGGTAAACTTCTTTGTGAAGTTTAAAGTTTTGAAGACTCTTCTTCTTTGCTCAATTTTGATTACTTAGTCTCTCAGATCTTCTAAGACAATGAAAGAGCATAATATCTGGCCTGTCCTTAATTTGGAAGACTTATCTTCCAAAATATCTTCCCCAAATAGTTTATAGCAAGAGCATTGACATCTCTTGCTTTCTCTTTTTTTACTTAATTTAGGAGCATTTTTATAATAACTATTTCACCAGCATGCTCTGTGACTTCTAAGAAAGATCCAAATATTGAGTAAAATAAACAATTTTAATACATCATTATTTATGGTATAAGTACTATATTTATTGGTATTTTGACTGACTTCCCTACAGGCTTTAATTTTAGTCATTTGTGGGAGTTTAAATTCAGTTATTATGTCCAAATAAGAATAAAATTTCAACTATATTTTATTTTCCTGGATTTCCTGTGGCCTAGTATTACAGAGCCACATAGAAGTATGTTGTGGAAAATTTAACATAGAAGTACGTTGACCAGGATGGATGCTATTAAGTTGCACTAACCAGTCACAAGCCAGTGCCAGAAATTAAAGGCATAGGAGAGTTGTGAATTTTTTCCCTCTTGGTTTCTAATTTGTGGATCCAAAGGAAAGAATGATATTCTTAGGTGAATGATATTTTGTACTAATAAGAGCAGGTGTTGGTCAAGGTATAGCTATATCTTCTTATCTTTAGGAGCAGTTCAGACAACCAGCTTTCCTTAAATGTGCATCTACTGTTATGCCTAGGCTGAAATGTACAATAAAGAACTCTTTAAAAATCCTATGATCAGAGCATAATCTTAATTGTCTCTTTCTCCTCAGAATGATTTTTCAGAAAAGAAGAGAGCTGTGTGAAACATATTGCCAGAAAAGCAAAACAACATTACCAATAAAGTTAATCACTTTCCATATGCTGAGGTTGTGGTGGCTTTGGAATGTATCAACTTGGCTAGTACGAACTGCATTGCCAAGAATTCATTTCTCTGTATTTCCAGTTAGACTTTTGTGTAATATTGGATGGTAGAAGTGACGTAACACTCAGATTATTTTGTTTTCTTGTTTGGTTGTTTTTGTCTTGTTTGTTTATTTTCTCAAACAAAAGCAAGATAACCAGGAGCTGTCCAAACTCATAAGCATTGCCAGTTTGCTGGCTTACTTCATGGACATCAAATGATCCAGACTCTCCAGAACCTCCTTCATCTTTTCTGATTCAAGAGTCAGATGTGTTTGGGTCCACAATGAAGTGTCCCAGTGTCTTACTGCCTTGAGACTGAAAGCAGTGGGAACTGACATGGGTTCCCATCCACCATTGCAGGTTCCAGCTGATGCTTATAAGTTCCAAATTTTCCTTGCTGTCTCTGACTTTACATCCACATTTCCCTTCTGACTGACTTCCCTACAGGCTTCAAACTCTAGCATCAGAAATGAAGACAACAGCCTTGCAGAGACAGTTTAACCAGCTCTTTTCCACTGTGTAGGCTTGAAGCACTATAACAAATCCCTTAATATAGAGAAATAGATATATTTCCTTCAAATGATTCTTCCTGGACTGATACAGAGATCTAGCATGTTACAAGGAAAGGAAAAAGAAAAAGCAGCCCCCTAAGTGAAAACATGACAAAATTAGCCAGAGAACAGTGTCAACTGTGGGGAAGAGGAATAATAAAGAGACAATGGAGAGTCTTGACACCCCTCCTGGGATGGCTTCCCCACTCTACCCTTATCCTTAAATTTACCACAAGGGTAACAGCTAACCTGGAATTTAACCTTCTCATGAAGGCTAGTGAATACTCTGAAAAACTGTGAGCTCACAGGCACACTAACAAGATGTTTGATACCAGGATTAAAAAAAAAAACAAACTGAGAAACTTATACCTGAAAAATAACACTTAATTAGCTAGAGATTTAAAGTGAGCATTATAATCATCTTCAGAAAGATGAGGAAGATATTATTAACATAAAGAAAGAGCTAGCAGTTATATGGTATAACCAAGTGGAAATACTATAGCATAAATAAAAATTTGAAATAAAGAACTCAATGCATGATATGATAGGAGAGTAAAGACAGTTGAAGAACAAGCTAGTGAGCTGAAAGGTAAGAATGAAGAAGTCCATGAAAGCACTAGGAAGAAATAAGGGCTTCCCTGGTGGCTCCGATGGTAAAGAATCCGCCTGCAACGTAGGAGACCCAGGTTCAATTCCTGGGTCAGCAAGATCCTCTGGAGAAGGGAATGGCTACCCACTCCAGTATGACTGCCTGGGAAATTTCACGGACAGAGGAGCCTGGCGGGCTACAGTTCCTGGGGTCACAGAGAGCCAGATATGACTTAGCTACTAAACAGCAAACACCCTAAAGTAACTACTAAAAAAATACAAGTAAGCCAACAAGAAGGATAAAATGTAATTGCTAAAAATATAATAACCCAAAATAAAGCCAAAAAAGAGGAACTATAGATTAAAGAACAGTGGGATTATCTTATACCATATACAAAAATTAATTCAAAAGAGACAAAGACATGAACATAAGACCTGAAACTGTAAAACTCCCAGAAGGATACAAGGGGAAACCAACAAAGGACTAGCATCCAGAATAAATATATGTGTGTGTGTGTGTGTGTGTGTGTGTATATATATATATATATAAAATGATCCGGGAATAGAATCTGTGTCTCCTGCATTGGCAGGCTGATTCTTTACCACTAAGCCACCTGGGAAGCCCATTGTTTTAAGGTAACACATGTACATATTCTAAAATATATAAACATATTTTAAAATCTCCCCGAAATCAATAAGACAACCAATCACCAGGAAATCAGCAAAAGAAATGTACAGATATTCCACAAAAGGGCCAGCTCCAATAATCCTAAACACAGAGTCCTTAGATATATGATAAGATGTTCAACCTCACTAGTAATCAGGAAAATACAAGTTAAAAAAATATGGGAAATGATTTTAAGCAATAAGAAAGGCAAATTTCTAAGTCAGACAATGTCACCGGTAAGCTGTTTAGTAATAAGCAGCATTTATTTGCTGCTGGTGGGATTATAAATTATTTCAACTGCTTCAGAAAATAGTTTAGCTTTCCTTATAAACCTGAAAGTGTACATTTCCTACAATCCAGTGATTTCATTAGAATATATACACTTTAGAGGAATTCTTGCACCCTAAGTTAATTGTTACATGTAATTCAGGAAAATGTAAAACAGTGTTTATAGAAATTTTGATCATATTGTAAAAACTGTAGCCCAAATATCCATCAACAGTAGGAGATATATATACACACACACACATATATATATCCTATATAAATAAGTTGTGGCAAAATCTTATAATGAATAGACATAGCTAAATATAACATTATGGATTAATTAAGCAAAAACATAATTTTGAGTGAAAAATAAAGTCACTATCAAATACACCATTTGATTATATTTAGGGGCTTCCCAGGTGGTGCTAACGGTAAAGAACTCGCCTGCCAAAGCAGGAGACACAAGAGACAGGGTTTCCATTCCTGGGTTGGAAAGATCCCCTGGAGGAGGAAGTGACAACCCACTCCAGTATTCTTGCCTGGAGAATCCCATGACAAAGGAGCCTGGAGGGCTACAGTCCATGGGGTAGCAAAGAGTCGGACTCGACTAAAGTGACTTAGCAGGCATGAGTGTAAGATTCAAAAGCTGGCAAACGAAACAGTGTTCTACTTAGGGTTACCTATATAGGTATAAGGGCTTCCCCGATGGCTCAGTGGGTAAAGGATCTTCCTGCAAAGCAGGAGACATAGGAGACGTGGATTCCATTCCTGGGTAGGGAAGATCCCTTGCAGAAGGAAATGGCATCCCACTCCAGTATTCTTGCCTGGAAATCCCATGGACAGAAGAGCCTGGCAGGCTCCAGTCCATGGGGTTGCAAAGAGTTGGACACGACTGAGTAAGAACATACATAGGTATAAAATCCCCAAAGAAAGGAGGGGAAAGGTTAATGTACAATTCAAGATATTGTTGAAGTCTCAGTAACAGAGCTACAATCAATGAATGGCATCTAAGAGGCTCTGAAGAACAGTAATGCTCTACCTCTTCACTTGTTTACTTGCTGCCCTTTAACATGTCCATGTTCATCTGCATTCACTCTTTCTGTGCATACTATATTAAAAAAAATTTTTTTTAATTGCGGGTTCCAAGGCTACTAAACCAGGTATTTCAATTCAATAGGTTAGGATGAGGATGGCCCCAAGATAAGTAAATATCTGTAAAGTTCTCATGGTGATTCTGATAAAAGTAATCTGAAGAGCACACTTCAAGTAGATATTATTTCTGTGGGTTTGAACTCTCCGGTATTTGGAACTTGACATTATCAAAAGAGCTACAACATGATTAAAGGAGGCAACTTATAATAAATAAACACACAACTCTTTCAATTCCAGAAATCATCACTTTACTATACAAAAAACCCTAAACATTTACAAAAGAAAATCAAAAGAGGTTGAATTTTTAAACCACTTGGGAAAATTACACAAGAGTCTGTTGAACAAACAACATCAAAAAACGTCTCCGTACCGTGTCAGTACCACCCAGAGAAATCCAGTTAACCATTATCCTATAGGTTGAAGTGTTTAGTACCTGAAAGTCAACCCAGTGCCCTCTTGGTTTATCATTTGCCTATGAGAATATAAAACCCTGGTATCTTTACACAACATGAAATTGTTGCCCATGAACTTTATAGGAATAAAACTTTGTTAAAGGAAATAAAATATTAAAAAGATGACATAGCTCAGCTGCCAGTTGATATTAAGATGCATTAAGTTACAACAGTCAGTTCAAGCAACATTTTAATAATTTTAGATATAGTGACTCTAGTGTGCTGATATTCCAAGCAACCTTGCTACAGCATAGTTTTACATATATACAAATCATGTTATTGTATATACACATCAAGAAATTACTCCAGTCATCTCAGTGGTAGTGCCTACTTTTTAAGTAGAAATTTTCCTTTGGCTTCTTGTTCACAGTAAGGCCATAGGCAGCCATTTCTTTCCAAGCGTTCACTGAATTCAAGATTCAGTTTCTGTTTTCCTCATGGAATGATGAGCAGTATCGAGGATCTGAACTGATAGTGTCTTTGGTAGAACCTTTCAAGCATTAGCTACACTTTTGTTCTCTGTGCTTCTACAAGGCTGTATGACCCTGTCATGTTGGCTTTTCTAGCAAAGTAAATAATCATTCCAATGGCAGTTAATATTAAGGCGGATGCACAATAGAGCACGAGAAATTCAGGAGAAAAATAGTCCTTGTTACTTTCTCTTCCTGGAAAATAACAAAATGGATGCAATTAATGTCTGGTATAAAAAGAAATTTTTTAATAATAACGGTCACAAGTTTTATTTTAATAGTACCACTAGTTCTCTGAAGAAAAGTGAATTAAATCAGTGATAAGAACCAACAGGACTCCAATGCACATTTCTCTGAATTAATCAGATAATCAGTTAGCAGTTGCTATGGTCATAATGAGTCTAAAGATGACAGCTGCTGACTTTCACAAACTTGGATTCACATAGATGCAGGTCCAATAACAGGATGGAAGGAAGGGTGCAACTTTTTAGGGCTCATTTAGAAGAGTAAGAATGGGACAAAAGTGTTTGCTTTGGGAAATAAAAGTATGTACTAAAGAACTAGGACTCTGATTATTAATGAATTAAAATAACTAACCAATTCTCCAAGAAAGGTCTTGAAATACCTACAGTGCAACCATTACAGTCAAACATCATGTACGAGATAATAAGAGAAAGAATTCTTGCTGATGGTTTTCTTAGAAATATATAGAAAATTTTATATCTTGTATCTCTGAAGTAGGGCATCTCAATATACATTATTCTTCTTCAGCATTTATATCATTTCTTGACAATATGAAGTTCTCTGGATAGCTTTATATTTTTGCTTAAGTGTTACTTCCTCAAAGAGGCATTCTCTGACCTGCATTACCACCAGCCTAAATTAGGAATCTTAACATACAGGAGGAGAAGGGGGCAATAGAGTATGAGATGGTTGGATGGCATCACCAACTCAATGGACATGAGTTTGAGCAGGCTCCAGGAGCTGGTGAAGACATGGAAGCCTGGCGTGCTGCAGACCATGGGGTCGCAAAGAGTCAGACACAAGTAAGTGACTGGACAACAACAATGCATTTTTCCCCCTGTATGCTTTTATAACCCACTACATTTTCCTTCCATAGCCCTCATCACAGCTTATATTTAAACATTTGTGTGTTTGATTATCTATTAATTTTTGCTCCCTCCTTCAGACTGAATTACATAAGGGCATGTATCTAGTTTCTTTTGATCCACCACTCAATAGCTAGTAACTGGCTCACTGCTTGGAGTAACTTGCACCCAATAAATATCTTTTTTTCCCCCAATAAATATCTTTTGAATAGCAATATATATTGTTTTCTTTCTACATCCTGTCATTGTCATTTAGTTATAAATTGAGTTCATAAAGTAATAGTGTCACAAAACTTTTAAATTAGTACTCTTTCTACTACACTAAAAATCATCTGACAGTTACAATAGTACTTAACATTTTAACCTTATAAGCACATCTGAAGAAGACAGCATGGTATTTACTGGCGATTCATCTCTATTTATATTTATGTTTTCACAGCACAGTATGGCCTCATAAATAGTAAGTTTCTTCAAGAGGCTTCTATATTGTTTCTGTTCTAGAAGAAATGAATGATTTGACATTGATAATCACTGCTTTATTTCTAGAGGTTTCTAACCACCAGATGTCAACCAAGAAGAAAAGAATCACTGGGGTCAGATGAAAGGAAGCTGACTTTTGAATTACTGACATTAAAAAAAACTTCATCATAAACATAATGATAATTACCCTATTTTTCTACTTTTCCTTACTGGAGTAGAACTAAGAGTATGAGAGTAATATTTTAATGACGTATTCATTATCATAATTATGCTTAGGCATCAGTATTGATGACATGGT
>NW_011495072.1:19974625-19976213 GCF_000754665.1 Bison bison bison
TATACTGTCTTTTGCCTTTGGTTTTTCCCCTAGGCATCTGCAGTAAAGTACATTTTTGCTGCTGAGTTTGTTACCAGGGCAACCTTCAAATATAGTTTTCTATTAACTGTATCAATACTAAAAATTCTAAAGACTCCCAAACATTTCTATCATTGAAATACATTCGAGCAAATGTATTTCTAAAGCAAAACAAACCAAAATTAGTTTAAAATCTCAGCTAAATGCAAAGGATGACTAGTTCAAAATTCCCAGGAAAACGTCAAATTTTTGTTTCCATTCATTTGTAGTTAGTTGAAACCATATTTAGTTTGGGGGTTCTAGCTGAGTGCCCCAGAGAAGGCAATAGCATCCCACTCCAGGACTCTTGCCTGGAAAATCCCATGGACAGAGGAGCCCGGTAGGCTGCAGTCCA
This sequence comes from Bison bison bison, assembly GCF_000754665.1. Classification (NCBI taxonomy): domain Eukaryota; kingdom Metazoa; phylum Chordata; class Mammalia; order Artiodactyla; family Bovidae; genus Bison; species Bison bison. Next base: position 19,975,038 of record NW_011495072.1, read on the forward strand.
TGGGTTGCTAGGAGTTGGACACGACTGAGCGACTTCACTTTCACTTTTCACTTTCATGCATTGGAGAAGGAAATGGCAAGCCACTCCAGTGTTCTTGCCTGGAGAATCCCAGGGACGGCGGAGCCTGGTGGGCTGCTGTCTATGGGGTCGCACAGAGTCGGACACGACTGAAGCGACTTCGCAGTAGTAGCAGCTGAGTGCCCACGATGTGCTTTAATTGTTCATTTAAGTAATGAGTGAAAAATAGCAAATATGTAAAGTTATCAACTTAATAAAGCAATTAGAAAAGACAACAATGTATGAGAAAGTTAAAAAGAAGAGAAGAAGCTTTGATATGTCTTTACAAGAGAATCATTGACTACAAAAAGAATTATAAAAATGTTAGGAACCCAAGTCCCTGGAACTAGGCTTAATTAAAGGTAGTCTGGAGACATCAAGGATTAAATAGGAATAGATGAATTTCAACCTACTCATAACTGAGATCTCAATCATCCAGAAATCTGGACGCATTGATTATATATAGCCCTGTGTCATTTTGAGTGACATGATCCAAGGGATATTGTTGTGTTTCGAGGAGGTATTGTGAAGAAAACATGGTAATGCTTATAATCTTGAGAGATTTGATGAGATGAGTAAAATTTGAACCCATTTTCTGACCCAGGTTTAAATTCTCTTTACACTGATACTTGTTGTCTCTGGGAGCCCAGTGCCAAAGGCTCTTAAGAGTTGTATTTGTTTACAATCACGTTTGTTTCAAGTTTGGCTTCCAGTACACAGTGGGAGCTGCTTACCACTCAAGGCGTGGAAGACTGAGCAATAAACGCTGACACTTTCTACTTCCACTAATAAGATCAACAGATTCTACTGTGAGTTCACAGATGGATTGAAATTAAGCTGGCCCCTGAAATTCCTCTGCTGGGGCCGTTGCCCGCTCCCAATACAGCAGGATGGACAAGGAGCTTAGATATTCTAAGGAAGTAATTTTGTAGTCTAGAGACACCTTTACATTGTTCAGCATTAAGATCATCATTCTCAAATCCAGAAAAGAGTCAATCTGGAAAATATGCAGTCACTTCTTGTTCAGAGAGTGATACTGTCTTCGGGTAGGAAGGAAATGGGTCTAGATAAACCTTTCTTTTTCCATGTGCCAATTCTACTTCTTTAGTTTCCCTATAA
>NW_011495072.1:19976313-19986139 GCF_000754665.1 Bison bison bison
TTTCCCTATAACTCCCAAAGAAAGGTTTTGAAAATACATTTAAACATGCAAGATATGCAGGACCTCAGAGACCAATGATAAATTGTCAGTGTTTCAAATAGCAAATGGGAATTCTACACTGATGTATGATAAATGTCAGCATCCTGGCTAAACTCCTTGGGACACAACACCTGTACACGATTATTTTAGGAAACACTAAGAAATAACCGTAATTGACATGGAATTCATTTCCATTTTGCCAACTCATTCATCTAACCCTTGAAATTCTTTACACTCCACCAAGCTTCAGACCTGTTATAAAAATAACAAGAAACAAAAAAACCCAAACTAACCTTTAACATCAAGTGTTAGGCTTCTTAGCTGTGAGCCAACTTCATTTTTAGATTCACATTGGTATACTCCCGCATCCTCTAACTGAGCCCTGTGGATGGTATATGCACCACCTGTAGACTTTAGCACTATGTAGCCAGTCTCTGCTTTTTTCTTCAGAATTATCAAAGTTGGGGGAACATTCCCACATATACAGGAGATAATGACAGTGTCTCCTTCCTTGACCCTCTCAGAGGGAAAAGCTGTAAGTTGTATATCTTTTGGAGCAACTGTGGAAAGAATTTAAAGATACCTCTGATTGAATGAAATAGAAACAAATTCCATATTAATTTAATGACAGTAACAATAGTTGTCAAGGTGGTATTTGTGCTTACTGTTTGCATTAAATATTTAGAGGGACAATTAAAGAAGTCAAACATTTACTGGATTCTTATAAATGATCATAGTTTTAATAAAAGAAGACATCTCATGCTTCTCTCATGTCCCTTATACAAGGGTGCCAAACCCTCAGGCCAGGGACTGGGGCCAATCTGTGGCTTATTAGGAACCCAGTCACAAGCAGGAAGTGAGCAGCAGACAAGTGGCGCTCCATCCGTATTCATACCCCCCGCCCCATGGCTAGCATTACCACCTGAGCTCCACCTCCCGTCAGATCAGTGGCAACAGGAGAGTCTCATAGAAGAATGAACCCTTCTGCACTTGAATCACGCTGAAATGAGCCCCCTCCCCAACCCATGGAAAAACTGTCTTCCACAAAACCAGTCCCTGGTGCCAAAAAGTCTGGGGACTGCAGCCTTAATGTAATTCTTACCCAACCTTAGCCAACGAATGGGTGTTTAAAAACAGTTGGAGATTTCAAATGTGGAAAATAACATTTTTTTTTGGTCACTAAGTTATGCAACTATTTCTTAAAATATAAAAGGCTTCTGAGTTTTGAGCTAGATCATTCCAGATCAAGAAATTAAGCTGTGCAGAGATGACTCTTATAATCCTTAACACACCAGTTGTTAGCTTAGCATCTGACGTAAAACATCTCTGTTAATATGTAACCTGTGGAGGGAGGTACCACATCACCATTGTATAAGTGAGGTTCCCATTAAGATTATTTGCTTTGTGACTTGATACTCTTTCCTCAACCAAATCTACATCCTAAGAGCTTTCTTTATGGTAGTGCATTGTTTTTCCAAGTTTCTTCCTTTCCTTTAAAATACAAATAATTATTGTAACAAGGTAACAAGACAGTCACTAACACCTTAGTGGAAATAATACCAAGGGATAAGAGAGGAACTGACAGCCCTAGTGAAGAAGAGGACCTCGAACCCCAAAAGGGAAGATATGAGGGAAATCCAAACTGACCACTTCATGACTTTGCCCAAAACTGCCTAGAGCTTCAACCTGTCAACTAGATATTATTTTGTTCTCAGTTTTGCCTCTCCATCCTGCAAAGAATAGGTCTGGATCTCCTAACTTAATCCATCCTAGTGATTCTGTGCCATTAAATTTATGAATCAGAGTGAAAGGTCAGTGCTACTCAATCTCTGAATTTATAAAAGATTTAAGTGCCTTCTTAGGCTTCTAAGCAAATCCTAGCAGTCATCTTATGAGATTACCATGAGGAATTTAACCCAGTTAGATAAGGTGATTTTGTATGCTAGGTGCTAAGTCACTTCAGTCATGTCTGACTCTTTGCAACCCTATGGAGCATAGCTCGCCTGGCTCTCCTGTCCATGGGATTCTCCAGACAAGAATACTGGAGTGGGTTGCCATGCCCTCCTCCAGGGAATCTTCCTGATCCAGGGATCGAACCCACCTCTTACATCTAACTCGCATTGACAGGCAGATTCTTTAACATTAGTGCCACCTGGGCCCTAAGTAATTCCAAAATATGTTTGTACATCTTCCTATCCTTTTTTCAACACCATAATCAGTGCCTCATAAGTGTAACTGGAACTATTGGCACAGTTCCTAGAGCTAGCCTTCCACTTGAGGTTGAAAGAATTTTAAGAAAAAGATGGTAATAATAACCCTGTGTACAAGACAGCAAAAGAGACACTGATGTGTAGATCAGTCTTATGAACTCTGTGGGAGAGGCAGAGGGTGGGGAGATTTGGGAGAATAGCATTGAAACATATATAATATCATGTATGAAACGAGTCGCCAGTCCAGGTTCGATGCACGATACTGGATGCTTGGGGCTGGTGCACTGGGACGACCCAGAGGGAGGGTATGGGGAGGGAGGAGGGAGGAGGGTTCAGGATGGGGAACACAGGTATACCTGTGGCAGATTCATTTCGATATTTGGCAAAACTAATACAATATTGTAAAGTTTAAAAATAAAATTAAAAAAAAAAAAAGATAAGTGACTTGGAATGGTTCATGAAGAAGTACTATTCCAGATTTCCACGCAGAGCTCTTCAAAACGTTCAGTGCATTTTGTTTTAGAAAATTTGTTTTAAAAGGCGTTTACTCAAAACCAGTAACACAACCAAAATAAGACTAGCACTAATAACTCATTTAATCACTTTAGCTCACCTTGGATAATTAAGTTGACTTCTTTTCTGCTTATTCCAGCCTGGTTAATGCCTTCACAGACATAAATGCCAGAATCTTCCATTTTTGTAGACATGAAGCTGAGAGTTGCATTCTCAGAAATAGGCTGTAGATCCCCATTACTTAGCTGCCTGCTCCACAAGATTTTGGGAGCTGGAAGGCCATTGCTAGAGCATGTCATATTCACAGAACTACCTTCCTCCAGGATGGAGGAGGGACTGACCAAGATGGTTGTATCCCTGGGAGCAACTGAAAAGGTAAAAGACACTTGTTAGCTTGGCTGTTTATACCCCAAGTTCCAAAGAGTTTTTATCAGTGTTGCAAAATTGGCTATGTATTTGTGGATTAGAACAGTTTATAAACCCTGATAACTTTACCAAAGGAGTTTTCTGCCCTCATTTACTTTAGCAGATACAAAATGATTGTTTTTGTTGTTTAGTCCCTAAGTCATGTCTGATTCTTTGTGACCGCATGAACTGTAGCTTGCCAGGCTTCTCTGTTTATGGGATTTCCCAAGCAAGAACACTGACATGGGTTGCCATTTCCTCCCCTGAGGATCTTCCCAACCCAAGGATTGAATCCAGTCTCCTGCATTAGCAGACAGATTCTTTACCACTCACCCACCATGGAAGCCCTATACAGAATGATCCAGAGTAGAATATGAACATATCATGGATATTTTCTAATGGAAATAAATTCTATAGAAACATTCTTGTCAAAAATGGATGGTCAATGATAGTGTGTATTGACATTTATAGTACATTAAACATGAACATGAACTATGTAAATCGCCTATGAAAAGGTGGACTCTATTTGTCCACTTCTTGAATCTAGGCTGTCCTTGTGACTAACTTTGACCAATGTACCCTGGAAGAAGCAACTCTGTAGGACTTTCAAGCCTAGGCCCAAGAAGCCACCTTCATTTTCACTCTCTTGAAGCCCTGCACTCTGGTGACTAAATCTATGCTACCTCTCTTCATATGAAGAAAGGAAGGTCCAGGAACTCCCAGAGAAGGCCCAGGCTTGTAGTGAGGCTACCTGAGACCATCCCCCACTGAACTTCCAACAGACTGAAAATGAATATGTGAGTTCATCTGATATCATATTGAATAAACTGCTCATCTGACCTCTTCCCAAACTGCCAGCTTAGAATCACAAGCAAATAAACAGTTGTTTTAAGTTTGAGGGTTTTTTTTTAATATAAAATCATAATTTTGTAGTTTCTTTTCAATTATTTCATTTCACAATGTTTTTAACTATGAACTTCATGTTAACTATTACCTGGCAAACATGATCAAAAAAAAATTCACATTAAATTGTGAATGCATCACACATGTACTTACCATTAACATAAAGTATCTGTGTACTCTGCCTTTGTTTGGGTTCAAATTCCATTTCATCAATAGGTAACTGAGCCAGACAAACAAGAACATTTCCAGTATCTTCAACGGTGGGGATGAAGGTCATCTCTAAACTCTTGGTCTCTAGGGCTTTCTTACTTACATCTTCCAAAAAGATTTTATTCATCATAATACTCTCCCCTTTAAACAATTCAATCTCCAGCCGGTCAGAAGGATACACATTAGGAACCTTGCAGCTTACAGTGACTGGGTTTCCATTCACTAATGGACCACTCATTTCAATTTCTGGATTGCTAGGGAAGGCTGCAAATATCAAGCAAAATATGAGGTTTATACGTGACACTAGAAGAAAAACAGAACTAGTCTTTATTAAGTGCAAAGTTTTCAAAATGAAGGTTTTAATTCACCTGGGATAAAATGATTACTAATAGATGCATCACACCATTAAATATAAATATTTATGATATCAAATATAAATAATGCTGGAAACAAAAAATACCTAGCACATCAAATCATTGAGAAATAAATATACTTCTTACTCTTCTCTCCTTAGTAATACAGTCTTGCTGACAGCTAAGGACTAGTCTTTTCAAAGGACATATCAGCTTCCACCATCTTACTTAGTATACATATATTTTAAACATTTTAAATATTTTCCGTGATGTATTGGACGTTTATTATGTGCTAGTCCCTTAATATTCATTATCTCAGTCTTCAAAACAGCGTAAGCTAATGGGTATTAACTTATTTTAAAGCTAGAAAAACACACAGAGAATGCATTTGATAACTAGGGAAACATTAAACTTATAAAGGCTAAGAGTCTGCCATTTGACATCATACCTAGTAAGTCACCCAGCTGAGGTCAGAATTTCTATTTCCTTGAGCTCAGAGCCCAGGCTTGGGTTCACAGAGCCGTGCAGTTTAGACATTTTTATTTTGAATGGCCAGGTTTAGGCAGAAAGTTTTAAAATGTTTCTTGAATAACACTTGTAGTTCAGAAAAAAATATAAGAGATTCAGATTCTAAGTAATATTTATAACATCTCGATACAAATCAACAAAAGTGAGATGAGAACAGTTATCAAAAGCAATGCTAAAATTTTTTTCTCCTGAAGCAAAATGTTGTCAAGTGACAGATTCTCTAATGTTTCCACGTGACCATAAGGCTTCACTGCTGGTTCTCATTGCTGTTGGGAGTGTGCCTGCATCAGCAGCTCCTGGACTCTTGGTAATAAGATAAAGCGATAAATTAACCTGTCTTTTGAGAGATTCAAATCCCTTTACAGACATACTCTAACTCATTTTGAGCAAAATCCTGAGGGGTAACACAAGTTTGGGCAGGATTTCTGGAGGAAAATATCCACAATTGTTCTCTTGGAGTCTTCTGAATAAAAAAAAAAAAAAGGCAGAATGTGTGTGCTGTGCTTAGTCGCTCAGTCATGTCTGACACTAAGTAACCCCATGGGCTATGTAGACCCCCAGGCTCCTCTGTTCATGGAATTCTCCAGACTGGAATACTGCAGTGTGTTGCCATTTCCTCTTGCAAATGATCTTCCTGACCCAGGGATCGAACTTGCATTTCCTGCATTGCAGGTGGATTCTTTACCATCTGAGCCACCAGGGAACTTTCTGATCACTTTGTGTATCTTGTCCTCATTCATTATAAACTGAGGAATTCCAGCAATGTCAATTCATAGAGGTTTTAAGCTCTACGATTTTGTTAAGGTGACAGGAATAGCAAGAAGTGTAGTATACGTATGTGGTATAAATCAATACTCAAATCCAGTGCAATCCTCTGCTGCTTCTTTTCACCTGAGCTGCTGTGCTGACCATCCCCGGTGATCATTCTAACTCCCAGGTTTTCTCCTGCTCCCCATTGCCTCAGGTCTCCATCCTGCCAATCAGCTTTCAAATGTGCCTTCAAAACAGTAGGTTTGGGCCTCACCCTCCAATTCAAATAATTCATCATCCCACCCCATTATGTGAATAGGCACTGTTTTTACTCTTTACAGACAACCATCTCTGTACACACCATGTATAACCAGAGTAGGGTGGGTAGCAGGGGACATGCAGTATGTTCAAGTCCATGATGAGAGAGTATAGACAAGACACAAACTAAGGATCAGGGATGCTGGATTCATATGCAATATACACATCAAAGTTGCATCAAAAACCTTGGTTTGGAGATTTGAGAACCATTCCCAATGTTAAATTCCCTTCCTAAACACAAAGATCTTGTTGTGTATCACAGATTTGCATTCCGCTTCTTCCAATGGAAACGGGAACAACAACAACAAAAATAGTAAACAGTTTTGAAATCTACTTACAGTAGAGCTCCACCTGGATTCCCTTTTCCAGTTTCTTTTGCCCACATATCACAGTGCACAGGTAAAAATGTTCGTTCTCAAAACTCACAGGGCTCAGTGTCAGCATGGACTTGGAGCCCTCCCTCCTCACCTTCCCATTCAGAGGGCTGTCTATCTGGGTTCTCCAAGAGAAAGATGGGGACTCGCAGCCCCTGACATCACAGGTCAACACGACTGAGTCGCCAACCTGAGCAGCAATCTGGGGTCCAGGAGAGATCTCAACAGTAAACATTTTCTCTGGTGGGAAGAAAAGAACAAGACAAAAATAAAATTCTTTCACCGAAGTTCAATATACAGTCTTTTTTCCCTTCTTTTTATCTAACATCTGTGCCAAGAATATACTATTCTTTTCCACATTGGGACTATCAGGAAGGGAACCACATCTTTTAAGAACAAACATACAGGATGCTGTGATTCATTCATTCAACAGAATGAACAGGGATAAAAATGTGTCAAGACAGAGATTGGCACCTTTTCATAACAAAAATTCATTCTCCACTCAATGTGTTTATCATATTCTTATAACTGTGGGACAATAGCTCAAAAATATAAGGTTCCAGTGTGTCAAGCACTGCTTAAACCACTTTACATATATGAAAATTATCTCATTTAATCCACACAACTTCAGGATCTGGTATCCTTGCTTCTTCTCCTTGACTCTCAGTGTCTCATTCTACTTTTCCTTATTTTCCTTCCCTTCCTCCTTTTCCTTCTCCTCCCCTTTCTTCTTGAGGAACAATAACACCACCCAACCTGCAAGTGGCAAAATTAGGACTTGAAGCCAGGTGAGTCTGATTTAAAATCCCAGCTTCTCACTTAAACAACTAAATCAAAATATCCTCAAGTGGAGATAAAACCAAATCTAAGGAAAGTACTGAAAAAAAGCTATATAAATATGGCTTCTGACTAGAAACATTACCTGTAACAGACCAGTATTTAGAGCTTCTGTATCAACAGAATATAGTTGTAACATGAAAGTCACACAGAATCACACTGAAAACACATACTGAAATCCCATTATCAGTATGAAATCAGTATGATTTCAGAATCACACTGAAAAGTCAAAATCTAAGCATTAAAGTGGTATGCAAGCCACCTCTTAAATTTGCTTAATACAACATAAAAATACTTTACAATTATTTCAATGGCTGAAATGCCAGGGCAAACTCCTAAGTCTGAAGTATCTAGCAAAGTTCTTTGACTGCCAATGCAATCCCCGCGGAGCACCCCAGCTGCTTTAGGATGACTACTGTCTAGGGAGAAAAATAATTTTAAATCTTGACTCTATTCCCCTAGCAAAAGTGGGAGTGGTTGGGCACCTCTTAAAGTGACAGAGACTCCACAGAAAACTCACTAAAACTTGCCCTTGTAAATAGCCGGCTAGAGATAGAAAAAAGAAATCACAGCATATACATAATCCAAAGGCACTACATTTTGAAGGTTTCTCATCCGTGCCAGAAGATTTTTTTCAGTTTGATTTGTCATTATGGTATCTTCCAAAGAATGCTTCCCTCAAATTACCATAACAAACTGACATGCTATCAGATTTTTTAAGGAGAAAGTTCATTCAGAATAATAACCAGTGTTTCTGAATTCCTTATATGCTAATGTGAGAATGGAGAACATAAAGATCTACTTCCTGCCTGTGAACAGTCTCAGATTGTATTTTACAGTGGCTGCATATGTTACCATGTAAATGCATGACTCCTGAAAGAGTAACTCTGAGATAGAAAAAAATGTTAGTCGCTCAGTTGTGTCCGACTCTTCGTGACCCCATGGACTATAGCCTTGCGTGCTCCTCTGTCCACAGAATTCTCCAGGCAAGAATACTGGAGTGGGTAGCCATTCCCTTCTCCACTTCTCCAGAAGATCTTCCAGGTCTAAGATAACTGAAGTTCAATTCTCTCTTCAGCACTTAAGTTGCTAATGTCCTGTGATGCAAAATGAAAAGCCTAATCCCAGGACACGTTTCCTTTTCACATTGAAATGGGATACAGCTAATCATAGGGTAGAGTTATTCCAGATGAAAGATTAGCTTTACATGCTTTTATCAGTGTAATGTTTTTCCTGGTTTCTTGAGAAGTGCTGACCTAAAAGCCAACGGGTTCCTCTTTTGAGAGAGTTTGATTTGTATCTTTTTAGCCATGTAAGTTCAAATTTCATGTTTTCATATTTTAAAAGTATGTTTTTAATTTATGTTTACAAGTTATTCATTCAGTATCTACTGAGCACCTCTACATGGCAGGTACTTGTAAAACACACACACACACACCAGTCCCTAACTTTATGGAGTTTCCAGTTTAATGGAAAGACACACTTACATAAGGATTGGCTCTTACTAAAAATATTTAAATTATCTATTTATACATCTGCCAATCTCTAGATTATAAGTTCCTCTAAGGTAATCACTGTAACTTTTTATGTCTGTACCCCCGGGACCAAGCACAATTCTTCAATTCTTGGACAAGGCACCTTAATTAATGTATGTTAAACTGAACAACCTAGGGCTAGACATCCTGGAATGTGAAGTCCAGTGGGCCTTAGAAAGCATCACTATGAACAAAGCTAGTGGAGGTGATGGAATTCCAGTTGAGCTATTTCAAATCCTGAAAGAAGATGCTGTGAAAGTGCTGCACTCAATATGCCAGCACATTTGGAAAACTCAGCAGTGGCCACAGGACTGGAAAAGGTCAGTTTTCATTCCAATCCCAAAGAAAGGCAATGCCAAAGAATGCTCAAACTACCACACAATTGCACTCATCTCACACGCTAGTAAAGTAATGCTCAAAATTCTCCAAGCCAGGCTTCAGCAATACGTGAACTGTGAACTTCCAGATGTTCAAGCTGGTTTTAGAAAAGGCAGAGGAACCAGAGGTCAAATTGCCAACACCCACTGGATCATGGAAAAAGCAAGAGAGTTCCAGAAAAACATCAATTTCTGCTTTATTGACTATGCCAAAGCCTTTGACTGTGTGGATCACAATAAACTGGAAAATTCTGAAAGAGATGGGAATACCAGACCACCTGATCTGCCTCTTGAGAAACCTATAGGTAGGTCAGGAAGCAACAGTTAGAACTGGACAACAGACTGGTTCCAAATAGGAAAAGGAGTACGTAAAGGCTGTATATTGTCACCCTGCTTATTTAACTTATATGCAGAGTACATCATGAGAAACGCTGGACTGGAAGAAGCACAAGGTGGAATCAAGATTGCCAGGAG
>NW_011495072.1:19986239-19989820 GCF_000754665.1 Bison bison bison
AAACGCTGGACTGGAAGAAGCACAAGGTGGAATCAAGATTGCCAGGAGAAATATCAATAACCTCAGATATGCAGATGGTACCACCCTTATGGCAGAAAGTGAAGAGGAACTCAAAAGCCTCTTGATGAAAATAAAAGAGGAGAGTGAAAAAGTTGGCTTATAGCTCAACATTCAGAAAACTAAGATCATGGCATCTGGTCCCATCACTTCATGGGAAATAGATGGGGAAACAGTGGAAACAGCGTCAGACTTTATTTTGGGGGGCTCCAAAATCACTGCAGATGGTGATTTCAGCCATGAAATTAAAAGACGTTTGCTTCTTGGAAGGAAAGTTATGATCAACCTAGATAGCATATTCAAAAGCAGAGACATTACTTTGCCAAAAAAGGTCCATCTAGTCAAGGCTATGGTTTTTCCTGTGGTCAAGTATGGATGTGAGAGTTGGACTGTGAAGAAAGCTGAGCACCAAAGAATTGATGCTTTTGAACTGTGGTGTTGGAGAAGACTCTTGAGAGTCCCTTGGACTGCAAGGAGATCCAACCAGTCCATTCTGAAGGAGATCAGCCCTGGGATTTCTTTGGAAGGAATGATGCTAAAGCTGAAACTCCAGTACTTTGGCCACCTCATGCAAAGAGTTGACTCATTGGAAAAGACTGATGCTGGGAGGGATTGGGGGCAGGAGGAGAAGGGGACGACAGAGGATGAGATGGCTGGATGGCATCAGTGACTCAATGGACATGAGTTTGGGTGAACTCTGGAAGTTGGTGATGGACAGGGAGGCCTGGCGTGCTGCAGTTCATGGGGTCGCAAAGAGTCAGACGCAATTGAGCGGCTGAACTGAACTGAAGTGAACTGAAGCTGAACAAAAGCACATACAAGTTCATAAGAAGTATTGAATGTACATGAAGGGATCAAAAACTAGCTGTGCCTAACACAAACTGGAATTGGGAGGCTGACATGAGCTTGATCTTGAGGGATGGATAAACCTTTGCCAGGTAAGGAAAGAAAGGACATTTGAAGCAGAAGTTATAGCATAAACAGACACAGTCACCCACAAAGATGCAAAGGTCATTTCTGACCAGATTCTGAAGAGTTCTATGCAACTATTTTAAGAAATGTGAGTTTTAATTTATATGCAATTAGGGTCAAATTGAAGTCATATAAAACATGCAGTCTTCTTGTTCAAGTAGATAACTCTGATAGGAGAAGGCAATGGCAACCCACTCCAAGTACTCTTGCCTGGAAACTCCCATGGATGCAGGAGCCTGGTGGGCTCCAGTCCATGGAATCGATAAGAGTCAGACACGACTGAGTGACTTCACTTTCACTTTTGACTTTCATGCATTGGAGAAGGAAATGGCAACCCACTCCAGTGTTCTTGCCTGGAGAATCCCAGGGATGGGGAGCCTATGAGGTCACACAGAGTCGGACACAACTGAAGCAACTTAACAGCAGCAGCAACAGCAGTACAAGGCATTATGTTGGGGGACAGAATGTTAGTAGGAGAACCATTTAAAAACAATTAGCCATAGTTAAAAAATCATGGAGTTTGGAGGTTAAACGGGTCTATGTTAAAATCACAGTAAATACCACGAATGAGTTATGTGATGTGGCAAATTGGAACTATTCTGAGCCTGAGCTTATTCACTTCATAAGGTTGTGGCAAAACCTAAAGCGGTAACATTTATAAAGTAGCAAGGAAACTCCTGGCAAGTATTAGATGTACAATAAATAAGAGTCATTATTAATCTCTGTGAGACACTATTCTCTCATTGCTAAAATGAATACAAAGTACTTACTCCTTAGTCATTCTTAAAGATCACAGGAAACATGTAAAGTGCCTGGAATATAGCTGATGGTCAGTAAAGGTTATTTAGGAATATCTTTCAGGAGCCCATGGTGGCTCAGACGGTAAAGCGTCTGTCTACAATGCAGGAGACCTGGGTTCCATCCCTGTGTCGGGAAGATCCGCTGGAGAAGGAAATGGCAATCCACTCCAGTACTATTGCCTGGAAAATCCCATGGACAGAGGAGCCTGGTAGGCTACAGTCAGCTCCTCTATCCATGGGGTCGCAAAGAGTCGGACACGACTGAGCGACTTTCACTTTCCTTTCAGGAGCCCAAATGAGAGATGATGAAGTAAAGCTATGGCAAGAGGTTTGAAGAATAGAGGTCAGATTCTAAGAGGGATCATTCTGAAGTAGAACCAACAGGTTTTGATGATATGGAATAGGAACACGAACTTCAGAGTAAACAGCATATATCCATAATACATAGCTCAAATATTGGAAGTGACAAGGGAAGAGGACTAGACATGGGACACTGAGAATACTAATATACAAGGGGCAGAAGGAAGAGAGAAAGCCAAGGGCTGAGGCAATGAAAGAATGATGAGAAATGAAAAGGAACCAACACAGCAGAACCGAGGAAGCTCTGGCAGAAAAGATTTCATCCAAAAAGCATGAGCAAGGTGAGTATATAATTGTGCTACAGTACAGAACAGACAAATGGATCATCATAAAACATAATGAGGGTTTCCCCGGTGGCTCAGATGGTAAAGAGTCTGCCTGCAGTGTGGGAGACCCGGTTCAATTCCTGGGTTGGGAAAATCCCCTGGAAAAGGAAAGGGCAACCCATTCCAGTATCCTTGTCAGGAAAACTCCATGGATGGAGGGGCCTGGCAGGCTACAGTCCATAGAGTCACAAAGAGTTGGACATGACTGAGCGACTTCACGCACTCTCTCAAAACATAATGAAGTATTTCTGGCACTGAAGCTATTTCACTATTGCTTAAATCTGAATGACGGCACCTTTTTCAATTGTTGCTTACCTTGAACAATTAATTTCACCTCTTTTCTGTCTTTCCCAACAGGGTTATTTCCTTCACACACATAAATCCCAGAATCTTCTGCCCTCATAGAAATTAAAGTGAGAGTTGCATTCTCAGAAAGGAGCTGTAGATTCCCATTGTCTAATTTCTTGCTCCAGAGAATCCGTGGAGCTGGTAGACCTGCACTGGTACACGTCATCGTCACGGAGTCGCCTTCCTGCAGCCTTGTGGAGGGATTCACGGATATAGCTGTGTCTTTGGGGGAGACTGAGAAGGCAGGGCACAGTATTAGTCATTGCTAAGCAGCATAATGGTCCCACAGGGCGACTGTAAATACTCTCATGGACTGTATTTACAGCTTTCTCAATCTGACAAACTTACTCTGCCAAACTAGTACAAGAATTGCTGAGTCATGAAAATTAGTCAATCCAGTTTCTGACTGATTTGATGGAGTTACTCTTTTTGATGGTTGGTGTTTTCAGATGGCCATAGACACTCAGAAATTAAGAAAAACCCTTAGAATTATGTGATTCAATCTCCCAGGTAAGGTACAAATTCCAGCTCAGCTTCCTTGCCAAATGTTCACGCAAGACAGCTTCAGTACTTCTGGGGCACAAGGCAGTCCACGGCCTTATAGGAAATATTGTCCATGTGATTTTTGGACAGCTCTGATTGTTAGAATGTTTTCCCTCTATTGAGCTGAAATCTTTCTCTTTGTAACTAACTTCTATACACCGGTCATAGTTCAGTC
>NW_011495072.1:19989920-19998539 GCF_000754665.1 Bison bison bison
ATAGCTCTCATTTCCAAGTTTGATATTCTCTAGGAAAAATATCTCCTATTTCTGACTATTCTTCTCAAAGCATTGATAAAATTCTTTCCATCGCATTCTGTCTCAGCTGAACATGTTGTAGAAGGCAATGCTCCTTTTAACTATGGTGTCTAGAGAAGACCAGGGCATTTTAGTCTAGAAAGAGCACAGTGAGTCACTCCTACACAACTTTGGGATGACAAGACTGCCTCAAATCCCCCAGCCATCTCCGAGAGAATGGAGACAATCAAATCTCATCTCCTCTCTCCCACCCCATGCACATGTGTCCAGGTGTGCACACACATATACACTCACACACAAAGTGCTCTTGTAGAACTTCTATACCTTGATATTTCAATGCATGATATAAGAGTTTACAAAACATAATTTAAAAAATTTTATCACTTGAGCCTATTATTTCTCACTACCCAATCAGGTGGTGGTGATTTAATCAAGTAGGGTCCGACTCTTGTGATCCCATGGGCTATAGCCCACTAGTCTCCTCAGTCCATGGGATTTTCCAGGCAAGAGTACTGGAGTGGGTTGCGATTCCCTTCTCCATGGGATCTTCCCAATCCAGGGATAGAACACTGGTCTCCTGCATTGCAGGCAGATTCTTTACCAACTGAGCCACCAGGGAAGCTTCCCAATCAGATGGTATTATTATTATTCCCCTTTGATAGACTGAGAAATTAAGTGAAGCAAAATCACAATTAATGAAGCCATCCATACCTTAAGTTCAACTTTCTTAACCTTAATTCGGTGTGCTTTTTATTGCAGTTGACAAGAATTATGCTCTCAGTGAATCAAAATGGTATAAAAACTACAAACATGTTTCTTCTTGACTATAGCTGCTCAGTTTATTGCTGTGTACATCCAAGAGTATATTCCCATAGACAGACACAAGTACTTACTGTAGACTTCCAGTTCTTTTGTAGTTTTCCTTACTTTGGGTGGAGAATCATCATCATAAATGTGTAAAGTAGCTTGACAAACAAGAGCTGTCCCAATATCCTCATCAGTAGGCGAGAAGGTCACGTCCAAGCTCTTTGTTTCCTGGGCCTTTTTTTCTGAAGGCTCCAGAAAGTCCTGTACTTTCATGGGATGGTTGCCTTTCAACAACTCTATCTCCAGCCTTTCAAATGGGTAAACCTCAGGCACCGAACACGTGACTGTGACTGGCTTCCCGACCTCTGCGGGGCTACTCAAATGAATCTCTGGATCCTTAGAGAAAGCTGAAAAAGTCAAACGAGTACATGCCTGTGGATTTTTTGTTCATATTGTGTAAAGTCCCTTACGGGAGTTGGTGATGGACAGGGAGGCCTGGTGTGCTGCGATTCACGGGGTCGCAAAGAGTCAGACATGACTGAGCAACTGAACTGAACTGAACTGAACTGAATCTGAGTCTAATATTTTTGTGAATACAATCTTAATACAGCAGAATGAATTGTTTAAATAGCCTTTCATGGTTTGGGGTGCATTCAAAATCAGAACAATCTGTTAGAGAGTTCTTCAGTTCTTCTGATTCTTCATGTACAAAGGGTTGCATGTTGCTAAAGTAAAAGGAGGGAGAAGAAACTTATGTTTATTGAATACTGATACGTGCCCATCCTTGTGCTATTCATTTAACATTGATGACTTTATTTGATACTCACAACAACCCTAAGAAATAGGTACCACATTTCATAGATATGAAAGCATAGACTCAGCATATTTGCATAACTTTCCTAAGGTCACACAGCTAGTAATGGTGAAGCTGGGATTTAAACCCAAGATTTTTATTATTCCATATGACTACTGGGACTTTCATTGTGTTTATATCACAGTCTTTTATTTTGGTCAGGGTAGATATATTTCATCTTACAGATAAGGAACCTGAAGCTTAGAATATCATTGCAAAGAATAATTATTAGGTAAGACATGCTAAGAAATGAAAAGAGCAGCTCAAATAATTGGCTTTGAACAGGCATTCATCCACCAGAGACGTACACCTGGGCAATCTTGAAGTTATGGGAAGGCAGATTTGCCTCCCAAACGCCTGACTCAACATCTAACTAATATCCCACTTGAAATTTTTAATGCCAAGGAAAGCACTAGTTCAGTGAGCCATTGCTTTCTTCACAAGGCTGCTTTCCGTTGCAAACCGCCATGATGATAACATATTGGCTTGATTCAAGACTGTGAAATAAGAAGAATACAAAGGTCCCAACTCTAAAAAATACTATAATCAAATGTGGAATGGAGACAGGACTGTTAAATATAATGAAAGACAGACACTCTTGAAGAAAAAAAAGAACAAAAGAAACTTCAGGCAAGATAACTAAAGCCAGAATGGCCTTCATTTTCATTTTTAAATCTTCAACTGTTTGGTTCCTGCAAGGAGAGGCAAAGGAAGTGGCAAAAATTTGTTATGTGAAGAAACAGTACTTTTCATTTTTCCACCAATAATTTTGTTCCTTGTATTCTGAAAGAGATGTGCCTATAATCCACATAGTTTGCTGTCAGATAATGTAGGAACTGCTACTTTCCCCTGTATTTACATAAGGGAGCCTTTCATGGACCTCAGAAAGCTTCGCAGACATAAACTCTGCATGTACAACCAGCATAATTGAAAGCAGCTGGCCAAGCACAGTTTCTTGAGAAGCATTAGCTACATAAGGGATTATTGAAGAATCAGTTAAGGTTATTGGACCAAGTTGAGCTCCACTATAGCAAAAGAAAAGCAAAATAATTAGAAAAGATAATCAAATAAGATCTTCCTAAAGAGATGACGATCAAGGATTCCGGTTTTCTGGCAGAAGCAGTAACCAGAATGCAAGCGATGTATTTCAGGTTATTTTTTCACTCCTTTTTGCTAACTTTCTTGCTGGATTGAGAATGGACTGAAATACATTTTGGTAGGCTAGTAAACACAGGCTATTCATTCACATTCACTAGGCAAATCGAGTTCATTTTCCAAATACCCTTGAAGTTAAGCTGTTGAGCATTAAGAGTTAATTGCACCGAACAAAAACAAAAGTAAAACCTTCTAAATTTATCTCTGTCGAAGTCAAATGAGTGAAAAGTTTACAGATATTTTTCTTCTGTCTAAGGGGGAAGCTTTTGTACCAAAGCCCAGTATTAAATTATATACCTCCTCCTTAAACTTTAAACTAATTTTAAGTACCAAATTGCATAAGAATAAATAGAAAATCCCTGAAGTATGGAATTCATAAGTCATTTGGACATATGGACAAGTAAACATGCAAGAAACCAATTGAATTAAACACACACACACACAAATAAAATAAAAAGAACCTTAGAGAACTTCACTTTATGGCTAAGAAAACTGAAGCCTAGAGAAGTTGAACCTCACCCGTGGTCACCATATTCGTGGCAGAGTTGGAAACAAAAGCCAAGATTTGGGTCTCTAGTCTGGTGGTAGATTCAGCTGTCTTCTGGATTTCTTGCTGCCCTATGTCCCCTAGCCAAGAATCTGGACATGAGTATTCTTTTTATTTTTTTCTTTTAAAATTATCCTTTTAGAAAATTTATTTTAAAGCAAAATGGAGAGAAAATCAAATATCGACTGAAGTACTTACAGTAGATCTCCACTCGGATTGCTTTCTCCAGTTTCGCAGCCCCGCAAATCACTGTGCACAGGTACTGGTGTTCATCCTCGAAACTAACAGGATCCATGATCAGCGTGGATGTGGTCCCTTCATTTCTCACCTTCCCATTCAGTGGACTGTCCATCTGAGTTCTCCAAGAAAATGATGGAGACTCACAGCCTGTTGAGCTACAAGTCAGTGAAACAGAGTCACCAATCTGAGCAAAAATCTTGGATTTATCTGGGAACATGTCAACTTTGATAGCTTGAGCTGTGAAGGCAAAAAGAGAAAAACAAGCTTACCACTAGTCTGTTTAGTATTCTACTCCATCTTCTCTGTTCTAGTATAACACTCAGATCTGACTGCTCTCTTTCCTAAACTGCTTCTAAGTAACACAAGGCAGCTCAGGAGTCACTGCCAAAAGAAGTTGTTAAAATCATCTTTGCTTCTGAGAATTCTCATTTCTGACCTTGATGCCCATATATTAGTTGTTTTGTCACTTGCCAAGTTTTATCTCATTATCAAGCGTAGGAAACTAAAGAGACAGTCCTTCCTAGAAACAGAATCCCATTACTCACGCAACATTTAAAAAATTCAAAAAACAACAACTTTGCTGCTCTAACTATGACAATATAATGGTACATATTAATAGCAGTAGTCAGTAGCACACTAAAAGTTAGGCTAAATTAAGTTTTTCGATTCTTTAAAAATCCAGGGCTACCCTGGTGGCTCAGATAGTAAAGAACCCACCTGAAATGCAGGAGAGTTTGATTCCTGGTTTGGGAAAAGCCCCTGGAGGAGGGCATGGCAACCCACTCCAGTATTCTTGCCTAGAGAAACTCCATGGACAGAGAAACCTGGTGGGCTACAGTCCATGGGGTTGCAAAGGGTTGGACATGAATGACGAAGTACGCACATTGCCCTTCTTTATTATCATAACAAGGTGAAGTCAAAGTCAGGGCTACAATGGAATGCTAGCATTTGGAGCAAATCAAGGAGAAGAACTTACAAACTGCAAACACCATCCAAAGTATATTTGAGACTCCAAAGATCACAAACATCTTCTTAGGCATTTACACTGCTGTTCTTATGAGAAAATAATGATTCCAAAACGCTTCTTTCTGTTCCTCTTGAAGCTTCCTGGGAAGAATCTTGAGCTCTTAAAGCCGGTGAGGTTCGGTGAGGAATGAAATAGAAAGTCGGCTCTTTATATAGGGTCTTGTTGCACAGATGCAGAAGCAGAGGAAAATCCCCTCAAGGGGAAACCTGAAACAGAGCCAGAAAAAAAGTTTAACTGACACCCAGCCAAGTCCGCATTAACCCCTTCCGTGGCACTCAGTACTGAAACTGCTCTGTCCATCATAGAGAAAGAAAACACTTCTAAGGCTAAAAATTAAAACTTTTCCTTGCTTTTCATTGCAAAAGGATATTTTTGCATGAAGCTAATGTTTGTTTCAGAATGAGATTTTCTGAATCCAACTGGAGAGAAGAGAGACAGAGAAAGAGTAAATTACACTCTAGTTCTTGAAGTGGCTGAACAAGCACTATGTCATGTGAACTGATTTTTCTCCATTATGAAGATATGTTTGCAATTCAAAAACAGAGACTATATTTTCTCTTGCAAGAAAAAGGAAAAGATGCTTTCTGTTGATGAATTATTTTTAAAAAGGGAGACAGCGTAGCTTCTGAGTTTCATATATTTTATTCACAAAATAGTTTTTTAGGCAGCAAAAATCAAGTTTCTGAAATGATTTTCTTGAGTAGAGAATAATGGAATGCTACCAAAAGAAGATAAATATTTTCTTCTTTTGTTTTAGAAAAGTTATTAATTCTCAATTCAGTTGCTGGATAATTGAAAGTCTTACATGCAGACTCATATGCAACTGATGGAATTCCTCTGAAGTGTTAAATCTCTTAGAATGTGAGACTTAACTACAAAAGCTTAAAACATGAAAAATAATTTGTTCCTCTTATATGAGATGAGGACAACAATTTTATGCTCTTTATTTCCCCTCTAAGGAAATGACTTTTAAAAGGTATTTTTAAATAGCTGTTTTTGCCTTGCACACGTGTACTTCAGTCTTTGCATAACACCTGCCCATCATAAAGAAACCAGAACGGCCACTTCCTTGCGATATACATGTGCAGGTCTTTCTCCCCCGTGGATCATCAGTTCCTACCATGGTCTCAGATCAGTTCTTGTTCATCACTGTATCTACTTCTGCCTTCCCAAAGTCTAATGCATGTTTTAACACTTAGCGGGTACCAAAGAAGTGTAACCATAAGTAGTTTAAATTAAAATTTAATTTGGAAAAGAAACTTCCAAAATGTTAGCAATAATATGTAACTACTGCATGAGAAAAAATGTTGGATTCTAAAAAAAAAAAAATTCCAAAGCTCACAGACTCCAAGAGATGTGTACAATAAACAGCCCTGTGCCTTTTGACAGAGGAAGACCATAACTGAGATTTGGAACTAATAACTGTTCCTCAGGGCTGGAGACGTTCTGGACCTCCTCTTGGGTGCAGAGGAGGCTCCCATTCAAGGATGAGGAGAGAAAAAGAAGTGGAAGCAGCTACTGACTGTAAGAACATGTAAGTGTGACTTCATTTGCCAAATAGCTAAGGATCAGAAAAATAGCTTCGGGCAAAATTAGCTGATGAGCAAGTAATCTACTTGCTGATGATGCTGTGAAAGTGCTGCACTCAACATGCCAGCACATTTGGAAAATTCAGCAGTGGCCACAGGACTGGAAAAGGTCAGTTTTCATTCCAATCCCAAAGAAAGACAATGCCAAAGAATGCTCAAACTACCGCACAATTGTACTCATCTCACACGCTAGTAAAGTAATGCTCAAAATTCTCCAAGCCAGGCTTCAGCAATACGTGAACCGTGAACTTCCAGATGTTCAAGCTGGTTTTAGAAAAGGCAGAGGAACCAGAGACCAAATTGTCAAAACCTGCTGGATCATGGAAAAAGGAAGAGAGTTCCAGAAAAACATCAATTTCTGCTTTATTGACTATGCCAAAGCCTTTGACTTTGTGGATCACAATAAATGTGGAAAATTCTGAAAGAGATGGGAATACCAGACCACCTGACCTGCCTCTTGAGAAACCTATATGCAAGTCAGGAAGCAACAGTTAGAACTCGACCTGGAACAACAGACTGGTTTCAAACAAGCAAAGGAGTACGTCAAGGCTGTATATTGTCACCCTACTTATTTAACTTCTATGCAGAGTACATCATGAGAAATGTTGGGCTGGAAGAAGCACAAGCTGAAATCAAGATTGCCAGAAGAAATAGCAATAACCTCAGATATGCAGGTGACACCACCTTTATGGCAGAAAGTGAAGAGGAACTAAAAAGCTTCTTGATGAAAGTGAAAGTGGAGAGTGAAAAAGTTGGCTTAAAGCTCAACATTCAGAAAACTAAGATCATGGCATCTGGTCCCATCACTTCATGGAAAATAGATGGGGAAACAGTGAAAACAATGTCAGACTATTTTTTGGGCTCCAAAATCACTGAAGATGGTGATTGCAGCCATGAAATTAAAAGACGCTTATTCCTTGGAAGGAAAGTTATGACCAACCTATTGATCATAGCATGTTGAAAAGCAGAGACATTATTTTGCCAACAAAGGTCTGTCTAGTCAAGGCTATGGTTTTTCCAGTGGTCATGTATGGATGTGAGAGTTGGACTGTGAAGAAGGCTGAGCACCAAAGAATTGATGCTTTTGAACTGTGGTGTTGGAGAAGACTCTTGAGAGTCCCTTGGACTGCAAGGAGATCCAACCAGTCCATTCTGAAGATCAGCCCTGGGATTTCTTTGGAAGGAATGATGCTAAAGCTGAAACTCCAGTACTTTGGCCACCTAATGAGAAGAGCTGACTCATTGGAAAAGACTCTGATGCTGGGAGGGATTGGGGGCAGGAGGAGAAGGGGATGACAGAGGATGAGATGGCTGGATGGCATCACTGACTCGATGGCCGTGAGTCTGAGTGAACTCCAGGAGTTGGTGATAGACAGGGAGGCCTGGTGTGCTGCGATTCATGGGGTGGCAAAAAGTCGGAAATGACTGAGCGACTGAACTGAACTGAAGTAATCTACAGGTCCTTTACAAGCTCATGTCATGGAAGAAGATGATCAGAACCATGTAGGTTGACTGCTTAACTCAGAAGAGGTAGAAAGGCAATTATGGAATTTCAGTGTAATTCTTTGGAGTGTAAAGACAAAAGTGAACAATAGGATCCCAAAACGAGATCAGCAAGAACAAGTTATTGCAAAAAAACTTCTGTTTCACACTTGAATAAGATTCTAAACTTGGAACATTGGGGAAATATCTAATCTATTGAATTAGTTCATAGTTGTTTCAGCAAAAGTACCTCATGGTATCTTTGAGTTGGATGCCATTTCAGATCCTACCTGCTCCTCCCAGGGTGAGATGACTGTATTCTCCTCTGTGACCTCTCCACAAGAGCACACTGGCAGTGAAGCACTTGTCATGCTGCATTTACCTCTTAACACGTTGATTGTTCCTAACTGACAAAACTCAAATAGTTTCATTCTCCATTATTGCATCTAGACTAGAATAAGGTATTCATTAAAATTCACACAATGAATGATTGAATAGAAATTCAAATAAAAAGATAACATATTGAGACTCGATAGAGCATTACTGTATTCTGTGTTTGAAATTGTTCAGTTCAAATTTTTATCATTAACATAGAAGATCTGATTGTTTAGCATTCATAAAGCAAGAGAAAGATAGCTAACCTTAGAATCAAGATAAGGATGATCCAAAAAGATGTAATAATTGTCCAGATGATGAAGTGACATTTAATGGAATGCATTAAAGTCCCACATTTAAATATAGAACATCAGTTCAGTTCAGTCACTCAGTCATGTCTGACTCTTTGCAACTCCATGAATCGCAGCACACCAGGCCTCCCTGTCCATCACCAACTCCCAGAGTTCACCCAGACTCACGTCCATCGAGTCAGTGATGCCATCCA
>NW_011495072.1:19998795-20006922 GCF_000754665.1 Bison bison bison
ATATCCACAGTTCAAAAGCATCAATTCTTTGGTGCTCAGCTTTCTTCACAGTCCAACTCTCACATCCATACATGACCACAGGAAAAACCATAGCCTTGACTAGACGGACCTTTGTTGGCAAAGTAATGTCTCTGCTTTTAAATATGCTATCTAGGTTGGACATAACTTTCCTTCCAAGGAGTAAGAGTCTTTTAATTTCATATCTTGAGTAAAATATGGAAGAGATTTGACTTGATGGTCATCGTAGGAAGATTGATGGTTTTAGTGAATGACAATGTGTACACATGCCAGCAGTGCCATGGGAAACCAAAATAGATATTGATAACCTCAATGTGCACTCAGTCAAGAAAGCATTCAATCTTCACATCACCTGAGGCCATGGTCTCTAAGACCATATTGGGAGTAGAGGTGTCAGTTCAAGGTTTTAGGCCTTATGTGAGAGACTGACAAAATAGAGGGTGTCCAGAAGAAGTGATAGGGCGATAAATGACTCCAATATCCCTAGCCTGGTAGGAGCTGTTGAAAGAATTGGATATTTAGTTTGTATAAGAGACACATGAAGGCCATGGATAACTTAATGACTGATGTGCAGAGGAAGGAATATACTTGCTGCACTGTGTTATATCAAAGGCTAAGTGTAGAGTTTTTGGTAGTAATTACTAGATTATTAGCAGCAAGAAGAGCAGGAGTATGTGTCCAATTCACCAGTAGATCCTCAGCACTTAATACAGTGACCAGTAGATAGTAGGGGGCTCAGTAAATCAACACTTAATGGACAAATTAACAATTTGAAAGAGATCTTGACTTGGATGTCATTAGTCTTAAATACAAATCCACTACTTTATGTAGGAAGTATAGCTTGTACAAGCATAGGTAGCCTCTCTGAACTTTGTTTACACATGTTCAAATAGGGATAATAGTATCATGTCAAGTAATTCACATGATTTTATGATTATCAAATCAAAAGTGATTGTGTGAAATCTCTTTAAATATAAACAGCAAAGTGATATGTAATAATATTCAAATACAACCCTATTAAGTTCACTATGAAGAAGGACATTCTAGTTACTAAATCTTTTCAGCAGTGGAATGGGTCCCCTTAGGAATTCGTCAACTCCTAATCACTGCAGGTTGTCAAGCGAGGTTGGTGACACCTCCTAAAAATGTGATAGAAGTCAGGTTTTGTTTCTATGAGATATCTAACTGGGTGACAATTAAGGTAACCTCTAATATTAAGATTTCGTTTCTGTGTTATCCATCGTTTGTAGTCTAACTTCCCAATCCCCTCGTTGTCCATTTCAAAATTATAAGCATCTTCTGATGCTACTCTAGTTGGATCCTGAGAAGTTTCAAGAGTACTTCTCTAAGCTGGTTTCATAACCACCACACTTGTAGCAACTATTTTAGGACTTCCAAGTCATCACCTTGTTATGATATGGGGCTCTCTGGAGCTAAAGTTCCTCACTTTTTCTAACACATCAGAGGTAAGTGACATTTCTTATGCAGCCACACTCACCAAGGTGAGAGGAGGAGCAATTCCTTTTCAGGAGGGCATATCAGAATGAGAAGGGAACCTAAAAGACCCCTTCAGTAGATTCTACAATGTCAATTCCTCCCCACTTTGAGAAGTGCTCTGGATAGCTTAAAAAAAAATCAATGTCTGTTACTCCATTAAGCCCTATGCAGTAGGAGTCCCTCACAGTGACTTAACAAATATGAGAGTAAGGATATGCAGTTCAAGGCTGTTTCAGCTACTTTAGAAAAACTTTGAAAACCAAGATTTATTCTAGTTTAAGGGATTGTCATCTATAGCTTGTCACTAATCCTCATGATCATAGGACAGCTGCTTCATCTCCAAACATCACATCTGTATTTCAGGCAAGAAAACCAGAGAAAGGCAAAGGGACAAACAGAAAAAACCATTGGAGATTATCCCCTTTTAAAGAGCTTTCCAAGAAGTCCCAGGGAGTGACTTCCAGTTACATCTCATTGAAAAAGATGAAAGATTGAACATTTTAACTGAATACATTGTTGCCCCCAAATAAATCAGAATTCTGTGTATAAGAAAAAGATAATGGATAAAAAAAAGGCAATTAGCAATGCCTGTCACAGTTTCCAAATTCAGCTCAATTCAAAAGATGTTTACCGAGAAACACCATACAGGCACATGCTAGCCCTGGGGATATATAAATGAAGGTGAACATAATTCCCATGTCAGAATGAAGAATAACTGCACCATATCAGAGAAGAACTTCCACATAATTGAGAGGCCACTTGATTATCTTTGTCTATAATTAGAAAATGGAATGTGGGATTCCTTGGTGGCTCAGTGGTAAAGAATCCACCTACCAGTGCAGGAGACATTGCAGGAGACCAATGCAGGGTTCGATCCAGGATTTGGGAAGATCCCACATGCTCCAGGGCAACTAAGCCCAGATGCCACAGCTACTAAGCCTGTGTTCTAGAGCCTGGGCGCCACAACTACCGAGCCCTCAGGCCGTAACTGCTGAAGCCCGTGTGCCCCAGAGTCCTTGCTCTGCAACAAGAGAAGCCACAGCAATGAGATGCCTGCTCACCATAACTAGCAAAAGCCCACACAGCAATGAAGATTCAGCATAGCCAAGAACAAATAAATAAATAAAAAGAAATAAAATAAAATATATTTTAGCAACCTGATATAAATTTGACACTTTCTGGAAAACAAACTACAGGAAGGATCATTGGTTAAATTCTACTTCATCATGGATTTATTGTGGCTTCTGGAATTTTGAGGAACCTATTACTTATCATTAAGAAATATCTATTTAATGAATATATATACCTGATAAGAGTGACTTACTGAATTTTTAATCTGGCCTTAATTATTGGACAAAATAATAATAGGAAGAAGACTGCCAATATAAATATTATTTCTCCTTTCCCTTTCATAAGTATATTTCACAGAATTTAGGCTTTAATCATTTGTGCTTTGACTATCCCACGTATTTAAGTTCAACATTTCACACAGACAAAGGTGTCTGTGTATTTCAGTTCTACTGTTTGGGATAACTTTCCTCTACTCTCTGCTAATTCCCACCTCTGGCCATTTTTGAAGGCTAAGTACTGGAACAACTTTTGCTGAGCCTTCAGAATCTGCTGCAGGTGTAGAAGAATCAGAAGCGTGAGCAGACGGTATGGGAACACAGTGTTCAGACTGACTTTTAGTTTCCTACTGAGGTATAATTCACATGTAACACTGCATTAATTTCAAGTGTACAACATAAGGATTCAATATTTGTATATATTGTGAAACTATCACCACAATAAATCTAGTTAATATCCATCACCATGTATAGTTACATTTTTTTCTTGTGATAAGAACTTTTAAGATCTACTCTTTTAACAACTTTCAAATATACAATGCAGTGTTATTAGCTATAGAGACCATGTTGCCTGCAATGCAGGAGACCCAGGTTCAATCCCTGGGTCAAGAAGATTCCCTGGAGAAGGGAATGGCAACCCACTCCAGTATTCTTCCCTGGAGAATTCCATGGGCAGAGGAGCCTAGGGGGCTACACCCCATGGGGTTACAAAGAGTCAGACACCGCTGAGTGACTAACAATTTAAGTTTCACTATGCTGTACATTGCATCCCCATGACTTATTTTATTTTATGTTTTAGTGAGGTATCATTGAATTATAACGTTGCAGGTGTGCATCAAAGTGATTCAGTTATATACACACATACATATATATGTGTGTGTGTGTATATAATTCTTTTCAGATTCTTTTCCACTGTAGGTTATTACAAAATACTAAATATAGTTCCCTGTGCTATACATTAGGGTTTTTTTCTTTATCAATTTTATGTTAAGTAATGTATACATGTATTTATTCTAAATTCTTAATTTATCCCTCCCTCCTTCTCCCTTTGGTAACCATAAGTTTGTTTTCTATGTCTATGAGTCTATTTCTACTTTGCAAATAAGTTCATTTGTATCATTTTTTTATATTCCATATGTTAAGTGATACATGATAGATGTCTTTCTCTGACTTACTTTACTTAGTATAATAATCTCTAGGTCTACCCATGTGGCTACAAATGGCATTATATTATTCTTTTTATGGCTGAGTGGTATTCGATTTGTACATTCCATTTGTATATATGTACCAATGTACATATTCCATTTGTATATGTGTACCACATCTTCTATATCTATTCATTTGTCAATGAACATTTAGGTTGCTTCTATGTCTTAGCTACTATAGTGCTGCTACGAACACTGGGGTGCATGAGTCTTTTCAAATTAGAGTTTTCACCTGTGACTTATTTTATAACAAGAAAGCGTATACCTTTTGATTCCCCTTTATCCATTCTTCCCACCCTTCACCCACTCAGATTCACTCTTGGTGGCTAAGACTCTAACTTCAAAAGAGAAATTCTCTTTGTCTCTTGTTGGAGTTTAGAAGGAGAATTAGAGCCCCTGAGCATCAAAACATACTTCCTAACCATTCTTAGAGCTGCCTCCAGTCAGTTTTAAGTGGGATTTCCTCAGAAACCAGTACCATAAGACTGTCCCACCGACTTCCTGGCCCCAAATGATTCTAACTCCATTCTTCATTTGCAACATGAGCAACACTAAGGAATTGAGGAGATGAAAATATTCAAGTCCCCGTCTGTTCCAAAATTGTTATGAAACATCTGTTTACATTGTAAGGGGAGACTTGGAGAGGGCATTTCATGAGCTTATGGTAGATAGGGACAAATGAAAACATGAGAAAGAAGAAAAAGCAAATACGATGGGAGAAAATCAGTCTAAACCAAAATATGTTAGATCTATAAATAAATTACATTTTTTATTTGGGAATAGTCTTAGGATTTACCCTGACCAGAGTTTTGTGTAAAAACAACAAAAATATTTTTCTCCCATTTGACTAGCATATCTATCTATGACTAGCTTAGATATTTTTCCCCTAAAGCACAAGAAATCACCCTTTAAAACATAATTGTTTAAATTTATGTGCTGAAATTCCCATATTCTTAAACAACATACAATTTTTTTTGTAACTTAAACCCATTTTAAGAATTGTAGCTCAGCATTGCACTAAACTGTTTAGGAAGACATTTTAACAGTTGTATGATGCCATGAGGAAAATGGGCTTCCCTGGTGACTCAGAGGTAAAGAATTCACTTGCAGTGTAGGAGCAAGGGTTCAATCCCTGGGTCAGGAAGATCCCCTGGAGAAGGAAATGACAACCCACTCCAGTATTCTGGCCTGGGAAATTCCACGGATAGAGGAGCCTGGCAGGCTATAGTCCATGGGGTTTCCAAAGAATAGGACACAACTTAGCAACTAAACAACAAGAAACATGAAGAAAATGGGGTTTCAAAAGAATAGGACACGACTTAGCAACTAAACAACAAGAAACATGAAGAAAAAAGAAGTAGTCAGGAGTAAGGACACCTGGGTTTTGCCTCTATAAATAAAAGTGTAATCTAGAGACTGAGACTTTACTTCCAGGGTCCAAGATTTTTCATCTGCAGAACAGAAAGGGGCAGGATAGATGGCTTACAAAGTCCTTCCCTTTCACCATTATGATTTCTAGGCTAAAAATGAGTAGCTAAAGAACCATAGACATGCTGGCCAAATATTTGCTTGCCCAGGTTTTATGAGTCTAAGTAAACCAACACAGGTCATTTTGCAAGGCACGTATTTCTTTGCAGGAACCTCATGGAAATCTTATCTCATGGCATTTTAAAAAATGGATGCTATTGCTTTTTTATGCCTTAAACAAACTTTCAGCTGTTGGCTGAGGCTCTGGGCTCTTGTATTTACTCTGCATGTCCCAATGTTTGTACTTGAACTTCTAGAAATAAACATGTCTCTTTCCTCTCCACAGCTAAGGTTGGTGACAAAACGAATAGATGAATAGTGAAAATGTTAGTGGCTCAGTTGTGTCTGGCTCTTTGTGACCCCATGGACTGTAGCTCATTAGGCTCCTCTGTCTATGAAATTCTCCAGGCAAGAATACTGGAGTGGGTTGCCATTCTCTTCTCCAGGGGATCTTTCCAACCCAGGGATCGAACCCAGTCCCCTGCATTACAGGCAGATTCTTTACCATCTGAACCACCAGGGAAGGAACAGATTGCCCGCTATGTGCCAAGCACTGTTCTAGATCCTCGAGAATACAGTGATGACAAAGCAAATGATATCCCTGCTTGCTTTCGTGAAGTCCACATTCTAGTAGAACTAAACAAAAAATATGAAGAGAAGTGAACTAGCAGAGGGAAAGTGTGAAAAGACAGAGAAACAAAGCAAACCCCAGGTGAAAGTTGTAAAGTGTTTGAAAAAGAGGGTGGTGAGTGTCTTTCAGAAATCCCTCCTCCCATTTTCTTTTATCTATTATAAAAAGGTGTGAGTAGCCTGAGATATAGAATATGGTGTGAAATGAACATCTTAAGAAATCACATTCCTAAAACAGTCACTGATTTTGCCCCAAGCAGGTTTAGCTTCAGCAGTGCAAATTCTGCATGGTGTAATGTTGGAATGAACAAAGTTCAGGGTTTGCCAGGTATGGACAATGGAGAAAAATAAGGACACAGGAGGTGAGGGTTAATCTGGAATACAGTATATGGTAGCAATAAGACAGAATCAAAGAACTATTAAATCTGGATTGTAGAACAGTAAGTGAACTGAAGAAAACATAAGTAGTTAGCGGTCAGAAAATAGGAATCTGGGGACTTCCCTGGAGGTGCAGTGGTTGAGACTTTGCCTTCTAATATAGGGGATGAGATTTCAATCTTTGGTCAGGGAGCTGAGATCTGACATGCCTCAGGGTCAAAAACATAAACATAATCATAGAACACATGCAGTATTGTAACAAATTCAATAAAGATTTTAAAAAATGGTCCACATCAAAAAAAGTTTTAAAAAAAAGAAAAGGGAATCTTGATACCAAAATTACAATTAGGAATAGTTTGGGTGATGACATTTTAGAGAATGACTATGAGAGGGAATGACTAAGGTTTGACACAGGCAGTGATTGTTATGAGCAAAGAGGTCAAAGAATTTAGAGGTCAGGTTCATGAAGGTATTTGAGCTATTAAGTTAAAAGTAGGAGTAATGGAGAGGAAGAGATTGAATCACATGTCAAAATAATTAATGAATAAAGTAGGGTCATAAGAAGTTATGGACCTTAAAGAAGATGGACTCTGAAAGGTAGTGGAGAAGACCAATGCTTGAGAATTGGCACTGAGAAGAAGAAAAATCCTTAATCTCAACTTAAGTTCAGTGGCATATCTTGGTCACCATAGGTCAGGACTCCAATGGAAAGAGTGTTATCAAACCAAGCCAGTTTTATATTGTACTAAAAAGATGAAAGAAAGGCTTAGTGAAGGTAGAGATTATCAGAGAGTTTGTAGATAACTAATCTTAGATTCTAGAGATCACAGTGAAAGTCTTGGAAGACCAATAAATTGGCACAGAATAAGGGAATCATAGGGAACTGGAATGCCAAAGTAGAAAGTCAAGAAATACCTGGAGTAACAGGCCAGTTTGGGCTTGGAGTACAAAATGAAGCAGGGCAAAGTCTAACAGAGTTTTGCCAAGAGAACTCACTGATCATAGCAAACACCCTTTTCCAACAACACAAGCGAAGACTCCACACATGGACATCACCAGATGATCAATACTGAAATCAGATTAATTATATTCTTTGCAGCTGAAGAAGGAAAAGCTCTATACAGTCAGCAAAAACAAAACCCGGAGCTGACTGTGGCTCAGATCATGAACTCCTTACTGCCAAATTCAGACTTAAATTGAAGAACCACTAGGCCATTCAAGTATGACCTAAATCAAATCCTTTATGACTGTACGGTGGAAGTGACAAATAGATTCAGGGGATTAAATCTGATAGACAAAGTACCTGAAGAACTATGGATGGAGGTGTATAACACTGTACAGGAGGCAGTGATCAAAACCATCTCCAAGAAAAGAAATGCAAAAAGGCAAAATGGTTGTCTGAGGAGGCCTTACAAATAGCTGAGAAAAGAAGAGAAGTGAAAGGCAAAGAGGAAAAAGGAAGGTATATACCCATCTGAATGCTGAGTTCCAAAAAATAACAAGGAAAGATAAGAAAGCCTTCCTAG
>NW_011495072.1:20007022-20009844 GCF_000754665.1 Bison bison bison
ATAGAATGGGAAAGACTAGAGATCTCTTCAAGAAAATTAGAGATACCAAGGGAACATTTCATGCAAGATGGGCACAATAAAGGACAGAAATGGTATGGACCTAATGGAAACAAAAGATATTTAGAAGAGGTGGCAAGAATACACAGAAGAACTACACAAAAAAGATCTTAATGATACAGATAACCATGATGGGGTGATCACTCACCTAGAACCAGACATCTAGGAGTGTGAAGTTAAGTGGACCTTAGGAAGCATCACTATAAACAAAGCTAGTGGAGGTGATGGAATTCCAGCCTAAAAGATGGATTCTGTTAAAGTGCTGCACTCAACATGCCAGCAAATTTGGAAAACTCAGCAGTGCCCAAAGGACTGGAAAAGGTCAGTTTTCATTCCAATTCCAAAGAAAGACAATGCCAAAGAATGTTCAAACTACCACACAATTGCACTCATCTCACACACTAGCAAAGTAATGCTCAAAATTCTCCAAGCTAGGCTTTAACAATACATGAACTGTGAACTTCCAGATGTTTAAGCTGGATTTAGAAAAGGCAGAGGAACCAGAGATCAAATTGCCAACATCTGTTGGATCATAGAAAAAGCAAGAGAACTCCAGAAAAACATCTACTTCTTCATTCACTATGCTAAAGTCTTTGTGTGGATCGCAACAAACTGTGGAAAATCCTTAAAGAGATGGGAATACCAGACCACCTTATCTGCCTCCTGAGAAATCTGTGCGCAAGTCAAGAAACGACAGTTAGAACTAGACATGAAACAACAGACTGGTTCCAAATTGTGAAAAGAGTACGCCAAGGCTGTGTATTGTTACCCTGCTTAGTTAACTTATATGCAGAGTACATCATGCAAAATGCCAGGCTGGATGAAGCACAAGCTGGAATCAAGATTGCAAGGAGAAATATCAATAACCTCAGATAAGTAGATGACACCACCCTTATGGCAGAAAGCAAAGAGGAACTAAAGAGCCTCTTGATGAAGGTGAAAGAGGAGAGTGAAAAAGTTGGCTTAAAACTCAACATTCAAAAAACAAAGATCATGGCATCTGGTCCCATCACTTCATGGCAAATAGATGGGGAATCAATGAGAAAATGACAGACTGTATTTTCTTGGGCTCCAAAATCATTGCAGATAGTGACTGCAGCCATGAAATTAAAAGATGCTTCCTTCTTGAAAGAAAAGATATGACCAACCTAAATAGCATATTAAAAAGCAGAGACATTACTTTGCTGACAAAGGTACATCTAGTCAAAGCTATTGTTTTTCCAATAATCAGGTATGGATGTGAGAATTGGACCATAAGAAGGCTGAGCATTGAAGAATTGTTGCTTTTGAATTGTGCTGTTGGAGAAGACTCTTGAGAGTCCCTTGGACTGCAAAGAGATCAAACCTGTCCATCCTAAAGGAAATCAACCCTGAATACTCACTGGAAGGACTAATGCTGAAGCTGAAGCTCCAGTACTTTGGCCACTTGACGCAAAATGCCAACTCATTAGAAAGGACCTGATGCTGGGAAAGATTGAAGGCAGGAGAAGAAGGGGGCAACAGAAGATGAGGTGGTTGGGTGGCATCACTGACTCAGTGAACATGAGTTTGAGCAGGCTCCAGGAGATGGTGAAGGATAGGGAAGCCTGGAATGCTGCAGTCCATGGGGTTGCAAAGAGTCAGACAAGACTGAGGGACTGAACAACAACAACAAAGAAATGCACAGAGTTATTGATAGTGAAGCTTGGACTTATTAAGAAGGACATAAAAAGAGATGGGATTCATCTTGGTGATCTCTTAGTGGAAGGTCTATGATCAGACCTGATTATCACCATCTTCTGGATTTGGTTTCATCTTTTGGATTTGGCACTAACCTGGTAGGCTGCAGTCCATGGGGTAGCTAAGAGTTGAACACAACTGAGCACCTTCACTTTCTCTTTTCACTTTCATGCATTGGAGGAGGAAATGGCAACCCACTCCAGTGTTCTTTCCTGGAGAATCCCAGGGACGGCGGGGCCTGGTGGGCTGTCAGTGGGCTGCCGTCTATGGGGTCGCACAGAGTTGGACACGACTGAAATGACTCAGCAGCAACAGGAATAATGCAATAGTTTTCCTTTAAATCCTATAGCAGAATCAAAAGATTGGTACAGCCACTGAAGAAAGCAGTATGGGAGGTTCCTTAAAAAACTAAAAATAAAACTACTGTATGATCCAGCAATCCCACTCCTGGCCATATATCTGAAGAAATACATGGTTCAAAAGAATATATGCATTCCAATGTTCATTGCAGCACTGTTTATAATAGCCA
This sequence comes from Bison bison bison, assembly GCF_000754665.1. Classification (NCBI taxonomy): domain Eukaryota; kingdom Metazoa; phylum Chordata; class Mammalia; order Artiodactyla; family Bovidae; genus Bison; species Bison bison. The sequence goes on from NW_011495072.1 coordinate 20,009,328, forward strand.
AAACATGGAAGCAATCTAAATGTCTATCAACAGATGAATGAATAATGAAGATGTGGTACATATATACAATTGAATACTACTCAGACCTTGGAATGAAAGAGCTCATAAAGTATAAAATAGTGTAAATAAGAAAAAAAACTATACCTAAACATCTCATAATAAAATATTAAAAATTAAGTAAGGAAAAAATCTAAAATATTGTTGGGACAAACCACAGATCACCTATAAAGAAGTAAGTATAAAGGTAACATCAGATTTTCTAACAGTAACTGGAATGTAAGAAAACAACAGATATTATTTTGAAAGAAAAGAATTTCACTTTTGTACTTTCACAATCAACTAAGCTATTATTGAAATGTGATTGAAAAATACATTTCTTTTTGGGCATATTAGGTCTCACAAGTTTACTATGCAAGAACCTTTTTTGAAAAAAACAAAACAAAAAATCAAAAACCTTTTGGAGGCACTTGCCTGGCAGTTCAGTGACTTAGACTCTGAACTCCCAAAACAGGGGGCC
>NW_011495072.1:20009944-20071367 GCF_000754665.1 Bison bison bison
ACAGGGGGCCCAGGTTCAATTCCTGGTCAGGGAATTAGATCTTGACTATGGAGACAAAGAACCCATGTGTCCCAACTAAGACCTGGTATAGCCAAATAAATAAACAAAAATTTAAAAACTAAACAACAACAACAACAAAAATAAACCTTTTGGAGAAAGTGATTTAGCAAAATCAGCAAAAAGTTCAGAAGGAAGCTATAGATTACATAGTGCTTCAGTTACCCAGTACTGTATACCAAATCACCCCAAAACTTAGTGGTTTAAAGCAGTAGCCTTTCTTTTGCTCGCTAATCTGCAAATTAGGCGGGCAGACTCTCTCTGCCTGCTTCCCACCACCGCTTATCAGTATGGCTCAAAGGCTGGTATTGAGTATGATCTGAAGATTCACTCTCTCATGTGACTGGCACCTGGACCGAGGAAACTCAAACCCCTAACAACTAGAGCAGCTGGAACTCCTTCAGTATCTCAAATGTAGACTCTCCATGTAATCTTTCCAGCACACGTGCTTCAAGGTAGTCAAACATATAGCATATCAACTCAGGACTCCCAAGGCATGCGCCTCAAGAGAATAAGCCAAGTGGAAGTTGTACTGCTTTCTAACCTAGACTATTCAATTCTTCTGCCAAGAACTGTGATGAATATGAGAGTTTCCATTGCTTACAAGCTAACAGGTTAGCCTGCCACATTTTTGTGAGTGCTGGCAGAAGGCACAAGACTCCTAGGTCAAAGACAAAGGACAGTTCATTAATTGCAGTAAAAGCAGTAGATGGAGAAAAAGCATTCTCTCCCACCAACGCCTTGAGGCCCAGTTTCACAGGGTGTTGCATAGAGGGTCAAGCTCCTCACACACTGCGTTGCGTTTCTAGAACAGGAGCATTGAGCTTAGGAAATCTAAATATATTTTACTGCAATAAACATGTTTATACTTCACTCTGGAGAGAGACACTCTCTATTTTAAGACTTTAAGCAAATCTGTTCTTTGCCCCAGAGGGAGATATTATCTTCTAGGTCAGTTTATTACCTAAATATCCTTCAAAAGTTAGTATAGAACAAATATGGTCAGTGCCTCTGCTTGGAAGACGTGAGGAAGTGCAACAGACCCATAGAGAATTATCTCTCAAGAGTCTCATTTCTACTACATTCTATTTGTTAGAAGGATAAACATTTACTGAGAGATTGAGGCACAAGGACTTTTGCTTTCAACAAAGATAGAGTAACAAAGGCCAGCTTTACTCTCTAGTCTGAAGCCCAAAACTGGACAAAATATATGAACAATGGATTTCAAGACATTTGAATTAGAAAATGAGTGATGGTAACCCCCGAGAAATGGAAAACAAACAAGTAAACTCTATGATTCCTCCCACTACTGACTTGAGAGAGTTTTTGGACCGAGACGGGGGGAGAGTGATCACAGAGCTCAGAAATTCCCTTAGGCCAAGCTGAGAGTCTGGAGAGACCAAGGTGGTTAGAGTTCTCAGGGCAGAGTACAGGGGAGGAGAGAGCTATACCCAGAGATAGAAACACTGGGCTAATAAACTTACTAAAAATTATTGTTGCTTTTTAAAAATAAATGGCTGCACTGGGCCTTTGCTGGTTGTGGCACATGGGCTTCGTTGCCCCACAGCATGTAGGATCTTGGCTCCTTGGCCAGGATTGAACCCAAGTCCCTTGCATTGAAAGGCAAATTCTTAATCACTGGACCACCAGGGAAGCTCCTTTAAAAAAAATTTTTTTTAAGTTATTGCTATCTTTAAAAAAAGAACCAAAACAAACAAACAAAAAATCCAATGCTCAAGATCATTTCTATCAACCCTGAACTAAAACTGCGGAAAATAATAACAGGCAAAAGTTAGAGACAGGGGACAAAAAGGAATTTTTTAAAGGAGATTAAAATGTGTTAAGATGTTTGTCTGCTTGTATAGAAGGGAAATACGAAGGGTAATAAATTGATAGAAGAAAGTTTGTATAAGAAAACCATCCAAAAAGAAAAATAGAATATAATTTTTAAATAACCAGAGTATAATTTGATACACCCAAACAGAGGCAGAAAAGGATTATTTGTAAGAAAAACAAGGTGTTTAGAATATATAGAAATATTTTAATATGAGTAGTTAAAATAAAACATATGGATAAACTTAATGATCAAAAGAGGAGAGTCTTAGCTTATGTTCTCAAAACCAAGACCAGGAGTAAGTAGTTTACAAGAATCAACCAGCTATAAGAAAAAGATAAAGAAAGTTAAAACTAAAGGGAGAAAAGAAAAATATGAACCAAAAGAAAGCCAGGATAGTAATTTTAATATCAAAATACACTTGAAAATAAAAACATCCTAAGTGTGGAAGAGGGGTGTTCTCTAGTGCTGAGAAAATGAATAATAGTTCAAGAAGCTGCTACTGGTAATTGGAAATACTGACTCATGTCTCAGAAAGTGTTATGTGAAGCAGAAATTTTCTTGAGAATTAAAATTAATTAGCTATCATTAAAACATCATGGAGTTTGATATCAATTCAAATTGCCCTCATCTCTATTAAGTTCCAGTTTCCTTCTCTATTTACTAGCTTTGCTCCTTTCAACAAGTCACTTATCTTTTTTTGGTCAGTATCCTCCTCTCAACAACAGGATACACAATATCTAGCTAACCAACTGTGTGACTTTAAGTTTGTCTCTCTGATTCTCAACTTCCAATTTCTAAAGTAGATATTTAAAAATACCTGCTATGCCAAACCAGGATGGTAAGAGAAAGTGAATGTAAAGGGTTTGGTGAAATGTAATGTCCTATAGATATTACTGTTGTTTTTACCATTATAGCAGCAAATTTCTCGCTGTTCAAAAATTAGAACATGGCTTCCCAGGTGGCGCAGTGGTAAAGAAACTGCCTGCCAATACAGGAAACCAAATGACTTGGCTTCGATCCCTGGGTAGGGAAGATCCCCTGGAGAAGGAAATGGCAACTCACTTTAGTATTCTTGCCTGGAAAATTCCATGGACAGAAGAGGAGCCTGGTGGGCCACAGTCCTTGGGGTCAAAAAGAGTCGAACACAACTGAGCACACACAAACACATCATTCAGCAGCAATTTGCTCACCGTTCAGCTGTTGAACTGTATTTGCTCATTGAAACAGCTGTACTGTTTCAAAAATTAGAACATGGCTTCCCATGTGGCGCAGAGGTAAAGAATCCGCCTGCCAATACAGGAGACCCAAGAGACTCAGGTTTGATCTCTGGGTAGGGAAGAAAATGGCAACTCACTCTAGTATTCTTGCCTGGAAAATTCCATGGAGAGAGGAGAAGCCTGGTGGGCTACAGTCCATGGGGTCGTAAAGAATCGAACACAGCTGAGTGTGCACACACACACACTTCATTATAACAATTCACTCACTGTTCAGCTGTACTGTTTGAAAAATTAGAACATGTCAATATAATAATATTATCATGTATGTACACAGAATGCATATATTTTCACACTATTTTTCACCACCCAATTAGGTATTGCTATTCCCACTGTAAGACAATGACACTAATTCAAAAAGGTCACAGAACTGGACAAGGATCATTCAGCTAGAAACCTACAGGGTGTGTATTGAACTCATATCTTTTGGACACCACTGTTAAAATGTGGCACTCTATTTGCCAAGTAAAATACACATAACAAGCATTCTAATCAAACATTGAAGAGACACTCTGGAATGAGTTAAAACTAGTAAAGGAAATGGCCCCTTAGTCCTTAAAGAGGTGTAGAGGCGTAAGGAAGTAATTAGAGAAGTAGTCAGCTTTCAATGCACCTCAGAGCATGAGAGAAACCAGTGTCATAAATGCAGTGAGGCGTCTAGTTCTCTGGGTCTTCAGCCAATGGAAGTCAAGAATGGCACAGAAAGCCCTCATACTGTCAACTATTCCACACAATGCTCTATTTCAGGGTAAATATAGGGATCATTTCTTCTACACATGGCGTTTTCTCAGAAAGCACGAAATGAAACCAGCTGCTGAAACAAAGGAATGACCTTTCTTAGCAGCAGCTGAATGTCCTGGATTCTTTTCTTCCCTCAGTAGTCAACAAGATCCAGGAATTCACTGCCTTTCTAGGCAGGGAAGAGCAATCCATGGATGAGCAATGGAGACAAGAAGGGAGGAAGAGTCTCATTGGTGGAGTTGTTTGGGAGACACCCAAGTTGTCTGTCAAGTACTGTCTCAGTGTTAGTGAAAGGTGAGACTGGGTTAAATTGTGAGGAAGCCACTATAAGTCCTCTCCCCTCCCCCAGTCCATATTTCAGAATCTTCTTGGTGGGAAAGCCCCATTTCCCTTTCCCCACACTAGCCAGCTTTCTCCTACTTCCTCATTGTTCTGATTACAAATCTGTTTTTAAGCGTTTACACCTAGGGGTAAGAACAAAAAGCATTTGCTCTGGGCATACTTGCTCTTCAAGCTTCATCTCCAGTCATTGACTGAGGGAGTCAGTCACCTCATCGAGGCAATTTTGAGGAGAAAAGAGGAGAAGCTCTGGATGGAAGAAGCAGAGAGTCCCTCCATGCCTGTGAAATCTCAGAGCTGAGGTGCAGGCTTACTCCTAAGACGGCAGGGCAAAGCAGTAGGCAATTCCCTTTCCACTTTCCAGCTACAAGCTCCATATTGCACTATTTACTGACTAAAGATTTTGAGGAAGGAAATTTTGTGGCTACCTTGTCAGTGAGGGAGAAAAAATTCCACCAGGGGTAAGTGGGCTGTTTTATGAACCACAAAGAGGAAATTAAAATCCTTTCCCATCACTTCTTGGTATTTTGGCTAGAATCAAGTGTAGTTTCTGTTCTTATCAGTTTAATATCTTCTCCCACTGAAAAATGTGGCTCTGCTATGTTGGGGCCAGGAGTAATTAAACCAGTGTTAGGAGGAAAGAAAGTGAAGTCGCTCAGTCGTGTCTGACTCTTTGTAGCCCCATGGACACCAGGCTCCTCCGTCCATGGGATTTTCTAGGCAAGAGTACTGGAGTGGGTTGCCATTTTCTTCTCCAGGGAATCTTCCTGACCCAGTGATCAAACTCAGGTCTGCTGCATTGTAAACAGACGCTTTACCGTCTGAGCCACCAGGGAAAACAAACACAAATTACGAGATTTTCTAATCAAATAATGTAGCTTCCCAGGTGGCTCAGTGGTAAAGAATCCGCCTACAATGCAGGAGACTCAGGTTCGATCCCTGGATGGGGAAGATCCCCTGGAGGAGAAGATGGCAATCCACTCCAGTATTCTTCCCTGGAGAATCCCATGGATAGAGGAGCCTGGTGGGCTACAGTCCATGGGATTGAAAAAGGGTTGTACACAATTTAGCGACTAAACAACAATTAAATAACACACTTCAACCTTTGATTTTCCAGCATAAACTAAGGCTTGAGAATAAATGTGGTCTTAGGTTTTTTGCCTTTAACCGTAAAAGTTATCTGCATTATGAACTTCTCAGGGGAAACTAGTTAACCAGAGCCTAATCTGCTGGGGTATTATCAGAGTTGAACTGATCTGAGGGAAGAACATTATCTAATTACAGTCACCTCTAGCCTTCCATGTAAATATAGGAAAATACTCAACCCCAACCTGTTCTAGTCATTCTGTCTGGCCTAAGGCAGGGAGGGAAAAATGACAAACACTTCTGAAGTTCCCACTCTAGAGGCACAGGCTCATTAAAAGACTGAGACCTAGTCAGCGACTTTAGAACACTTCCCTTTCCCCCACATCTCACCACCATACTGTGAATGGTGCTTTGACAGCATTTCCTCTCACCTGGTACATCATGTCTAGCTACCAGGATACAGCAAGGATGTGGAGCCACGGGAGCTCTCATATATTACCGGGGGAATACAAAATAGCACAGCCACTTTGGAAGACAATTTTGGAGTTTCTTACAAAATTAAATATACTCTTACCATACGACCCAGCAATCACTCTCCTAGGTATTTTCTTAAATGAGTTGAAAATTTTGTTCATTGTTGTTCAGTCACTAAGTCATGTCTGACTCTGTGACTCCACAGACTGCAGCATGCCAGGCTCCCCTGTCCTTCGATATCTCCCAGAGCTTGCTCCACTTCTTGTCCATTGAGTCAGTGATGCTATCCATCTCATCATTTGCTGCCCTCTTGTCTCTTTGCCTTCCGTCTTTCCCAACATCAGGGTCTTTTCCAATGAGTCGGCTCTTTGCATCAGGTGGCCAAAGTATTGGAACTTCAGCTTGGACACCAGTCCCCCCAATGAATATTCAGGGATGATTTCCTTTAGGATTGACTGGTTTGATCTCCTTGCGGTCCAAGGGACTCTCGAGAGTGCTCTCCAGCACCACAATTTGAAAGCATCAATTCTTTGGTACTCAGCCTTCTTTATGGTCCAACTCCCACATCTTTACATGACTGCTGGAAAAACCACAGTTTTGACTATAAGGACCTTTTTTGGCAAAGTGATGTTGAAAACTTATGTCCACACAAAATCCCACCAAGGTATAGTCATAGTGAAACAGTAAGACCCTATGGTCCTTTCCCACTATGTCCTCTGCCTGACTGTGGGAAAACCTTAAATCAAAGAAATGAGAAAATGCAAAAACAAAGGCAAACAGTCCAATAAGACTAAATAATAATAGTTGAGTCATTGAAAGTGAAGGAAAGTGTTAGTCACTCAGTCACGTCCAACTCTTTGTGACCTCATAGCCCATTATACTCCTCTGTTCATAGAATTCTCCAGGCAGGAATACTAGAGTAGGTAGCCATTCCCTTTTCCAGAGGATCTTCCTGACCCTGCGATTGAACCAGGGTCTCCTGCATTGCAGGCAGATTCTTTACTGTCTGAGCCACTAGGGAAGCCCAGTTTAGTCACTAAGCATAGTCAAGAATCTTTAGTTCCTTCTCAAGGACTATAGATAATATTCTAAGCCATGTCCTGTGAGTTTTCTTATAGATACTGAAACTCCTACCATGTAGAAGTTAACTACATGATGACCAGACCGTAGCCATTAAATAAACTGTCACAATTCCCAGAATTGGCCTCAAAGGAATAGGAACACATCAACCCTGGAACTGAAGATTGACATGTCCATTATCAACATCCCGCATCAGAATGGTACATTTTTAACCTCAGATGAGGTTATTACTATATTGACATCTCATAATTATCCAAAGTCCTAAGGGCTCACTCTTGATGTTGTACATTCAATGGGTTTGGATGAATGCATAATAATATATCTTGTTGTTGTTTAGTTGCTACGTCATCCCTGACTCTTTTGTTACTCCATGGACTTTACCCTGCCAGGATCCTCTGTCCATGGGATTTTCCATGCAAGAATATTTGATTGTGTTGCCATTTCCTTCTCCAAGCAATCTTCCTGACCTAGAGATTGAGCCTGGAGAATCCAGGAGACCTGGGTTCGATCACTGATGGTGGATGCTGATAATGGTGGGGGCAATGCATGTGCAAGTATAGGGGATATATGGGAAATCTCTATACTCTTCTTCCAATTCTATTTTTAAAAAGTAAAGTCTTTTAAAAAAGAAAGAACCATTTAGCCATGCTACTTCAGTGTCTGACCACTTCCACAACAAACAAAAACAAATAAAAAAAACTCCCCTAAAGCAAAAACTCTTAAACAGGGGAGTAAGCATCTCTTTTTAGTACCAAATCTATGTTTAAGGTACACTGTTGTTTAATAACAAGGAAGTGTAGCTGGAAATTCAGAGCTAGTGGTAGAACTCAAGGTAAGTAGAGTCCACACAGAGGCTTTATTCACAGCTGTCTTCTTTGCTTATAAAACTTCAAAACCATAGCTTTATAATGAGCATTTAGTGGAATAAAACTCATGCATCTCAAGATTGTTATTAATTTCAATTGTTTGTGCTTATTGGTCCAATCTTTCTGGCCTGTCACCTGGAGACTATTAATTAAACAGTAGCAACAGCAGCAGGTGGTGATGTAAAGATATTTTTTAAGTAATTATTTTGGCTCAAGTTCAAACCAACCACTTTCAGGTTAGTAGGTCTTTGGGTCACGTTTGGAAAGGCAGAGATTTCCTGTCAAAATGTGGACAGAAAGAATAATCTTCCTCTATCTTTACTTCAATTGCAAAGTAAACTCCCTGTAAGGCATTTAATTTATTTATTTTCAACAAAAAGATGATTGATTGCACCCAGATGAAGAAGGGGATTCAGGAAGAGGAAAAGATAAATGGGCATTCCTCTGCCCAAAGGAAACATTCAAACTCTTATGTTTAGGTCACAGGACAGGTCTGTTCTCCACATGCTGGCAGTCTTGGGGTCCAGTGGGGAGCAATTACTAAACATGTGTGCACATAGCATAAACCATAGAGCCCCAGTGCCCCTCATTGTAACCAGGATGTATATAACTTCCCTTAAAACAACAACAGTGACTATTCTCACACTGCCATGGGACCTGATTAAGTGCTGGAAAAATCTAAGCTTTTATACTTCAACCACTGCCTGGATATGGAAAGGGAGAAAAGACAGAAAAGAACTGATAATGAGGGAGTGGAGGTAGTGGGGAGTGTGAGGAGATTTGTCAGAAAAGATTTCACAAAAAGGATATCTGTTGGACTAAGACTTACAAGATGAGTGTATAGTCTTCTGGAATTCTGGAAGAAGGGACAATCTAAGTAAAGATTCAGAGATGAGAAACAGCCAGGCATAGCACACTCATGTCTTCTGCATCTCCTCATCTTTTGGTATGAGCTCATGATTTGGGATGGTAGCATCATAGCCTGCACTATTTATTTAAATTTATTTATTTTTAATTGGATGATAATTGCTTTACAGTAAGCAATTTTGTGTTGGTTTCTGTAATATATCAACATGAATCAGTCATATGTATATGTACGTCCCTTGCCTATTGAACCTCCCTCCTACCTCCTAGCCCATCCCATCCCTCTAGGTTATCACAGACCACCTGATTTGAGCTCCTCACATCAGACAACAAATTTGCACTGATAGCCTGAACTATTTAAATGGTTTTTCTCTCCTGCTGTCTTCCCAGTGCATGGTGTATCAGATCCATTCAAAGGAGTTTGACCATAGGCAATTTGCAACCTCAGAGTTTTAAGGCAAAAATAGCATGATGGCAGGGAGAATGACTGGCAGATCCATTTGGAATTAAATATAATAGTTCAGAAAGAGAAAGAAAAACTGCTGGCCTGAACTCACGGCCAGACTAAGATACGTGGGGAACATGAGTTGTCTGACTATCTACCCCCGTAACTGGTATTTTCTCATATTTGCTCCATATTTGTATAGAGGAGCTGGGTGCTAATCACCACTCAGCAAACACCCAGCCCTGCATTACCCACAACCCACCTGTTTCCTAAGGCAGCTTAGAGACCACCTGCTGTTACTGAAGCAGATGCCATGAAGGTCTCAGCCCTCATTCCAGCTAGTGCAGGGTTGTCCTTAAAAAATTATCACTATAAACAAAATTTTCAATCAACTTTAAGCACCTCTTATAGACTAGCATTCCAGCTTTCAGCTGGCCTGACATACTGCTTGGTCTGTCTCTGCCTAATTAAATCATAGCAGAGCACCTAGGTAGGAGAGGATTGACAGAGGCACTACGGCAAAGCGGCGTGAGTTTGGGACTGACATGTATACACTGCCATATTTAAACTTTAATGCCCTTCCATGAAAAAAAGAAAGTGAAATGTGACCTCGCAGCTGAAAAGCAAGAGTTAAGGCAGAGGGTAAAAGTCCTCCATGGACAATAGGAAAGAAGAGCTGGAAAGGCAGGAAAAGAAACTTGAAGTAAGTGAGTCTTAAAAGCTGTGTTAGGGTTGCATGTTATTGAGTCACTACGCTGTGTCTGACTCTTTTGCAACCCATGGACAGTAGCCTGCCAGGACCCTCTGTGCACGGGATTTCCCAGGCAAGAATACTGGAGTAGGTAGCCGTTTCCTTCTCCAGTAAATCTTCCTGACCCGTCTCCTGCATTGGCAGGTGGGTTCTTTACCACTGAGCCACCAAGAAAGCCATTTGAGTTGAATAAGAGCCCCCAAATCACAGAGGCTTGACACAGAGGCTTAATAAAATCCCATGTGATTTGATTCTAGACAGGAGGGCTCTTCGGGGAGGCTTTCCTCAAGGTGGTAACTCAGGCTATTTCTCCCTGGGGCCCTGCCTTCTCGTGGTTTTAAAGTTGCCAGCAGGTGTTTAGAGGATCAGTTCAGAAGTGATGTATCACTTCCTCCCACATTGTTGACAATAACTAGTCATGAGGCCCACTTTGATGTAAACGGGGCCAGGAAATGTAATCTCTATCTGGGCGATGCGGTCTAGCAACTCTCCACTATAGAAGAAGGACCTTAAAATTATCATCTCCCAGTCTGCCACAGACACCAAGGGGAGACAAAATTCAAACGGTAATTGATAAAAATATTCTTTATTCGTCCCCAAAAATGAATGGATAAACAAATGTGGTATATACATAATATGGATTATTATCCAGCCTTAAAAAGAAAGGACATTCTAACATATACTAAACATGAATGAACCTTTAAAATACTGTGCTAACTAAAATATACTAGTCATGCGGTGCTAAGCTGCCCAGTCATGTTCAACTCTTTGTGACCCGTTGGACTGTAGCCCGCCAGGCTCCTCTGTCCATGGGATTCTCCAGGCATGAATACTGGAGTGGGTTACCATGCCCTCCTTCAGGGGATCTTTCCGACCCAGGGATCAAACCTGAGTCTCTTACTTTTCATCAATTGGCAGATGGATTCTTTACGACTAGCGCCACCTGGGAATGTATATGTATGGCTGAATTTCTTCGCTGTTCACCTGAAACTATCACATGTTTGTTAATCAGCTATACCTCAATACAAAATAAAAAGTTAAAAAATCTAATAGATGTGCATTACCTTTAAAATCTGTTAGTCTAAAAGGCAGACAGTTCTCAGGTTCTGAGACTGTTGGTTTTGTTAACTTTGGGAAAAAATTCTTACAGGGTATGTGTAATGGTGGATCTCTGAGATACACCTTCCCCTGCCCAGATTTGTTTTTTTCTTTATTCAAGAACATTTGACACCCTCTAACTTGAATAGGCTTGTATTTTCCCTGGTGACTCAGACGGTAAAGCATCTGCCTACAATGTGGGAGATCCAGCTTCAGTCCCTGGGTCGGGAAGATCCCTTGGAGAAGGAAATGGAAACCCACTCCAGTACTCTTGCCTGGAAAATCCCGTGGATGGAGGAGCCTGGTTACAGTCCATGGAGTCGCAAACAGTTGGACATGACTGAGCGACTTCACTTTCTTTTTTCTTTAACTTGAAAAGGCTTAATTGAATGCTGTAACTTAACATTTCTCAGAGGACCAGAAGATAAATCTCTTGCCATGGAACATGCCACATAAACAACTTCCTCTGGGATTTTAACCTTTTTAACAAATAGATCTGTCACAAAGGGTACAGAGGAAGTGACAGGATGTCCAAGTAAAATATACAACGTTGGCAAGAAATGCATATGTGAAACTGCCCCCGAAGTCCTGACAAACAACATTTGTGCTCTCTTTTCGTCTTTGTCTCCATTCTTCTGACGCTGTGGTTCTGATTTTCTTACTTGCTTGTCCTTCTTCAGTCATCTCTGCAGCATCCTTTAATACAGTTATTGGGCAAAGGGGAACATGAACTCGGTGCTCATAAGAACAAAGCGCCTGGTAGAAAGGAAGCACTTAAGAACTTTTTTAAGGAGCTAAGATTGAAGATTGAAAAGCAGCCATTTCATTACAAATGCAGTGTGTGTGTTAGTCACTCAATAGTGTCCAACTCTTTGTGACCCCATGGACTGTAGCCTGCCAGGCTCCTCTGTCCATGGGATTCTCCAGGCAAGAATACTGGAGTGGATTGCCATTTCCTTCTCCAAAAAATGCAAAGTCTGGCTAATTCTTCAATATAGTCTTGCTATTGGTGAGACTTTAGGCCATTAGAGAGTATTGAGTAGAGTTCCCTGTGCTCTCTGTGCTATACAGTAGGTCCTCAGTAGTTAACTATTTTATGTATGTAGTTTGTGTATATGTCAGTCCCAAACGCCCACTTTATTGCCCCCCTCCTTGCAACCTGATAGCTATATGTTTGTTTTCTACATCTGTAACTCTATTACTGTTTTGTAGATAAGTTCATTTGTACTCTTTGTTTTAGATATGAGTAGTAGCTCATCTCCTCCAAGGCTTCTTAGGGTCCGGAAGGGTCAGAATGTTTTTTCTAGCCTTCCTTATATCATTTACAGAGTTCAGCACTTCACCAGGCGTGTAGTAGTTGCTTACTATATGTACATGTTGATTTGATTTTTTAATCAAGGAATATAGGCACTTTTCAAGCACAGTGATAACAAAAATACTTAAAAGACTTTGATAGAAAACAACAGCAGTGCAGTCTCTTGTACACATCCTCACCCATACCTGACTTAAGCAACAATTGAATTCTCATAGGCATTTCTGCTGGCACTTTTTCCATCTTACTTTTCCATATGTCTATTGTTTGGTTTATCTCCCCTATTGACTTTTTGCATTGATAGAGGATTTAATGTCATTAAAACACCACTACTCACACACTCAGCTCTCTTCTCCCCCTGTCTCAATAAAGTCATATCACAACAGTAAAAGAAATACTAGACATATTGCAAAGATGATGCAACTGTTATTCACTGCTGAGACAGCATATGCAAGAATTATATTTTTCCATATTAAAAACCTTCTGTTTCACTTTCTTTTATCATTTGCACAGTTTCCTATGTGACTAATGATTCCATCATATTTGCTAAATGTTTGTCTATGTTCTTTCTCAGGGGCTCTTTTCTTTCCCCTAGAGTTCTGCACTCTGGATTTCTGCATCCTTTTGCCCAACATCATTCTGGGACTTCCTTCCCTTGGCTGCTGTTCCTTAGCTAGCTCTTTCTCAAGTCTTGTCATTCTCAATCCAGATTTACCCATCCTCAGTAAATCTTGCCATGATAGGATGCATGGTTACATCTTTTGATATCATATATGCATAAAAATTAATTAGTTTTCACACTTGATTTCTGAATAAAAATAAGCCAATAAGTGGGAAATGGAATAGCATGTTCAAGGGCCCAGAGGCAAGAAAACATGGCACATTTGTGAAACTATAGAAGAGTCATAGGCCTGTACCAAGCAGATGAACAACAAGACACTAAATTGCAGCATCATTTTTATAAGAAGATAATCTCAAATGAGAACAGAAGAAATAACTTCAGCTGACTCTTAATTCAATAACTTACGAAAGCCAAGAATCATCTGGAGGAGCACAGAAGAGTCTTATCTATATGGTTGGACAGAATTAGGGACAAAACCATTAATGACTTTACATTCCAAAACAAAATTCTAACAGCAGCAAGATGTTATGGAAACAAGATGATTCAAGGAAACGTTTTCTGATGCCTTTTAATAATTTCATCTGCTTTTGAATGAGATCATTATGACTATTTAGTCATTATAGTGGTTCCCAAACTTGACTATGTATCAAAATTACAAGGAGAGCATTAAAACAAATCAAGAGAAACCCACTTGGCTAGAGTTTAGAAATAAGCGGTGAGGAGAAAGAAACTGAGAGTATTGCGGATTAACAACTAATGGAAGTTTACCTGTCTTCCATGCTCTCAGAGTGTCCAGTTACCATCCTAGTCAGGGAGCAAAGCCTATGCCTTATACCTCACTTTATCTCAATGCCCAGAACTCTCTCTGGCCAATGGCACGCACTTAATAAACTTATATTGGGTAAAAGAATCAGTGATACTCTTCACTTTCAACTATAATTACTGATAATCTAACTGCCCCACAACCCTACCACCCCTAACTAGCATGCAAGATACTTGAGCACCTCAATGATATGCATTATATCAGCATACCTAAGTAAAATATCAAAAGTATGAATAAATGAAAAAATAAATATAGTTATACTATATTTATATATATTTTATATATATATAAATTTATATATATAAATATATATATATATATTTTAATAACCTCCGTTATTGAAAGTTATTGAAATAAAGAAGTTATATAGTATATAAAACTGATAACAGTTTTAACTAATTATTTTTTCTGATATCAAAGGAACAAGTCAAGACATGCTGTATTTTGTTGTTTCTTAAAGAATATGTAAGCAACACTAAAATTTCAAGATTCGAGATGAGGCTTGGAGGTGGGGAGAATAGAAAACAGCCAGAGACCTCTGGGAGATTCTTCTGAGCGTAGGTAATATTGAATTGGACTTAAGAGTCCTATTAAAAGGAAATCTTGCAATATTCTTATTACACAGCTGATAATTAGCAGCATATAGTTTCTGTTGGGTTTTTTGATAAATAAACATTTACAATACAGGTGCTCTATCTGACTATTATTTGCAAGAGATAATAAAAAGCTGACTAATAACATCTTTAGTGCAGACACTGAAAACATCCTCATCCAGGAAGATGATGCTTAACAGGATACGTTTAACCAATGACCTGCCAGTGTGTGAAAAAAAAGAGTCAAATAATTACAATAGCAAGCTTCAAAACAATTTTCCTAAAAATTTAAAATTCAAGAATTGAGATTTTAAGTCACCTATTGAAAAACCATACTGCATACATGTTCAGAAGCCCCCAGATGTGTAATTTTGGGTGGTAAGTCTTAAACAAGGACAAACTTTGTGGTAAGAAATTTTCCTACTTTTCCTTTGGGAAGAAATAAAAATTCTGTCAAAATATTCTATGGTCATTTTCTTTCCTTTCAACTCTTAAATTTCTTTCTGGTTATTAAAATAATATGCATCTACTTGTAAAGTACACGTAAATAGGTATCTTATTTTTTTTCCGAATTCCTTACACAACTGAAATATAATGTGTACATTTAGAATCTTGACTTTTCCATTTACTGTCTTTGTGAATAAAATTTGACTTATTTCTGATTGTTCTCATGTAATACATTTATAAAATAATAAACAAGGTGTGAACACTAAGGATTTTAACATATATAGCTAGCCAAATTGCTTTCCAGAACTTTTGTACCAATATACTCACCAAAATTTGATGGTAGTGCCCATTCTATTTCACTGTTTATTAGCACTGGATTTTAAAAAAATTATTCTTTGCTAATATGAAAGAGAGAAATGTAGTTTCCTTTTTGTTTAGTTTGTACTTACTTAAGCACTACTAAAGTTCTTTATATTTTCTGGTTAGTTATATTTTTCTTATGCGAATGGGAAGTTCATGTTCTTTGCCTGTTTATCTCTCAAGGTATTACTACATTTACTATAATTTTGTATGACTTCTTAATATGTTAAGATTATAAAGCTATCTATCATGTTTCAGAGAAATACTACACTTTCTTGATTCTAAATTGCCATTGATGGAAAGACACACCATTACTTTAATAACAGCTTTAAAGAAAAAAATGAAATGCTATACTTAAAAGATGTTGATTATAAGACATCTTGATTTCAGAGATGTTAAGGTACAGGTAATTTTAAAATATTAAATTGGGGAGAATATTAAAATACAAAGTTGGTTCCAAAAGGAGGATAATGACTTGTGTGTAGTTTAAGAGTTTATGTGTGCATGCTAAGTCATGCTTCAGTCATGTCAGACTCCTTGCAACCCTATGGACAGTAGCCCTTCAGGCTCCTCTGTCCATGGGGATTCTCAATACAAGAATATTGGAATGGGCTGACATTTCCTTCTCCAGGGGATCTTTCCAACCCAGGGATTGAACTCCCGTCTCTTATTTCTTCTGCATTGGCAGGAGAGTTCTTTACCACTAACACTACCTGGGAAGCCCCTTAAGAGTTTATATTTGGGTATAAATATTATTCAAAATGTAAGATAATGCTTGATACCTCAGCAATATGATTTAAGATGGTTATTGGGTATCTTGCTTGCATGTGAAAATAATAACTACCTTAACCAAAGGCTCTTTGGAGCTATTTGTCAGGGCAGCCACCAACTAAAGCCTGTTAGTGAAGGAGTTGTTCCGCCCAGTCTTGAGCAGCAAACCCCAGTTCCTTGGGGTCCTCTGGTTGCCAAAGCAAAGCTCAGTCCAGCCTGCATTCTTGTGCTCCATCTCTTGCCTGGAGTGATGGGGAAATGCAGTGTTTGCTCCCCCACTGACCTGGGGATATTTTTTCCCTTTACCATGGATCTAGGCATGACAGGAGGGAGCAATAATGCATGTTTTTGTTTTGCTCATGATCTATTTTCTGAGTAAAAGGTCATTCTACTTTTAGTTGGATTTTAAAAAATCTGCCTTTAATTAGCCAACATGACATAGTCTGAATCACCTCACTGTTATCCCAGCTCTGTTGGCTCCTGTCTTAATTTAAAATTTTAATACTTTATTCATCATGAGTATTTTTGCATTAATTTTGATTTTTTCCAAAATATGGCATTAAAATATTTTTTCTCTTGATTACTGAGTGACTCCCTTCAATTTTGTACCTGAAATGAATGTCCTGCTCACCCCACCCCTAGTCCAGATCCTGCCCTGAATGACTGTGTGGAGCAGAGCCCATCTACCAACCACATTGAACTGGGAGTAATAAATGTTCATTGTGCTATAACAACTGAAGTCATTTACCTTAACTAATATAATTTACTAATTTATGTGATTAATTTTCCTACATATCCAGCAGATGTTTCTTAAACGTATCCTTTATTTAACAAAGACTTCTATTTCTATAATATCCAAAACTTGTCTTGTGGCTAATTCAGGAGACATGCTGATAATTAGCTTCTATTATCATTTTGGAATCCATTCAAGACCTTATATCATTGGTTCTGCTCAGAATAGTTTCCCAGATCTGATACTCCTCCAAGGGATCTCCTCAACCCATGGATCAAACCTGCATCTCTTTTATGTCTTTGTGTCTCCTGCATTAGCTGGTGGGTTCTTTACTACTAGTGCCACCCCGGATGCCTCTGAGAGCACGCACATTCGGCAATATATCTTGAGCAGCAATATAGTACAGTAGTTATATGCACATACTGTGGGATCAGATATTATGGATCCGAACACAAATTTGGTGGACTGAGTAATCTTAGATTTGATAGTAACTTCTTCAAACCTCAATTTCTTCATTTATAAAATGAGGCATGTAATAGTACTGTCTCACAGTGTTGTGTGAGGAAGAATTGAGATAAGATTTGGCATATAGTCAGCAAATGAAAATTATTAGTAGTTATTCTAATTTTCTTTTGGGTAGAGGTCACTTTTTACCTCTCCCATTTAGGTGTTTGATGTAAATTTGAATTGAGACAATATTATCAACTAATGGTGCCTGATTTGTTTTAGCAGAATCATAGATGCTAGACAAAAACTTACACTGAAATTTAAAAAGCTGGACAGTAAAAAGGTCCTGTGCCAGTCCTGTTGCTGGGAAAGCAGTGGAATGGACAGGCAGGAACTGCCACAGCCCGGAAATTCAGGTGTCAGACTGGCTCCAAAGAGCTTGAGTTACCACCCATTATGGGAGCTGTCAGTGGGGGAGTTATAAATAAGTGTGGAATCTCCTCTCCCATTGGATTAAATTCAAAATATGCAATAACAACTTGAATTAAGATATCTTTGCCAAAAAGAAATCAAAGAAAACAATGGACTTTGGAATTTCTCTTGAAGTCAATTTCCCAAAGGGACTTTTTTTTTTGCTTGCTTACTAGCTTGTTACCTAAAAATGTCTCAATTCACAGAAAAGAGTTAGCAGGAAAAAAAAAATTTATATTACCGCATATCTCAACGGCAATTCATAGAAGAGGAGACCAGATAAGAAAATTGACTTTTTGTTTCAGTTTATCGAAAAGATTTGTGTCCTGGATTATGGACTCATGGATTCATAGCACTTAAAGCCATGAGGGGCCCTTGAAAGCACTCAGATGTCTCCTCCATCTCCTCCACCTCCCCTTTCTTCCTGTTCTCCTCCTTCTTCTCCTACTTTTTCTTCCTCTACTTCTCTTCATTCTTCTTTTCCTCCTTCTCCTCTTTCTTCTTTGCAGATGAAGAAACTAAGGCTTCAAAAAGAAGGAGAAGTTAGGTCCCCTGATTTGATCTAGTGCTTATTTGGTATGATTCTTCAGCTGTATGTTGCCTAGTCTTTCTTAAGAGTTCTACAGTTGTACAAAAGCCCTGCAAAGACCTTCACTCTGTCCAAAGACTTGAGAGCAAGATGCTAAAAACATGATAATATTGGTAAATTCCAATTTCTTTTTAAAGTATTTAAAATGGAAAGGATCAAGCAATGGTTTTGAAACCCACGCTAATGTCTCTTTCAAAGGGCTGAGTGTTACATTTTAGTTGCTCAGGGCTGGGACCACAGACATACATCTGCTCTTTTATTTGGAATATCAGGCCTTCTCAGACAAAATTTAACAAGATTTGTGTTTTGGTAGAACACAGAGAAAAGGAAGGACAGTTGTGAAGGGGTTGCTAGCCACAGAGATTATCTTCAAGGTGCTTGTGAGACATAAAATGACATGAACCCCCCCCAAAAAAAAAACTATGCTTGTTACACTTATTAATGCATTAATTCAATGAACATACACACTCTGCACTGTGTACAAACTGGAGAATCAAAGGCTCTGCTAGGAAGGCAAACATGTAAGAATCTACAATGCAATCTGATCAGCATAGTAACCTGCCAGGATTTGAGCTACATCCTGGCTACAAGGCTACAGTGATGGGGATTGGTGACTCCAGCTTTTCAGGATGAGTAAGTTGAGGTGGACAAGATAGGAAGTGTGTTCCTGGTAAAGGAAGAAATAAACTGCAAGTTTTGTTCTTCAGAGGTGGTGATTCATGGCTAAATTCTGAAGGATGAGTAAGAATATATAGACAAGATAGGAAGAGCAATCTGGGAAGAGGAAGCAGAGAAAATCTTTAAAGTTTCTTTCCAGTTTTGATAAGCTTCTGAAGGGCAGGGGCCATGTGTTGCTCAACTTTATAACCCTAACTCTAGCACAAAGCCTGGCCAAGGGTAGGGTATATGGAATGATTGACTGTTGAGTAAATGATGGATGGATACAGAGAAGAGAGGGGTCCTCATTTTCAGTGTGCAGAACTTCACACTGTATCCCAAATGGGCCCTGGGAATCTATGTATTTTTCCAAGCTCCTCTGAGCCTCTGGCATGAGACATTCATCAGACCCCATGACCAAGGGCAACATCTGGCAGCAGCTGCTTGGCAGTCCAAGACACACCAGTCTGAAGAGGACGGTACTGTTTTCTTAGTTTGGGGCTTTGGTGGGGAATGAAGTAAATCTTAACAAAGAGATAAAAATAAGCTGCAGGATAAATCAAGTTGTCCCTTAATAAAAACATGGACTAGGGGGTATGGGTGGGGGTGGTGAACAAATTAAATTCCCCTTAGCGGGTAGACAGTCTTCCTTTGATGTTGGTTTTAAAATTAAGGATCGTTTTATAGTATCTGGATAAAGTAAGCTGTCCCCATAGCTACAGATCTGACAGAATTTAAGAGGAACATGGCTAAACCTCCCCACATCCCTAGTTTCTGAAGCCTTCTGCTGCTTCCAGAAACTAAAGTTTGGGTTGTGGTTGTGAAGGCATTGGGGAAAATCACTTTCATCATGTTGGATTTTTTTTTAAGCAGAAAAAATCATACAAACCAATGGTATTTTTTTTTTCAAATAGAACTAAAGGATAACATAAAGCAATATTCATAATTATTGGACCTGCGTGATGGGTAAATGGGCAGGTGGCTCGTTATATCATTCTCCCAGCCTGACAATGTTTAGAATCTTCCCTAACAAGATATATTTTTAAAAAGAGCTTCCACTCATCCCCATGGTCTGTATCCCTTTAGACCTCCAGTTCCACTCTCCAGAGTTACATATGGCAATTATTTCTGCTATATTCTTCCAAACATTTTCTGACCATTTATAAGCACATGTCTGCACATATAGAGCCTGATTTTTAAAGTAGTATCTTATATGCATATTAGTTGGAACCTTCATTTTTTTTCTTAACATTACATTATATAAGTTCCTTCCACAGCAGAGCTCATTCTTTTAATGGCTATATAGTATTCTATCAATGTTCTGTATACTCTGTGGAATTCATGTTTTCAATATCCTTGCAAATACAGTAGGTGAAAAAGTAAGGGCCAGCATTTTTTCATATATTTATTAACCACTCGTATTTCTTTCTTTGTGAATTTCTCATTCAAATCTTTTACCCGTTTCTCTTTCAGGGATTTTCTTGTCTTTTCTTTTATTTGCTTGTAATGTTTCTCTAAGAATTATAAGACTTTCTCAAGAACTTTCACAAGTGGATCTGATCATGGTGACTTCTGCCAAAGGCTGCAGTCTTTTCATCTTCCAGAACAATGACTTACTTGGAAGTACTGCTCTTCCAGGGTGATCTGACCACTGAACCACTCCCACCATTTCGTCCCCTCCTCTCCTCTTTTTCTTCTTCTTACCCACTCACCCCCTCCCCCAACCAGAAGACTAACTTCTTGGAGTTCCCTCTTGGTGTTCCTCAGCCTGGATAATACACAGAAGAGACGTCTGGCTCTTCTTGATCCCCAATCAAGGTGCAAGTCCCACTGGTTACTGATATTTTATCATTTCCTCTCATCCCAACTCCCCATTCCTTTTCTCTCTTCTGAATCTTTGCTCTGAGTCTCCCACCACTCTCATCCCATGATGACGCTTCCTATGTCTTCATGGCACTTCTCTCTTTGCCTTAAATAAAATGTAGCTCTTTCCTGAGACACCAAGCAGGCTCTTGAGTGACAGCTGCTCCTTTTCCCACATCCTATGTAAAGCTTTTGGGACTGAAAATTAAATCAGGACCTTACTTACTCCCCACTATTGCTTTCAGACCATTTCTCCTCCACACTTTTGAAAAAGCCTCTATTTACTGTCACCAAACTTACAAACTTACCTGCAACTATACCCATAATTTCTCTCTATTTTTGTCCTATTTCAATATTCCTCCCTGCTTGGAGTTGATCTCTCTGCTCGTGCTCTTGGCCCCATTCCCCTCCCAGCTTTGGAGGTACCTTGGAAAGTGAAAGTGTTAATCATTCAGTCACGCATGACTCTTACAACCCGATGGACTATATCCCGCCAGGCTCCTCTGTCCATGAGATTCTCCAGGAAAGAATACTGGAGTAGGTTGCCATGCCCTCTTCCAGAAGATCTTCATGACCCAGGGATCAAACCCACATTTTTTTTGTCTCCTGCACTGGCAGGCAGGTGTTTTATCACTGAGCTACCAGGGGAGCCAAGTTGCCTAGGGACAATTCCTGACTTCATCTTGACAGCCATGTGGCCTTAGGCAAGTTCTTTGCCATTTGTAAAATGAGGACCATAAGATTATTTCCTTTTATGAGGATTAAGTCTGTGAATATGTGTAAATATAGAATATATCTCGGAGAAGGCAATGGCACCCCATTCCAGTACTCTTGCCTGGAAAATCCCATGGACAGAGGAGCCTGGTAGACTGCAGTCCATGGGGTTGCTAAGTCGGACATGACTGAGCAACTTCGCTTTCACTTTTCATTTTCATGCATTGGAGAAGGAAATGGCAGCCCACTCCAGTGTTCTTGCCTGGAGAGTCCCATGGACGGGGGAGCCTGGTGGGCTGCAGTCCATGGGGTCGCACAGAGTCGGACATGACTGAAGCGACTTAGCAGCAGCAGCAGCAGCAGCAGAATATATCTGTTCTATATTTAGAACAGTGCCTGATCCATTGCAAATATCATAGAAGTGTTTACTAAATCATTCACATTTTAAAATGTCTCTCCTGTGACACAAACCAAACCTACAAACAGTACACTTTCCCTAGATCCCACTTTCCTCTCTATGGGATCTCACTACCACACTATGCTTTTTGAAACACTGTTGACACTTACTGGGTGTCAACAGTAAGTGTCATTACCTTGTATTCGTAGTGTAACTTGCTGCAGATAGAACTCGTTAAATCTATTCTTAAAAAGGATAATATTTACAACTTCCTAGTTGAATCCAATAGCTTCTTTCCAGTCTTTATTGATTTGTTATTGGTGTTTAATTATAAAGGCTCACTGCTGACTCTATAGCACCATCGTCTTCTTCTGTTTCTGCTCCTAAAAGTCCGTCCACCCCTCTCTGTCCCTTTAACGGTCCTTTTCTTTGGCACAATCCCCTAAACAGAGATGTCCCCAAGATTCTGCTCTAGGTTTCTCAGTGATCTCAGGCACTAGCAAAGCTTTGATCATCATTTCTAACTTCAATCTCCATTCCAGATCTGGGCTGAGACAAGGAGAGAGACGTGCCTCCTGGACATCATCACTTGGATGAGAAGCTAAAACTACTAAGTTCAAATGTGTCCACCAGTCTGCCACCTCCACATATTTCCTACTCTCTGAGGGTTTTTTTTAAAGGGAATGGTGCAGAGTCTACCCTGCCCCCTAAACCCAAATCCCATTTGTATTTCTTGGATGCCCCACCCTTCCTAAGCCTCCACATCTGGTCAATCATCTGTTGCTCTGATCTCTTCTAAGTCCTTTTTTTTTTTTTCTAAATTTCAAATCCACTGGGTTTCTGGTCTGCACCAGCCTCTTTGCCTCTATGGCCTTACAGAAGCCAAAGTGATCTTTCTGAAATTTGGACCTGATGTTCTGCTTCCCTGGTTGCCAGCATATCACAGGCTACCTGTTGCCCTAGAGTCCAACTATTAGCCCCCAACCAGGATATACTAGACGTCACTTGCAACTGCCACAGAGCTGATTTTTAACAATCCAGGAATTTGGATTGTTAAGTTATTGATGATTGAAATCAGTCAGGATAGGCACAGTCTATGGAAATTGGTCAAAGACCCCAGAGCTGGTTTACCAACATATTTCACCTACCACCTCATCTCTTAAAACTTCCCAGCTGGAGCTCTGTTCTCCAGCTGTACTGAAAATGAACTATTGCCAAGTGCCTACTACTTCTCCACCCTTGTACCACACTGCCGCCAAAGGGCATCTCCTCCTCTTCTATAGGCTCTCTCCTACTCATTCTTACATTAGTACTCACCTCCTCAAGGAGGCTTTTCTTGATGTTCCACCCTCAGATTAACTTATGTACTCCTTACCTGATGGCTCAGACAGTAAAGAATCTGCCTGCAATGCAAGAGGTCCAGGTTCGATCCCTGGATCAGGGAGATCCCCTGGAGAAGGGAATGTCAACCCACTCCAGAATTCTTGCCTGGGAAATTCCATGGACAGAAGAGCCTGGTGGGCTACAGTCCATGGGGTCACAAAGAGTCAGACTTGACTGAGTGATTAACACACACTCCTTCTGTGTTGTCACAGCACCCTGTCCTTCATAAGTTTGTGTTTGCATCCATGACTACATATAAAATGAAGGCTTTCTATTTGCCACACAGTGTAGAAAAAGTTGAAATGCATGATCTCATTTAATCCTCATGATAATTATATGAGATGTTTGCTTTAAGTTAGAGAAATTTAGTATCAGAGCAATTCTGTATGCTCTATGAGGTTAGAGGCTACCTGCACACCCAATGTATATCACAGTGCTGGTACTCAGTAGTCGTTCAACACAAGTAGACATTGAATAAACTAATTGTAAACCACTAAAACAACTGTTTGCCAAATTCTACATTATAACATTCACCGTTTTTGGTCCCCACATTTATTAATATTCATATATCCTCTACAATTGTACAAATGATATTGACTAAGAAGTTTACCCACGACTCTCCATAAACAGCTGGTGCAAGACTCCTTTTGCAGGCAGCAGTGATCAAGAATGCACCATAAACCCTATCATTAATCAGACCCCAACTACACATTGCTTCTGGGTTTCCATCTACCTATCAAGTCTAGGGGGCTAGGGTTTCTGTCTTAAAAGCATTGGCTTCCAGAGGTTCTTCAAGATGCTCAAGTACTTTTTCAGTGTTTTGTCTTTAAGTTTTGATTTCTCCATGACCACAGCTGAAATTCAATTGACCTCTTCCCATGGTTTCAAAACAGCAGCTAAGAAGCTGAGTTTTAAAATTGAACCAGAGACAGGGGTTATGAACCTGAGTGCTCTCCCAGCCATTTGGTTGCACTGTAGACAATTAGGGCACAGTTTTTCCCCCAATGAAATGATATTCATTTGAGGATGAAACTGCTCCCAAATGACTTTACCTCTTGGGTTTCTTTGGCGTTCATGACAAGTGTCTGTTGTACCTCAGTGGGACCTTTCCTATCAATGGCATCCTTCACCTCTCTGTTGTCCCATTATCTATTGGTTCCTTAAATGGATTCAAAAATCCTAAATACAAGAGAGCATTTCCTCCTTGGGATGGAACCATGCATTTCCTGTAAGTAGAGCAATGGTTTATTTGAATCATTAAGAAAAATCAACCAAATCAAGGTAAAAGAATTTTTAAGTCAATTGATTAAAAATTGGTTCTTTTTTAAATGATGTGTCAAACTCAAACTTTTATTGATTACTCCTGAAGATTAACTACAAGAATCAGAGATGCACTAATGGGAGGCCATTGTATTTGAAGAAAACCGAAGTAAAACCATTCTATGAGAAGGATTCACTCTCCATTTTCTTTAGTCTCCTTTGGCAAAGTATTTGCAACACAGTGAAGCAGACTGAAATAAACTTTGTTATGAGAATTGCATAAAGGGAGCTATTTACCTGATTTAGGTTTCTATAGTTCACCATACTTCAGAGGGGATTCTTTAACCTCAAGGCAACAAGAAGTAATAAAAGGACTTCCCTGGCAGTCCAGTGGTTAAAACTCCATGTTTCCACTGTAGGAAGAAACTAAGATCCCACATGCTGCACAGCATAGCCAAAAAAAAAAAAAAAAATTAAATACAAATGTTAAGATAAAAAAATAAAAGAAACAATTAAAAATATTTGCTGAAAATAAATAAACCCACATTCTGTACTGTGAACCCCATGTACAATGAGCAGTAGATTATATCACTGTTGATATCCAATATGTATGGAAAGCTATTTTGATTAAAATTTTCTATTTTGTTTACTTTTCTAAAATTTGGTCCACAAACTATATTCATAGAGAAGTACTGGATACAGCCATCATTGTATCATCAGTGTATCACCAATGAAGTGCTGCTATCTTGAGTATGGGCTTAAATTTTGGATCTCCAAGTATAAACTTCTGAAAAGGCTGCATTTCCTTCTATATTTTTTAATTTAGCGGTAATATACATATAATAAGTGCTTAAATCTTACATACAGCTTAATTACTTTTTACATGTGTATACATCCATGAAAGTATCATAAGGCTTCCCAGTGCCCATTGCAGGTCAATATCCTCCAAGGATAACCACTGTTCTTCTATCTCCATGAGTTAGTTTTAACTGTCTTTGAACTTTATACCAATGGAAACAATCATTTTGTATCTGCCTTCTTTCATTCAAGGCTATGTCCGTGAGATTCATCCATGTTTTTGCATGTAACAACAACGTGCTCTTTGTCATTGTTTTGTAATATTCTACTGTGGATGGACATTTTGGTTTGTTTAAGTCTTTGGTTATTATAAATGAAGGAACTATGAACATTCTGGTATATCTTTGAGGTGGAAGTATTTCTATTTAGGTACATACCTAGAAGTAGAATTGCTGCAGTATAGAAGTGGCTATGTTTGGAAACTTTAGCTAATGGGAAAAAAGTGGTGATAGGGGAGACAAAAATCACCTTCTACTGGTATCTACTTGTGTTACTTGACATTCTTAGAGAGGATTTTATAATTGCAGTTGGCCAAATGAAACAGATGTGATTCTAGGTAAAATTGCAAGGAGCAAGTGGGAAGTCAGAAGGTACTTGAACTACATCACTAATATATTGCATATGGGCCAAATGAGAATTATTTGTGAGATTTATTTGAGCCTATCAGGAAATGCCAAAGTTCCAAATATTCTGGTCATTAAAAATTCTTAGAAAGATGAAAGTGCTCTAATTAAACTCAATTATAAGAGCTTTGATGCAATACAAAGCTCACCCTAGACCCCAAGTAATCTCTAAGGAATACTTTTCGACAGGGAACTAAACAGTGCTCTCATCAACTTTGTTTTTTCCATTCGTCACTGTGGGGTTTGGTACTTCCAGTTGGAAGTCATCAGTGAGAATAAAAATATTTTCAATTATTATTTTATCCACGGCACCCACCTTCAAATAAAATGCCTCCTCCTCCCTCTCAGGGTTTTTCCTAGCTTGAGTTAATTCTTTGTGTAGAGAATAAAGCTGGTGCCAAATACAAGTTAATAATTATATTGTGCTTATCCTCTGGGGAAGCTGAAGTCTGATCAACTTCCTCCACATTGCAGAACTGTTTCTTCTTCCCCTTGAATGTTTCTTTGCCCCTCCCCTCCCCTCCCCTCAACCACCACACACAAATGATTTGTATTTACTTTTCTGTCCTAGTCTCCATTTGCATTTTATTCTTTATTACTCCACCTTATTCTCTGTAAAAACCCCTTTGAAAATGCAGATCTTTAACTCTCTTCTCACATCCCACTGGCATTAGATCAATTATACAAAGGTTATCTTGAGGTTTTGTCTAGACTTTAAAAAAAAAAAAGCATCCTGGGAATAGTTTCAGGCTTTCTAATTAACTGGGCAGTTCTGGAAATTGTCTGTTTTTGTCATTCCTCACTTGAATTACGGTATTCATCACTGGTCCTCCATATCAGGGTGTGCTGCTGAGACTTCTGCTAATACAGGATGTAGCAGTTTGGACTCTCATGAAAGTGTTCATTCTGTATTCATTCTCAGAAAGAGGTGAAGTGATCTAAATGGAAATATTTATTTAGATTTCTTAATAAAAGAAAGTCTATGTTAGACTTTTTCTAAAAAATTCTACAAAGTCCTCATCAAGATCAGTGCAGTCCTCAAATTTTTTCCTTCTAATGGTCTTAACTTCTTTTGGCTCAATTTAACTTTGTTTCACAGAAATTTGGATAAGAGCAGACTATGTTGTTGGCTCAGACGGTAAAGCGTCTGTCTACAATGCGGGAGACCTGGGTTTGATCCCTGGGTCGGGAAGTTCCCTGGAGAAGGGAAAGGCAACCCACTCCAGTAGTCTTGCCTAGAAAATCCCATGGACAAAGGAGCCTGGTGTCCATGGGGTCGCAAAGAGTCGGACACGACTGAGCAACTTCACATTCACATTCATGTTGTTGTACACTATATAAGCAACCATTCTTCATGATCATCAACTGTGTTCCTATGTGGGAATCTCCATGCACAATTCAGAAAACTATGGCGACTGTAACTTTATTCAAATTGATCAGTAGTGTGTGGCTACATGAGTGGCAACCAACAAATTGAGAATAGTCAATATGTTGATTATAAAACGAGATCAGCTCTGCCTTCATGAGATGGGCCAAGAGTTGCTTCTTGCTCAGTGCCTTTTGCATGCTTTACCACTGAAGAAAGGCAAGGTAGAAAGTAGAAACTAACATTCACTGAGTGTCACATGTCAAACAGTCTGCAAACATTTTACATGGATTCTGATCACCCCACTGGGTGTGAAACAACTCTTCATAACAATGAGAACAGGGAAGTCCTTAACCTAGGGGTGCTCATGGATTTTACAGATTCTTGTCCAGTCTGAGGGAAATTTCTTGAGGGATGACTGGAAGGGGTCAAGCATCTGAGTCTAAAAGACTTCCCTGTTTTATTCAGTTTCATGCTCTGTGATGACCTAGGGGATAGGATGGAGATGGAATGGGAGGGAGGCTCAAGAGGAAGGAGTTATATATATACATATAGCTGATTCGCTTTGTATACAGCAGAGACTAACACAAAATTGTAAAGCAATTATACGCCAATTAAAAATGCTAAATTTTTTAAAAATTCGAAAGATTTCCCTGTCTTAAATAATTATTGGTCCAGCTCATGAGAATATTTTCTCAATTGCTGCTTCCTGTACTCAGCTTTGCCCTATTTCTGTTATTAAGTATTTAAAGCAGCTTGTTAATAAGTTACTGCTCTGCTTCTCTACTGCTGTTTGGCTACCACCCCAGGGATGGAAATTCTCCTGAATCACAGCTCAGTTCTTATGTTCACTCTTGTCCTGCTTGGGCTGCCTGCCCTACTCACTTTTTCAGAAACTCCTGGCAATATTCCTGGTTGACTCTTGATTTTATACCTGCCAAGTCTTGCCGACTCTTCGCAGAAATTTCAGCTCTAGGTCAGTTCTGGACTTGTTCCACCTTGTTTGCTTTCCCATTCTTACATAAACCAACTTTAGATCTGACACGCAGTACATGGTTGAAAAGGCACATATGGTTGTCTATATCTAGGGGCCTCTGTACAGTTACACTGAATAGATCACATTGACCAGGATGATTCTGGAAATTATTCTTTCCATTGGCCTATAGATCTAGGCTAAAAAATAAAATCAAAGAGTATTCAAATAGTTGATCCTGAAAACCAACAAACAGTTGCAGGAGAATCCAAATCTACTTACCTATTTTCTTGAGGAATAGCATCTAATCATTTAATAATGCGTTAAGGAACGCTATGGGGCATCCTAGGTGGCGCTAGTGGTAAACCTTGCCTGCCAATGCAGGAGATCTAAGAGACTCGGGTTGGATTCCTGGGTGGGAAAGATCTGGAGGACGGCACAGCAACACACTCCAGTATTCTTGCCTGGAGAATCCCATGGATCAAAGGGCCTGGCAGGCTGCAGTCCATAGGGTTGCACAGAGTTGGACCGACTGAAGCGACCTTTTCTGATGTTGGGTAAATCTTTTATGATACCAAACAACTGGAAATCTCTGATTTTCTGATTACAGAATGGACTTAATATAGTGCTAGGTGCCAGATATTTAGTTTGGTTTCTTTCGTGATTTCAAAGAAAAAAATTTAAAAACTATTATCTTAAAACAATAGCCTTTGGTAAAAGGTTTAGCAATCCCTGCATGAGAGGAAAATGATTACAAGCTGATTAAGTGTAGTTTATTTCCCAGATGGCTGTCACCAATTCTTTTCCTCCTTCTATGTGAATGCGACACCTCCATGTAAAATGGAGTCTATTCCTTCACCACCCAGAATCTGGGCTCTCCCCCTGGGTGCTTCAACCAATAGAATATGATGGAAATGACATTGTGTCAGTTTTGGAATTGGCTTTTGTAAGGACTGAACGTTTCCATGTCCTACCTCTTGGGGCCCTAAACTGCCATATCAGAAGTGCAAGATCCTTTGCTAAACAAAAAGACCACTTGGAGGAGCTCAGAAATGCCACACGTGTGCTAAGAAGCCATCTTGGTTCGTGATAAGAAGCCATCTTGGTTCAACTCAGCCCAGTTGAACTTCCACATGACTCCAGTTCAGCAGCTGTACAACTACAGCTGCAGGAGGGACCCCAAGTGAAGTCTGCCCAGATGAGCTCAGTCAACTCACAAAACTAGGAGAGGTAATAATAAACTGTGGTCTTAAGCCATCAAGTGTTGATTACGTAACTGTAGACAACTAAGACAAATGAGTCCCAAGGTACAGGATAAGGCAAAAATCCAAACCAATTACTTCCCATTAAAAAATTTTATCTCTGAATTTCCCTCCCCACATTCAACTCAGTTGGCCTTTCTCCAGTTGATTTATCCATAATTTTAGTAATAAATATGAATTATTACTGTTACACTTAAGTCTTGTATATGTATATATGTCTATATAAATCTTAAAATTTGTTTGTAAATTTACTATATAAATACACAAAATTCACAAAAGCTGTTGGCACATTACAAACTCATGATGGTAAAATTAATGGTGGGGAATCCCACTGGAGATCACCAAATTTTACATATCAGTGATTTATTGGACAATAAGGATACTTTATCTGATATATATTCTTATTCTTTTTCCATAAAAGGATACTAGTGGAAGCCATTGTATGGCCCACTAAAAATATCCAACATGATAATTTGCTATCTGGCTTCCAGGAGAAATGTGTCCTTTGCCATAATTAAGAGACCTCTCCAGCCCCCAGAAAGTGGAAATATAAAACTTCCTGGATCCACTGTTGGACTTCTGAACATCAAATCATTCTTCCTGCTGAAACCCTCTAACTCTGTATCCTGATTTCAATGACTAGACTTCTGGTTTGCCTTTTTTGTCCAAAAACAGAGAGGAAATGTTACATAGGGGGGAAATAGCCAATATATTCTACATTTACAATGTACTAGCATTTTTCTCAGAGAAGGCAATGGCATCCCGCTCCAGTTCTCTTGCCTGGAAAATCCCATGGATGGAGGAGCCTGGTAGGCTGCAGTCCATGGAGTCGCTAAGAGTCGGACACGACTGAAGCTACTTAGCAGTAGCAGCAGCAGCAGCATTTTTCTTTGTGCTCATAGATCATCTCCTAGTCCAAGGATAAAGGTACTTTTCTTTTTCTCATTTCACTGCATCTCAACAAAAGAGACCAGTGTCCATCAGCTTGCTTATTCCCTAACCCAAGTGAAATCCTTGATGCCTGTCTTTCCCTTCATACTTTGAATCAACTCCATTATCAAGTCCTGTTAAATCTATCTCTGAGACCACAGAATTTTCCACTTTAAATGGGTACAATTAAAAGAAATTTTATGGTATGTGAATTATACCTCATTAAAGCTATTATTTTAAAAATTAAAAATACATCTAAGAATCTTTCCACTGCTCCTTGTCACCACCACTGTCATCCTTATCCAAACCTCTATCTTCTCTTGCTGGATTACTGTAGCAGCTTACTAAATGGTCTCCCTGCTTCAGGTCCTGCCGTTTTATGGCTTATTTCCATGTAGCAGTCAAAGCAATCCTCTAAGACATGGTAGAGTCAGCTTTTAAGGGTTCATAAGTGCTTATTGCTAAATTTTCAGGAATTTTCTAAGCCAGTTGTTAAATACAGACATAATTAAAAATTAAATTTGGTAAATGTGTAATTAGGTAAATTTTAAGAAAACAAGGATAATACTCAAAAAAGAAAGAAAAAGCAATCTCTAAAAACATAATCCCTAACCTGTTGCTTTCTTGCTTTAAACCCATCCAACAATTTCCCATCACACTGAAAACAGAGCCTTCCAAACCCACTTAATCTGGCCTCTCTTTCGAACTTTGTATCTACCACTCTCCACCTGTTCTTTTGACTTCTATCACACAGACCTGGCTCTTTCTAAAATCATGCCAAGTTCATTCCCATCTCAGGAATGAATAGTCTTAGCATCAACTGTTCACTCTGCCTCAGTTCAGTTCATTTGCTCAGTTATGTCCGACTCTTTGTGACCCCATGAACCTCAGCACACCAGGCTTCCCTGTCTATCACCAACTCCCAGAGTCCACCCAAACCCATGTCCATTGTATTGGTGATGCCATCCAACCATTTCATCCACTGTCATCTCCATCTACTCCTGCCCTCAATCTGTCCCAGCATCAGGGTCTTTTCAATTGAGTCAGCTCTTTGCATCAGGTGGCCAAAGTATTGGAGTTTCAGCTTCAACATCAGTCCTTCCAATGAACACCCAGGACTGATTTCCTTTAGGATGGACTGGTTGGATCTCCTTGCTGTCCAAGGGACTCTCAAGAGTCTTCTCCAACACCACAGTTCAAAAGCATCAATTCTTCAGCGCTCAGCTTTCTTTATAGTCCAACTCTCACATCCATACATGACCACTGGAAAAACCATAGCCTTGACTAGATGGACCTTTGTTGACAAAGTAATGTCTCTGCTTTTTAATATGCTATCTAGGTTGGTCATAACTTTCCTTCCAAGGAGTAAGCGTCTTTTAATTTTATGGCTGCAATCACCATCTGCAGTGATTTTGGAGCCCCCCAAAAAATAAAGTCAGCCACTGTTTCCACTGTTTCCCCATCTATTTCCCATGAAGTGATGGGACCAGATGCCATGATCTTAGTTTTCTGAATGTTGAGCTTTAAGCCAACTTTTTCACTCTCCTCTTTCACTTTCATCAAGAGGCTCTTTAGTTCTTCTTCACTTTCTGCCATAAGGGTGGTGTCACCTGCATATCTGAGGTTATTGATATTTCTCCCGGCAATATTGATTCCAGCATGTGCTTCCTCACTCTGCCTAGGGCATGCTTTCTCCAGATCTTTCAGATCTTGGTTTAGTGTTTGCTCATCAGAGACCTCCCAAGTCACTTCTATATGAAACAGTGGCCCCACCCAACTCTCTCAGTCCCAATTTATCTCTTTAACTTGCTTCATTTTTCTTTATAATGCTCATCATTACATGATATTATGTAGCATTGTTATTTATCCACAGCAATGTAGTCTCCATCAGTGAAGAGGCTCTGTCTTCAGCACTTGGAATAGTACCTGACACATGCAGCAGGTGCCCATAAAAAAATTTTAGAATGCCAAATGAGTATTAATGATGAAGAAATAAATATTATAAACATTCCTCTTTGCTAAGTTCACCAGTTCTTCCTCATATCACAGACCATGATCCAGAATATTACTAGGTTTTGCTCTGCTTGGGTCTTGTTTCTCCTCAAAGCTTGGTGGCTTGCAAGGTTCATAGTCACTTTGAAGAAGTGCCAGCAATCTCAAACTAGTAGGAAGAAAAGATCTCTAATGTGCTCTCAAAAAATGTTGAAAGTGCTCTTCTCCCATCAAAAGGACACTTGGACCAATGTATGCCTTGTGCAACAAACCCATTTTCCTAAAATTATCCATGCTATAGCTCAGTAATATATTCCCCAAATTATTTATTGCATATGAGTATATGGCAGGCCCTTGCTGGACTTTGACTGTATGAAAGTAACTCAGTCATGTCCAATGCTTTGTGACCCCATGAACTATATAGTCCGTGGAATTCTCTAGGCCAGAATACTGGAGTGGGTGGTCTTTGCCTTCTCCAGGATATCTTCCCAACCCAGGAATCGAACCCAGATCTCCTGCATTGTAGGAGGATTCTTTACCAACTGAGCCACAAGGGAAGCCCAAGAATACTGGAATGGGTAGCCTATCCCTTCTCCGGAATATCTTTCTGACATAGGAATAGAACCAGGGTCTCCTGCATTGCAGGCAGATTCTTTACCAACTGAGCTATCACTGACTCTATAATAATAAATTCAATGTAGTAACTTGAACGATCCCTTCTACTTCCCATGACTAATTTTACATACCTGGTTTTAAAAATCTAATTTTTCAATAATATAATTATTTTTAATTTCAAAGAATGAACATATTTAATACTCCCTACTTTGGTAAGAGCTACCTTAAAATCACTGTTTCCCATTGACAGTTTCCTCTCTTAGTATATGTTCTCCTCTGTCCTCCCTTTGCAGAATATGTCCATCTTCTTTTCAGAAAGGAGCCCACTCACTCTATTCTTGATTCCACCCTTTTGCACTGCCCCTCCACCGTTCAATGTCTAGAGTTTTCATTATCTCAAAAGAACATGCCCAATCTGCCCTGAAGTTGTTTTCTTTATCCATCACCACTAACCTCCTCCTTCGACCCCAGTGAAGTGAGTGAAGTCGCTCAGTCGTGTCCGACTCTTTGTGACCCCATGGATGGTAGCCTTCCAGGCTCCATGGACAGTAGCCTACCAGGCTCCGCAATCCATGGGATTTTCCAGGCAAAAATACTGGAGTGGGCTGCCATTTCCTTCTCCAGGGATCTTCCCAACCCAGGGATCAAATCTGGGTCTCCTGTGTTGCAGACAGACGCTTTACCGTCTGAGCCACTAACCCCAGTACCACTTCCCTTTTTTCTTTCTCCTGGTGCTCTCTGAAGTACTTGCTACTACTGATCTCTCCCTCCTATTCAGATCCTCTTCAGTTCAGTGCTCCCACACTGTCCTGTCCTCAGATCAGGACAGTGCTCCCAGTCAGTGTTCCTCAGGCTCCCTCCCAGGTGTAGCTTCATCTTTGCTCACCCTGCATGTGGGGAGCCCCCAAGACTCTGCCTTTCAGCCACATTCCCCTCTGATAATCTCTCGTGCTTCCACACTTTCAATTGTCACCTCTTTATGAGGTCCCACAGGTCTACATCTTCAATCATAGCCACAGTCCTAAACCCTGTTCCCATAGACCCGTATGCCTGCTAACCATTTCTATCTGAAACTCTTCAAATTCATCATAGCTAAAATAAAACTTATTATTTCCCTATTCCACAAGTCGGTGCTTTCTTATTTTTCCATCAATGACACCACTACTCTTCAGTCATTTTCACCTCCTCTCTCTCTCTTTTCGGTCTCTCTCTCTGCTCTCTCTCTCCTTTCTCCCCAAACACATCAGTTTTCAAGTATTGTTGATTTCCTTTGCAGGTTGTATATATATGTTCTGTCTTTTTCATTATATTTGTCAATGTCTTGGTTCTCCCTTTATTATCTCTTGCCTGGACTCTTCAAGTAGTCTTACAAATGTCTTCAGCTTCTCTCCAACCCCTTCAATTAGCTTCCAAAATCTCCAGTTTGCCTACTGAATAGATTCTAAATTCTTTAGTCTGAAGTTTAATTCACTATTATTTCTCTATGTAGCATCTTAGTAGTAGTGGCGCTGTTAGTTGCTCAGTCATGTCTGACTCTTTGCAACCCCACAGACTGTAGCCCGCCAGGCTCCTCTGTCCATGGAATTCTCCAGGCAAGAATACTGCAGTAGGTTGCCATGCCGTCCTCCAGGGGATTTTTCTGACCCAGGGACTGAACTGCATTGTAGGCAGATTTTCTGCCATCTGAGCTGAAGGGCTTCCCTGGTGGCTCAGATGTGGCATCATACCTCCCCCACCACCAAAAGTGTACTATCCACTTTTTTCCTGAGTATACTTTTTGTTTGAACACCTTCATAAATCTCCTAATACTCTTCTTCACTTAGACTGACTTTCCTCATTTCCTTCTCACAAAATCTTAGTGTCCAATCTGAAGGATGGATCTATTAAACCTTCTATGCCTAACCCCAGTCAACAGGAGCCCCTCTTTCCTCTTGCATCTATAAATTGTTGCTTACACTTCATTTAAAAAATTTTGGTTGTGTCTAGCTTACTTCCTCAATTGTATTTTAAACTCCTTAAAAGTAAGGATGATTTCTCTGGTAGAATATATTATTATCCTCAAAATATTCACTGTCTTCTCTGTGGAAGAATCATACTTGTCTGCCCTTTATGGGAAGTTTTGCTACATGACTGGCTTTAACCAATTAAATCTGAGCAAAACTAACATATACCACTTCTGGTCCCTAGAGTGTTTCTGACATGTCCCCCTGTCACCAGATAGCTTGTCTCAATTAGTAGCTGCTCTTCCTGTCCAGATGCCAGAATAAAAATAAGAGAAGTAGAGGTGCACTTAACTCACAGTGGACATTAACACAGATGAGGAAAACAACCACTGTTTTGTGAACTATTGAAATCTGGGGGTTGTTTGTTAAGGCAGCATGAATTAGCCTACATTGAATCCACTTCCTATCCAACTCAACCAGTATTCAGTCATTCATTTCACAATCTTGAGAATATATACCCTGTGCCAAGACTTCTTTAAATATCATGAAATTGCAAAAATTTGTAAAGTGTCATGTCTGTCTTCAGTTGTCTTAGTTCTGAATAGTCAGATGAGACATGCTTTTATGTTGCTACAATACAATGGAAAACATCATAAATTTCTTTGGAGACTTGCGAACAAAGACTCACTTGTCTTGTGCTCATGTTCAGTTGTGTCCAACTCTAAGACTCTGGACTGTAGCCCACCAGGCTCCCTGTCAATAGAATTTTTTGGGCATACTGGAGCTGGTTGCCATTTCTGCCCCTAGGGGATCTTCCCAAACCAGGGATCAAACCCGTGTCTCCTGTGTCTACTACATTGGCAGAGGAATTCTTTACCCACTGAGCCGTCAGGGAAACCCGAAGAGCCAATCAGTTTCAGGAAAGGGAGAAATAGCATTACACTGGAGGAATCAGAAAAAGTTGCGTAAAGTATTATTTGTATCTTGCACTACACTTAGCACATAATAGGTTTTTAAAGATGTGCTGAGTAGAAAAACAAATGAGTTAATAATAAAGCAAAAAAACATGAAAGTTAGTTGTAGTCAATAAAGGCTGTTAATTAAATCACTTAGTTTGCCACATCAGGGCAAGTGAAATGTTTCAGGGTAAAAGATAATGGCACTTAAGAACTTATGAGTGGGTGAATTTGCTTTAACAAGATCCTTTGATGAAAGAAATCTTACTCATCGACATTCGCGTCTTTAAAACTCCAATTATTTCTGGTTTGTCATGTGATTTTCATATGATCCACCGCTTTCAGCAGGCTGCTTAAGCAAGTTTATGTCCCACTCAGCAACCAAAGGGTTCCTATTTTCAGTTTTATCCTTGCTGGGAACCGTCAAGCAGAACCTTTGTGGCTAGTACTTCCAAGTTCATTAGGGCTAAGAGAACTCGCTCTGGGGATCAGCGAGGCATGCACAACTTCCCACAGTGGGCAAGATTGTCACCTTAAATAACCAAGATCAGAGTTTTTAGAAGAAAGCTTTTCCTCCCCAACTCTGACACATGCTTCTGGGATGATTCAAATGATAAATGCCCTATTTCTGGGTTAATACATTACAAAGTCGGGAATGGTTTCAATAGCTTAATCATGCACCCAGCACCACAGACAGGAAAATGTTGAGTCCAGGACAGGATGGGAGGGCCATAAATGAACTCTTGCCCTAGCTTTCCCCTAACCTAGACAGGGACTTCTCTGGTGGCTCAGA
This sequence comes from Bison bison bison, assembly GCF_000754665.1. Classification (NCBI taxonomy): domain Eukaryota; kingdom Metazoa; phylum Chordata; class Mammalia; order Artiodactyla; family Bovidae; genus Bison; species Bison bison. The sequence goes on from NW_011495072.1 coordinate 20,046,610, forward strand.
CAGTAAAGAATCTGCCTGCAATGAGGGAGACCCGGGTTCAATCCCTGGGTTTGGAAGATCCCCTAGAGGAGGGCATGGCAACACACTCCAGTATTCCTGCCTGGAGAATCCCCATGGACAGAGGACCCTGATGGGCTACAGTCCATGAGGTTGCAAAAGAGTCGGACACAACTGAGCAACTGAGCACACAACCTGGACAAAAATGCAGAGCAAAAATTCCATCTCTCAGATCTCTTCAGCTCTGAAATTCTCTGAGCCTGTGAAACTATGCATATTCAAGAAGATTTGCCTCTGGGAAGTGGACAGCCTACTCTCACTGGACATTTTTTCAAATGGCAGCGGGCTTCGCCATGGTCTTCCTAGCTAAGCAGGCTGAGCAGGTTTGAGAAATGCCAGTGCCAGAGGTTACCACAGGGTCACAATAGACCTCTCACATGCTTACCCCTGAGTCCAAGCATCCCCACTGGAATAATATCTTTGGATAACGTTAACACTGCAGCAGAGATGTGACGGGTCACCTCTTTCCAAGAGAGATCATTCTCTAATGATAAAGTGACAGTGGCAAGGGTGCCGAGTTTATGACAGTTTCTGAGAATGTCACACTCTCCACTGCTCAGAGCCGAGCGCAACAACAGAGTCATTCCTGACTTTAGACAAGTTGCTGACTCTCTCTATGCTTCGGTTTTCAGATCTGTCGGACAGCCTACCTTGTCTTGTGTGGCTATGACAAGGTTATTTTGTGGATGTGAAAGTTCCTAGGGCCCTGTAGGCACTCACATGAGCTTAATGCATGTTAAGTTTCTTCCTCTTATGAGGCTCCCTTAGCCCACTTTAGTTCCTATCTTGAATATTATTTTATGAACTCTCTTTTTCTTTATTTTTTAGTTATATGTTGCTTTCACTTATGTTTAATAGGTTTCACAATAAACTAAGAAATCACACACGCAAAATTTTGTAATCCAGGATAAAAAGAAGTACCAATGGGTCACCCATTGTAAATCCGTCATCTTCTTTTAGGCTTACTGACAAAGTCTGAGCTCTCTCATCATCCCACAAATTTCTTCTGGCCCATAACAGCTTTAGTTTTTAAATTCCCTGAATACTAAGCAGTGCTATCTTACAGGTTATTTCCGATCATGTACTCGGAAGCTCCCATTCTGGAAGCTGGCAGGCTTATCTCAGCCCAACTCCCTCCTCAACTACCCAACTCACTCAAATTCCTGTACCAACCCAAAGCCCATGTTGGCTTCCACAAACAGATGATTCTCTCCACTGTCCACTCTCATGACTCCCAAGAGTAACAATCACCACCCTCTCACAGCTGAATGAATGGGACGGGGTTTCATTCCCTTCCTTTTTACACTTTGTCTCTATATCACAGTATTTTCAGGCATAATATTGGCAGTGTGCTTCAGTTTACACAGGAGGAAACTAAAGGACAGGAAGATGAATGATTTACTCAATGCCAAGAAGTTACCAGGCTTCCCTGGTGGCTCAATGGTAAAGAAACTGCCTGCAATACAGGAGACTTGAATTTGATCCTTGGGTTGGGAAGATCCCCTGGAGAAGGAAATGGCAACCCACTCCAGTGTTCTTGCCTGGGAAATTCCATGGACAAAGGAGCCTGACGGGCTACAGTCTCGGGTTCAGGCACAGCTTAGAGACTAAACAACAAGAAGTTACCAGCAAAGGTCAGTGTTAAAACTGAGCTCTCTGCCTTTTCTTAGAAGCAGGACTCTGGTACAGAGAAGGCTCTTCATAAATACTTATTGAGTAGGTGTCACATAAATGAATTTGCTTGTGTCCTCCACTGTAAACTGACAGTGACTGACTCTTTTCTGAAATTGGTACAATGTATTGTTGCAATCTTTAGGATTAAGTGTTAGAATATTACTCAGCAGTCTGGATGTCTCTTTATCTCTTCTTCTTCTTCAGCTTAGTAAGAGGCAGTAACACACACACGATACACACACACAAAGATATAACTTTCAGATATTTCATAAGCTAAGGCAGAAAACAAAAAAAGAGAAAGTTTGAGTCTCATTCTATGAAGTGACAGAAGAAGGGAAATGATCACGCTGCAGATCAATGCACTTATGTCATAATTTATTATGTGCTTTCATAAACCTTAGCTCATTTGAAACTCATATCAACTTTATGGGAATGGTAGGGCAGACCTTATCTCCATTTAGCCTTTGAAAACTTGAAAACTCAAAGAAGTTGAGTGAATTTTCCAAGGTTACAGAGTTAATAAGTGGTGGAACCAAAACTAGAGCCCGTGTCTTCTCTTTCTAGATTTCTTGTGCGATCAATCATCAGTTATAAAGCATTTAACCCTTGATGCTGAGCGTGACTTTTTAAAAATGAGTGTATTTCATTTTCCCACTTCCTAGAGAAGGAAATGACAACCCACTCCAGTATTCTTAACCTGGAAAATTCCATGGACAGAAGAACCTGGTAGGCTACAGTCTATAGGGTCACAAAGAATCGACCACGGCTGAGCACATCAGCACATTTTCCTACTTAAGGACACTGAGGGCAGGGCTATGGATTCCCTATATCTAAGCTGAGTTTCTTTCACAAAGTAGATGCTTAATGACATTTAATAAAGATAACATTATTTTGGTGGATAAAAATAACTTTTAATAAACAGTAGCTTTATTTAGCAAGTTGGCCTTCCAGGATATGACTAGTTAGTTCCCTGGTCACATGACCTGAGCAAGATTGAAAACTTCATTTCTTAATGTTTCTTAAGAAACTTCATTTCTTAAAACTTCATTTCTTAACTTCGAGCAAAATTGTTTATGAGGGAAATTCATTCATTTTAAGAGAAGCTGTTTTAACTCTTTCTGAATGTGCCTTCTTCTGATGTCTCTAAAAAAATCTCTAATTTGCCAAATGATGAAAAAGTGCATCTCTCCTGAATTCTAAGATTATAAACAGTATCTTCTCCACTCTTTTTTTTCCTTACACCCCTGTGGGAAGAGGTTTCCCTGTTACCATTTAGGGGTTGGTTTCAACCAGAAAGCTTCTCCTTATTTTTAGAATGCAGGGCATGTTTATACTAGAATCTTCATCATTAACATAGATATTTAAGGAGTTCCCAATGTGTGCATTATTTTATGCATTATTTCATTAAACTCTTAAATCATATAACTCATTTAACATCTCACTATTTTATAGGAACCCCTTGGCATACGGAATATTATTATCCTAGTAAGAATAATAATATAGTTAAGGAGACTGGGTCTTAGAGATCACATAACTAGTAAGTAGCAGGAGTGAGATTTGATCCTAGATCTCTCTTGAGTTTGAAATTCAACAACTACATATACATATTTGTATAAGGAGACCTAAGAGATGCAGTTTCAATTCTTGGGTCGGGAAGATTCTCTGAAGGAGGGTGTGGTAACCCACTCCAGTATTCTTGCCTGGAGAATCCCATGGACGGAGGAGCCTGGTGGGCTACAGTCTATAGCATCTCAAACAGTCAGACAGGACTGAAGCGACTTAGCATGCACGTACACATGCATATACATATACAGTTTCTGTCAATATTGATTGGCAGAGGGACCTCACAACGATGGAAGATGGCCTCAATTTCCTTTTGAATACATAATTGATCAATTTACAGACTGAAATATCAAAAGCTTAACTCATCCTCACACTTATTCTTCAATTATGTAAAGATATTTTTTACTTTAATATTCCCTGTAATAATATACAAAACTACAATAAAATAACACATCACATCCATTAGGATGGCTAGTATAAAAACAACAACAACAAAAAAAACATGGGTTGGTGAGGATATGGAGTAACTGGAACCCTTGTGTACTGTTGGTGGGAATGTTAATGATACAGACACTATGGGAAAAGTTTCCCCCCAAAATTAAAAATTGGATTACTGTATAATCCAACAATTTCACTTTTGGGTATATCCTCAGAGTGTTGAAAGCATCATCTCAAAGTGGCACCCATGTTCATATCAGCATTAGTCACAGTAGCAAAAACGAGGGAGCAACCCAAATGTCTATTGACAGATGAATGGTCTAAACGTATGATGGAATATTATTCAGCCTCAAAAAAGGGGGAAATTCTGGAATACACTACAACATGGATGACTCTTGAAGACATTATGTTAAATGAAATAAGCCCATCACAAAAAGAAAAATACTGTATAATTTCATTCATATGAGACATTTAGAATAGTCAAAATCATGGGGACAGAAAGTAGGACAGAGATTGCCAGGGGCTAGGTAGAAAGGGAAAATGTAGAGTTATTGTTCACTGGGTATTGAGTTTCAGTTTCACAAAATGGAAGAATTCTGGAGATGGGTGGTAGTAATCGTTGCACAATATTACAAACATATTTAATATCACTGAACTGTACACTTAAAAATGGTAAAGATGGTCAATTTTATGTTATGCATTTTGTCTCTAAGTCATGTCCAACTTTTTACGACTCCAAGGACTGCAGCGCTCCAGGCTTCCCTGTCCCTCACCACCTCCTGGAGTCTGCTCAAATTCATGTCCGTTGAGTCAGTGATACTATCTAACCATCTCGTCCTCTGCCTCCCCCTTCTCCTTTTGCCTTCTTTTTACTTCACCACAATTTGAAAATTGGAAAAAAATTAAAGGTGAGTAGTTGCCAATTTATGGTTATTGTGAACAAGCAATCCAGGTGTGTTTGATTAAAAAGTAGAGTCATTTTCATACAATAAAAAATGAACAAGGAACAAGAGAGTCGTATTCAGAAAGGGGCAGCTTGTTTTTATTTACCAGCAACGGATAACATGGCCTGTGATTAAAAGGCAATGCATATGCCTCCTTCCTCTGGCTGATTTGATGTTTGGCAGAAACCAACACAATTCTTAAAGCAATTATCCTTCATATAAAAAAAATTAATAAATTTAAAATTTTAAAAAAGGCAGTCCAGACGCACAGGACCTCTGAGGAAACAACTCCTGCAGAGTGAAGCAGTGGAGGGCTGGCAGTCCGGATGGCTCATTCATCACAGCACGGAAAGCAACCTCTCAAGAACTTGTAAACGAGATGAAGAGCTCTCTCAGAAGATTACAGCAAACACGCACCAGCCCTCTGTGTTCTCCATCGAGGGTCATTTCACTTACAATGATTCATCATAATCTTAAAAATTCTGGGAAGTATAGGATACATCAGGCAGGAGGTATCACATTTCTAAGCTTCTAGACTGTAATACGAAGAAGAAATCTTTTCTGGATGAGCACGCTTTAGAAAACAGCATAACAGAGTGGAGTTATGCATGGATTGTTTATTCAAAAAATCCCTAAGAACTAACAGAGTAAAAATCGGATTTAGGAAGCCAAATTTAAACTTATTTTAGTGACCTTCAGAAGAGACACTTCAGAACCAAAACTTGTCATAAATTTACCTTATTTTGCTTTTTGAAATGAAATTCTTCCACCAAAGATTAAATGCTACTGGTTATTTCACCTTCATCTCTATTGCTGTATTTTTAGGATATATTCCATGTTATTTCCATAGATTTTGGTCTTATTTGCAGTGGAAAAGGAATCCGGTCTTGTATCCCTAGAATTCTTTCTGTAGTTTGCTCTAAGCTATTCAGATCCTCTCTCCTACTCTGTCACATACCTCTTGACTACTTGCCAATTGTAATGAATGAAAATGGCTGGTCCAGAGGAAACTCAATTTAAGGCAGAAAGCTCCTGGTGATGAGCCAGCCGGTCTGGACACAGATTAAGCCTGTGACTTCTGATCAGTAGCATCTTTTCCTTCTTCCCATGAAGTGAAGTGAAGTGAAGTGAAGTCGCTCAGTCGTGTCTGACTCTTTGCAACCCTGTGGACTGTAGCCTATGGTGGACTGTAGCCTACCAGGCTCCTCTGTCCATGGGATTCTCCAGGCAAGAATACTGGAGTGGGTTGCCATTTCCTTCTCCAAGGTATCTTCCCGACCCAGGGATTGAACCCAGGTCTCCTGCATTGGAGGCAGATGCTTTAACCTCTGAGCCACCAGGGAGCACTAAATCCTATAGGTAACTGAGGTATTTAAGAAACTGCATCACTGCAACAAATTTCTGCCAGCATAAGCCCAGAAATGGAGATCTATAAAATATCTAGGAAGCTATTGCCCCAAGTAAATGAACAGTAGATGAAAACTGTACTCTAATGTTGGCTCTACCATTCAATTGTTGATTTATTCATGCATTCAGCAAGTAGCTGTTGAATGGCTCCCAGGTGCTGGCCACTAGAAATATTGTGATGAACAAGATAGATGTGGTCCCCTCAATCACAGAATGTACTATCCAGCAGGAGAAAGGGTACAGAGAAGCTGAGAGAAAATTCACAATAGCTTGTATTTATGTTGTCAAAAGGGAAGAATTATTGTCACTATTGAGACCACAAAGGAGGAATAACTACTGCGTGTAGGGGTGAATGTATGTACAGAGGCTGGTCAGCAAGGGCTCATAGGATTAAACTGCCACTGATACTTTAAATATGAATTTTAGTTAGTATATAGAGGGGTGAGGGTGGGAAAAGGAGGAACTATCCTGCGCAAAGGCCCAGAGGCTAGAAAGAACATACCATTAATTCCATAATGTTTTGACAACTTTTCCTACAATTTCTTTTCTTTTCTGCGACAGAAGGCAATGTCATGGCCAAATGATTGGGCAAGACTGTCTGGAGTTGCTGAAAGCTGCTGCTCGTAAAAGTTGTTTCCTATGTTTAAAATGATTAAGCAGTTTGAATATGCACTCCCACTTTAAAATGAGACCAACTTGCAGATGAGGAGCATGGCTCACTATATTTCCCAGAACCCAGGGCAGCATTCTGTACACATTGGAAAGTTAAGAAATGCTTGTGCTACACAAATAGATAAACAGCAAAAAAAAGGTCAGCACCCAAGCTGAAACTCCCAGAATTTTCAAGGGAGTGGCAATGTTTATCCAACAAAGTTTTTTAACCATAGTTACTTGCTTAACTTTCAACTTTGGGAGCTTAGTCATAAAGATTGTCATTGAATGGTTATCTTGGCAATCCAATTAGTTGCTGCCCCTCTGACTTGAGTTTAGTTGACTTGGTTGATTAAGGAGGCCAAAATCAGGAGCTTCAAGTCCCAGGAAAGTTTCCTTAGCTTCAGGGAGAGAAGAAAGATGCATTCCCTAGTCTCACACATCAGCGATGCCCTGAGCTCTGGCCAGGCTGAGGGAAACAGTGTTGCATGTACCACGTGGCCCATATTATGGGCTAAGTACTGCACTAGGTGCTGTTGCCAACGTGACTCTTTGGACTATAGCCTGCTAGGCTCCTCTGTCCATGGGATGTGCCAGGCAAGAATACTGGAGTGGGTTGCCATTGCCTTCTCCTGGGGGTCTTCCCGACCCAGGGACCAAAGCCAGGTCGCCTATGTTTCCTGCATTGCAGGCAGATTCTTTACCAACTGAGCCATTGAGGAAGCCTGTTTATTGCCCTTGATAACACTTGTCAGAAGCTCTGGATTTTGAGTTCCGTGAGCCGTGAACAAGCCATTTTGCTTCCAGGGCACTTTCCTTGGGTCTCTTTGAAATGAATTGCAGTCATGTCTTACCTGTTTCCTGGGTGAAAAAACCTACTTCATTTCTCATATTTTGGTATCAGTGTGGATAACTGGGTGTGTGAGAGAAATGAAAAGGGCCCTGCAACCACTCAGTGAGTATTAATCCCTCCTAGTGATGGGGCAATCAGGGCAGGAAGACAAGGTTAACTTAATGGCAGTACCCTGAAAGCTCAATTGGTAAAGAATCTGCCTGCAATGCAAGAGACACGGGTTCAATTCCTGGGTCGGGAAGATCCACTGGAGTAGGGAAAGGCTACCCATGCCAGTATGCTTGGGCTTCCCTTGTGGCTCAACTGGTAAAGAATCTGCCTGCAGTGTGGGAGACCTGGGTTCAATCCCTGGGTTGGAAAGATCCCCTGGAGAATGGAAAGGCTACCCACTCCAGTGTTCTGGCCTAGAGAATTCAATGGACTGTATAGTCCATGGGGTTGCAAAAAGTCGGACATGACTGAGCAACTTTCACTTCACCTCACTTCAATGGCAATACAGTAACGGGCTCAACATACAATGTTTATTACATCTGTACAACACATACAGACTTGAGAAGGAAAGAAAATAATGAGCTGCAATACCCCACAACTAAGTGTTATTCACAAAAATGTTCTTTATCAAAACTTATCTCTTTCATTCACTTTCCCCTACTTCTCACCTCCTCGAGCTTACCGGAAATATTTTCTGCCCTGGTTTCTTCCACTGGGTCATTTGATCATCCATCACTCACTGAGCAAGTACATATTGAGCTGTTGTCACATACCAGGAGCTGAGAGTAGGTTCCAGAGTTTCTATCTAGTAATTAAGCATACAAAGTATAGGATGATACATACAATAAGAAGATATCTAGAAAGGGCTTCCCAGGTGGCGCTAGTGGTAAAGAATCTACCTGCCAATGCAGGAGACCACAAGAGACACAGATTTGATCCCTGGATTCGGAAGATCCCCTGGAGTAGGAAATGGCAACCCACCCCAATATTCTTGCCTGGAGAATCCCATGGACAGAGGAGCCTGCTGGGCTATAGCCCATGGGGTCACAGAAGAGTTGGGCATGACTGAGTGAGCAGGAAAAGCATAAAGACAGGGAGGGAAAGACATATGTAAAGAACTTTGTTAGAGCTGTTCCTGATAACGTCCATAAAAGTCAGACACTGGAAAGGAGTCTTGCAAAACATATGGGATTTTCTGGTCAAATAAATATTGAGATGGCATCAGGTGGCCAAGACAACTCTAGAGAAAGGAAAACTACTAGCAGCAGCCAACACTTACTGCTGTGTTTAAAATGTTCCAAGCACTGTTCTACTTTCTTTACCTGCATTAGTCTTCTTAATCCTCATAAGAACCAGATGAGAGTCTCTATTTGTATTCCTATTCTGGCAGCTGATGAATAGAGTCCAAATAGTTGGCCAAATCACACAGCTGGCCAAATCAAAGCCACAGTGAGAACCAGAGCCTGAGCTCTTAACAATTATAGGATAGCATACAGAAAGACATATGCAAAAATCCAGAGATGAGAGGACAGGGTCTTCTGGGGGAAATGGCAGTCACCATGAATGGGGCAGAACTGTCATGAGGGAGCATTGGGAGCAAATGAAAGTAGAGAGATAATAGGATAATAAAGAGTCTGTGTATCTTGCTAAAGTTCTTACTTGATCCTGAGAGCAGTTGGAGCCATGACAGTCTTTATACCCAAGCTCAGATCTACATTTCAGGAAGATGACCAATAGCAGAGAAGCGAATGGATTGCAGAGGGGGCAGTGAGCAGGAGATTAGGGAAGACAGTCAGATAACTGTACAGGCGATAAGTGGTGAGGGGCCTAAGGGAATAGGAACAGGGAGGGGAGAAAGGAAAGCCACAGTAGCTATTAATATTTAAATGATAAAATTTATAGAACTAGGAGAGAAGCTGGCTGGATGTAGAAGTTGATCCAGAAGAAAAGGAAAGGATGCTTTCTAGGTTCAGGTTAGTGTAGAAGCTGAGACATTAACCAGAACAGGGAATGTAAAAGGAGCTCCCAGTTGAAGAAAAGGACAGTTTGTTCAGCTTGGGAATATTACATCTAAAAAGCCTATTCCTGCTATCTATTGCTACATAACAAACCATCCTAAAACTCAGTAGCTTAAAATAATAATTTGTGATTTTTGCTCATGGGTCTATGTGTCAGCTGGGTTCAGCTGGGTAATTCTTGCTTGAGGGCTTTCAGATAATTACTGTCAGATGTTGGCTGAGCTGCAATCTTCCAAAGGTTCAGTTCAGCTGGTTGTACAAGGAGGCTCACTCATGTGGGTGGCAGTTGGTGCTGGCTTTTGGATAGGAGTTCAGATGGGCTTTTCTACCTACATGTGGCTTCTCCATGTGGATTGAGCTTCTTACAGCAGAATAGCTGGGTAACAAGAGATAGAGTCCAACGAGCAAGTCTTTTAACAACCCTGCGCAAAAGCTGCAGGGTTTCTAATGGCGTAGCCTTGGGAATCATATCATGGTTAAGATTGACTCACAGGTCATCCCAGATTCAAGGAGCGGGACTTCTTGGGGCTTGAAGAAGCAGCATATTTCATCAGGCCCATCTTTGGAGATTAACTCAGTTCCTCCGGGACATGCTACTGGAGAAGTTTAGCTGATATTCAAGCTACAGTTCTCTAGTTCAGGGACAGATCTGAGCTGGGGATGTAGCTGTGAAGACAACCAATATGTAGGTGGTGATTGAAGCCATCAATGTCATTGAGATCTCCCAGAGAGGATATGCAGAGTGCAACAAGAACAAGACCCAAGGAAGTCCTGTGAAACACCAATATTTGAAGGGTAATCAGTGGAGTAGCAATTCTTGGTCTCCTAAAAGAGACCAAAAAATGTGGGGCCACAGAAGCAGAGAAAACCATGAAAAGATATGCATATGTAAGCCAAATGCAACATAGCAAGGAAAAGATGGAGTCAATAGTACAAAATGCTACAGAGAGGCAAAGTCATGTGGGGCCTGAAATCTATTTTCACCAGATTTGACATTTAGGTGGTCTTGATCAGAATAGTTTCAGGGAATAGGAAATCAAAGGAAAAATAAAAGACTGACAACTTCCTTGGAAATCCAGTGGTTGGGACTTCACCTTCCAATGCAAGGGGTGCAGGTTCAATCCCCAGCTGGGGAGCTGAGATCCCACATGTCTTGTGGCCAAAAAATAAAACAGAAACAATATTATAGCAAGTTAAAGACTTTAAAGTGAAAGTGAAGTGAAGTCGCTCAGTCGTGTCCGACTCTAGTGACCCCATGGACTGCAGCCTACCAGTCTCCTCCATCCATGGGATTTTCCAGGCAAGAGTACCGGAGTGGGGTGCCATTGCCTTCTCCTAAAGACTTTAAAAATGGTCCAAATTTTAAAAAATCTTAAAAAAATAAAAGACTGAAGTGGAATAAACTGTGAATGATTGCTGAGAGAGAGAGACAGCAAAAAGCTATCACAAGACATACAGTTGAAGGGGGGTTTGTGTTTTAAGATGCTTAGGGCAAGAGTCTTGGGGCCAATTGTCTGTTTGCATGGATTGGCATTTTGACTCTCCCTGCTGTGTAACTTAACATTTCTAAAGCTCAATTTTCTCTGAAAAGGTAACTTTTAAGCTGATGCCAGAAGGATGAGCAGAAATCAGTCAGGTACTGGGTTGGGAGAATAAAGTTCTTGACTGGAGTAACAGGGAGCTTGTGAGTGAGCTGGGAGCATGCTTGGCTTGTGTGACGAACTCACTGGAGTGGGACACGCTGGCCAGGGAGGTGGTCAGAGGAGGTGTCAGGGGAGTAGCAGGAGATTGAGCTAAGGAGAAAGGAGTCTGTGTTTCTGGGCTTTACCCTTGGGGGGAATTTTATTCTAAGAGCAATGGAAGTCATTGGAATATTGTAAACAGAGGAGTGACATTATTTGACACATTTTAAAAAGATCACTCTGCTTTGGAAGTAAACATACACCTACCCAGCAATTCTACTCCCAGGTATTCACCCAAAACAAATGAAAATGTGCGTTTAAAAAAAGGCTCATATCCAGAATATTCATAGCAGTTTTATTCATAATAGCCCCAGACTGGAAACAGTCCATATATTCATCAATTTTAAAAAATTATAAACACACTGCAATATATTCTTAAATGGATTATTACTCAACAATAAAAATAAATGAATTACTGATACTGCAACAACATATTGTATGATTCCATTTATATGATATTCTGGAATAGGCAAAGCTAATCTACAGTAGAAAAAACTCAGAACCATGGTTTCCTCAGAGATGGAAGCGGGAGCAAGGATTGCCTGGGCAGGGTATAAGGGAACTTTCTGAAGGAGTCGTCACTATTATACTTGATAAGGTTTAGGGTTACAGTCAAAACTTAGCAGGTGTGAATTTAGGAATTAAATTTTTAAAGAAATACACAAACATTGAATTCCAATTAACTATTATATATGTATGCTGAAGTGTTTAGAGGCAAGAATACTGATATCTGCAATTTCTTTGAAGTGCACCAAACTTAAGATGGACTAATGGATAAATGGAGGGATGGATGGAGAAACAGAAATGTCCTGAAGCAAGCATATGTGTTATGGGCTGAATTGTACAGGTGAGCCCGTACATGTTATGGGCTTAAAATTCATGTGTTGATGTTCTAAGCCCTAGCACCTCAGATTGTGAGCGTATTTGGAGATAGGACCTTTAAAGTGGCAATTCAGATATAAGATGGTATCAACATTGAAGTCCAATTCTTTGGACCCCATGGACTACAGTACGCCATGCCTCCCTGTCCCTCACCATCTCTCAGAGTTTGCCCAAGTTCACCTTCATTGCATCGGTGATGCCATCCAGCCGTCTCATCCTCTGACCCCCTCTTCTTCTGCTCTCAATTTTTACCAGCATCAAGGACTTTTCCAATGAGTCGTCTGTTCGCGTCAGATGACCAAAATCCCGGAGCTTCAGCTTCAGCATCAGTCCTTCCGGTGAATATTCAAGGTTGATCTCCCTTAAGATTGACTGGTTTGAAATGGGATCTAATTAAAATTAAAAGCTTCTGCACAACAAAAGAAACTATAAGCAAGGTGAAAAGAGAGCCTTCAGAATGGGAGAAAATAATAGCAAATGAAGCAACTGACAAAGAACTAACCTCAAAAATATACAAGCTACTCCTGCAGCTCAATTCCAGAAAAATAAACGACCCAATCAAAAAATGGGCCAAAGAACTAAATAGACATTTCTCCAAAGAAGACATACAGATGGCTAACAAACACATGAAAAGATGCTCAACATCACTTATTATCAGAGAAATGCATATCAAAACCACAATGAGGTACCATTTCACACCAGTCAGAATGGCTGCTATCCAAAAGTCTACAAGTAATAAATGATGGAGAGGGTGTGGAGAAAAGGGAACCCTCTTACACTGTTGGTGGGAATGCAAACTAGTACAGCCACTATGGAGAACAGTGTAGAGATTCCTTAAAAAACTGGAAATAGAACTGCCATACAACCCAGCAATCCCACTACTGGGCATACACACCAAGGAAATCAGAATTGAAAGAGACACGTGTACCCCAATGTTCATCGCAGCACTGTTTATAATAGCCAGGACATGGAAGCAACCTAGATGTCCATCAGCAGATGAATGGATAAGAAAGCTGTGGTACAATATACACAATGGAGTATTACTCAGCCATTAAAAAGAATACATTTGAATCAGTTCTAATGAGGTGGATGAAACTGGAGCAGATTATACAGAGTGAAGTAAGCCAGAAAGAAAAACACCAATACAGTATACTAACGCATATATATGGAATTTAGAAAGATGGTAATGAGAGCCCTGTATGCGAGACAGCAAAAGAGACACAGATGTATAGAACAGTCTTTTGGACTCTGTGGGAGAGGGTGAGGGTGGGATGATTTGAGAGAAGGGCATTGAAACATGTATAATATCATATAAGAAATGAATCGCCAGTCCAGGTTTGATGCAGGATACAGGATGCTTGGGGCTGGTGCACTGGGATGACCCAGAGGGATGGTATGGGGAGGGAGGTGGGTGGGGGGTTCAGGATTGGGAACACGTGTACCCCCGTGGCAGATTCATGTTGACGTATGGCAAAACCAATACAATATTGTAAAGTAATTAGCCTCTAATTAAAATAAATAAATTAAAAAATAAATAAATAAAATAAAAGCCCCCCCCCCAAAAAAAGATTGACTGGTTTGATCTCCTTGCTGTCCAAGGGACTTTTAGGAGTCTTCTCCAGCGCCACAGTTCAAAGGCATCAGTTTTTTGGCATATGGAGGAGGGCCTAATCCAATATGAGAGGTAGCCTTACAAAAAAAGGAGATTGGGGAACAGACAATACAGACCGAGGGCCAACCCTGTGAGGACAGAGCAAAGACAACCACGTGCAAGCCAAGCGGGAGGCCTCAGAACAAACCAACTCTGCCCACACTTTCAGATTTTAGACCTCTGGCCTCTGAAACTATGAGAAAATGCATTTTTGTTGTCTAAGCCACTCAGCCTGTGGTATTTTGTTATAGTTGCCCTAGCAAACTAAATTCACATAACTAAAATATTAAATGTTAAATCTAGGTGGTAGATATGAATGTTTACTATAAAATTATTTCAACCTTGCTGAATTTTTCATAGTGAAACGTTGGGGTAAAGTCACTTTGATCTCTGGGCATACTGGATTTAGGGAACAACTGTGCAAACTGGAAGGAAGCTATTACAGTGGCTAAACTGAAGAATGACAGCAGCTTGGACTGTGGTGGTGAGAATGGAAATAGAAATAGGCAGATTCTGTTCATGTTGGATAGAAACAACAGAACTGCCTGAGAGATTGGATATAAAATATGAATAAAAGACAAAACCAAGGATGACTGCTATGTATATCTACAACTGAGTGGCTGATGGTATTTACTAAGATGGAAAATATCTGAATTACAGGAGTAAAGGAATAAATTGTAGGTTTTATTTTGGTTCTGTTAAGTTTGAAATGCCTATGAGATATCCAAGTGGTATTGTCAAGTAGTAAGTTAAATATTCTCCTTTGGAGAAGGAAATGGTAACCCACTCCAGTATTCTTGCCTAGGAAATTTCATGGACAGAGGAGCCTGGCAAGCTACAGCCCATGGGGTCGCAAAAAGAGTTGGGGTCAATTTAGTGACTAAACAACAAAGGTAAATTATGCAATTTAGAGCTCGGAGGTTACAAAATACATAAACTGCTGATCATTAGACCTGATGCCTATAAGCATAATAAATGCTTAGTATTATTTCCAATTATTATAAGAGCTGTGGACAGAGGTAGATCTAGTAACACTGTATATTGGCATACTGGTATATTTCTGCCTTAAAAATAAGATAAGATTTAAAATGTATAGTTGAATCTGAGCTGCTATGTAAAATGGTTAATGTAAGCTTATGATGAGCAAGGGACTTCCCTGGCAGTCCAGTGGTTAAGACTCCATGCTTCCACAGCAGGGGGCGCAGGTTCTATCCTTGCTTGGGGAACTAAGATCCCACATGCAGTGCAGCCAAAAGATAAAAGCAAAATTTCTTGAACTAAATAGCAATGAAAATATAACATATCAATTTTTTAAATTATATGGGAAAACTAACAGAGAAGGCGATGGCACCCTACTCCAAGTACTCTTGCCTGGAAAATCCCATGGATAGAGGAGCTTGGCAGGCTGCAGTCCATGGGGTCACTACGAGTCGGACACGACTAAGTGACTTCACTTTCACTTTTTCCTTTCATGCACTGGAGAAGGAAATGGCAACCCACTCCAGTGTTCTTGCCTGGAGAATCCCAGGGACGGTGGAGCCTGGTGGGCTGCCGTCTATGGAGTCGCACAGAGTCGGACACGATTGAAGCAACTTAGCTTAGCAACAAGTTAAGAAGATAAAACACATCAACAAGAACCTGCACTGAAGAAGACAGGGCTGATAAAAAGCTTGGTACATCCTGTTAATGTCATCCACCCTTTAGGCAGCGTCACTTATTCAGATCACCTCGGAGAAAGGATTTATTCTCCATTAAATACCTCATTCTAATGTTTAATAACTGCAGTCACTTATATTTCTTTTCAATTTGAATTTGTCTAAATATAATGAGAGCTCAAATTATTGGCCCCAGAATGCAACTCCTTAAAAATCTTAATATATGTTACAACTGTGTTCACCTGATATGCCTGAGCGTCTGGTGGTTCAGATAGTAAAGAAACCTCTACCTGCCAAGCAGGAGACTTTGGCTTGATCCCTGGGTCGAGAAGATCCTCTGAAGAAGGGAATGGCTACCCACTCCAGCATTTTTTGTCTGGAGAATTCCATGAACAGAGGAGCCCAGAGGGCTACAGTCCATGGGGTTGCAAAGAGTCGGACACGACTGAAGTGACAACACACACACACACACACACACATACATTCTTGGATACAAAAATTTTATTTTAGACATCTTTATTAGAATTGCATATTCTTCTTCAGATACAGCATCCTTAGATTAACCATGTAGGCAGGAAAACTGAGGGAAAAATGAAAACCTGTCATCTATGTCATTATCTGAGTACTAAGTCTTCAGGGAGTAGGAGAAGTGTCACTCAGAACATCCCTGCAACTGCCTGAGCTGCATCGGCACCACCAGCTGCCTGGCACCATCATCTGCAGCTTACAGAAACTGGCTGGCTTTCTTCCCCATCTAGGAAACAAGACCAGTGTTTGTTCAAACACAATAGAAAAGGAGATCAGTCCTGGGTGATCATTGGAAGGACTGATGCTGAAGCTGAAACTCTAATACTTTGGCCACCTGATGTGAAGAGCTGACTCATTTGAAAAGACCCTGATGCTGGGAAAGATTGAGGGCAGGAGAAGGGGACGACAGAGGATGAGGTGGTTGGATGGCATCACCGACTCAATGGACATGGGTTTGGGTGGACTCCAGGAATTGGTGATGGACAGGGAGGCCTGGCGTGCTGCGGTTCATGGGTTCGCAAAGAGTCGGACACAACTGAGTGACTGAACTAAACTGAACCCCACCCCTACTCGGGCTATCCCCTTTGGCAATCATAAATTTGTTTTTTATGTCTATTTGTCTTTGTAAATAAGTTTATTTTATGATACTTATTATTAACTAAAGTCCATACTTTATTCCAGTTTCTTTAGTTCTCACTAATAATGTCTTTTTTTCTGTTCCAGGATCCTATCCCAGCTATCACTTTACTATTAATTGTATCTCCTGAGGCTCCTCTAGGTTATGACAATTTCATAAACTTTCCTAGTTTTTGATGGCCTTGACAGTTTTGAGGACCACTGGTCAAGTATTTTGTGCAATGCCCATCTACTAGAATTTGTCTTTTGCTTTCTTCATGGGTACACTGGAGTTATGAGTTTTGAGGAGGAAGACCACCAAGTACCACTCTCATTACCTGACATCAAGGATAAAAGGTATCAATGTATCTGTTAATATCAAATAGCTATTAATGTTCACCTTGACCACCTGGCTGGGACAGTGTTTTCCAGGTCTCTCTTTGTAAAGCTACTCTGCACCTTCTCCATACTGTAATTTTTGGAAGGAAATCACTACACACAGCTCATACTCAAGGGACTGGGGCATTATGTTCCACCTCCTTGAGTAGGAAGCATCTGCATAAATTATCAATTTAGATTTTTAAGAATATTTTGTTCTCTTGGATACCTATTTTTACTCCCAGGTTTCTAATAACCAGTTTGGCTTATTCTCGTGGATTGTTTTGACTTTGGGTAGTCACAGAATTAAGATAAAAAGTACATATATGGCTCAGTTTTCTAATTTCCTTTCTAAGACCTAGCTTTTAAACTAGAATTACTTGTTACATTTTAAATGTATGATTTATATCTTTAATCTTTACAAATAATAAAGAATACTATCTATTCTTTAGAAGGAAAAGAAACAAAAGACTTGAAATATTCATGATTCAGGTTAGCAGGAAGAGAAAATTATTGATAAACTGGACAACTATTGTTTTACATATAGCTGCCTAGGGAAAGTTGGTAGAAGAATTCTGGTGAATTAAGAAAAAATCATTTATTCTTAAAGTTGCACAAATGCTTTCTGACCACCCATGGGCAATTGGGCTTCCCTTGTGGCTCAGATGGTGAAGAATTTACCTGCAATGCAGGAAACCTGAGTTTGATCCCTAGATTGGGAAGATTCCCCTGGAGAAGGGAATGGCTACCCAATCCACTATTCTTGCCTGAAAAATCCCATGGACAGAGGAGCCTAGTGGGCTACAGTCCATGGGGTCACAAAGAGTCAGACATGACTGAGCAACTAACACAAGGACAATTCAGGGTACTTTCAAGAATGTGTTCTTATGTTCCCGAAGGATTGTTACTTGTGTATCATGACTTACAGCAGGAAAGGGTGATTTTCATTTGAGTGCCTGCCCTGTATATTCTTCAGTTAATATACTTTACCAAAATAAAGAATTGCCACTGTCTATTTTCACATTCAGACAGAGTATTCTTGAACTGGCATCTTTAGAGTAAACATCACTTGGCAAAACATTTTTGTTTGCGAAACTTTGTGTCTGAAAAACAGAAAAACCTACCACCAAAAAAGAATCTGGTTTTAGCCTCCCGTAAAAATCAGCTTGAGAAAAAAATGCAACAAAATGAACTAAGTAGTAGCTAGCTTATCTCTAGTTTCCCTGAATTCAATGATTTTTTTTTCCAAGCTAACTTTTGTGTAGAGAAGGCCTAAATCTAGATCTTTTTAGATTTACAGTAAAGTTTCTTTCCCTAAGTACTTCCAATAACTAAACAGTTAAGATATGTTTCTAATGGCCTGAATTTGATCCCTGGAATCTCCCTAAAAGTGATTTCCCTGGGGCAGAATTTCCCTGAGAAAATAAAAGAACAAAAGAAATGAAGTCAAGCTTCGTTTTGGAATTTTTGTACTGGTAAAGAAAGGGAGATAATTTATCACAGAAAATATGTCTGAAACCTGAACTCTCTAAAACAGAACTTCATGGTACTTATAAATTTAAAATACAAGAAAGGAAGGAAGGAAGGAAGCCATTGGCAGTAGAATGGGTGACGTGGAAGCTTCATTTTATTTGATTTTTAAGTGACCAACTATAAGAGACACATTATATCTACCCAATTATTTCCTTATATTCTGTACAGGTGGCTGTGAGTGCGTCTCAAGCATAGGCGACATAGGAATCAATACCACCAGAAATATGTGTGTGCCTGCAGAGAAGTCTTTCCAGCAAAAAGAGTCACCCTGGAAAGCTGTACACATCCATATGAGTTGATATTAAAGGAGAACCACAGTTACTATATTTACAAAACAGTGTACAAAGTAAGATGTAATTTTTGGTAGATTATAGAGCTAAGTATAACTGTCCTGATATGCCAAAATATTCTGGAAAGATATATACACTATAGTGCTAACACTACTGAATAGCAAGACTGTAAACGATTTTTATTTTCCTCATGTGATTGATTACAGTTTCTGAATTTTTCTGATAGTACTTTTTTAAACTCTTTTAAAAGTATAAACATACTTTTTCTCTTCCTGCTGGAATTTCATTTCTTTTCTACATTTACATTTCTCTTCAGTTCAGTTCAGTTCAGTCGCTCAGTCATGTCCGACTCTTCGCAACCCCATGAATCGCAGCGCACCAGGCCTCCCTGTCCATCACCAACTCCTGGAGTTCACTCAAACTCATGTGCATCGAGTTGGTGATGCCATCCAGCCATCTCATCCTCTGTCGTCTCCTTCTCCTCCTGCCCCCAATCCCTCCCAGCATCACAGTCTTTTCCAATGAGTCAACTCTTCGCATGAGGTGGCCAAAGTACTGGAGTTTCAGCTTTAGCATCATTCCTTCCAAAGAAATCCCAGGGCTGATCTCCTTCAGAATGGACTGGTTGGATCTCCTTGCAGTCCAAGGGACTCTCAAGAACCTTCTCCAACACCACAGTTCAAAAGCATACACTCTATAAATGTAGCACTTACTATCCTCAGTTCAATTCAGTTGCTCAGTCATGTCTGACTCTTTGAGACCCCATGGACTACAGCATGCCAGGCCTCTGTGTCCATCAACAACTCTCAGAGTTTACTCAAACTCATGTCCATTGAGTCAGTGATGCCATCCAACCATCTCATCCTCTGTCATCCCCTTCTCCCGCCGTCAATCTTTCCCAGCATCAGGGTCTTTTCAAAAAAGTCAGTTCTTCGCATCAGGTGGCCAAAGTATTGGAGTTTCAGCTTCAGTATCAGTCCTTCCAATGAATATTCAGGACTGATTTCCTTTAGGATGGACTGGTTGGATCTCCTTGCTGTCCAAGGGACTCTCAAGAGTCTTCTCCAACACCACAGTTCAAAAGCATCAATTCTTCTGTGCTCAGCTTTCTTTATAGTCCAGCTCTCACATCCATAAGTGACTACTGGAAAAACCATAGCTTTGACTAGACAGACCTTTGTTGGCAAAGGAATGCCTCTGGTTTTTAATATGCTGTCTAGGTTGGTTATAACTTTTCTTCCGAGGAGCAACTGTCTTTTAATTTCATGGCTGCCATCACCATCTGCAGTGATTTTGGAGCCCCAAAAAATAAAGTCTGTCACTCTTTCCACTGTTTCCCCATCTATTTGCCATGAAGTGATGGGACCAGAAGCCATGATCTTCGTTTTCTGAATTTTGAGCTTTAAGCCAACTTTTTTACTCTCCTCTTTCACTTTAATCAAGAAGCTCTTTAGTTCTTCTCTTTCTGCCATAAGGGTGGTGTCATCTGCATATCTGAAGTTATTGATATTTCTCCCAGCAATCTTGATTCCAGCTTGTGCTTCATCCAGCCCAGCATATCTCATGATGTACTCTGCATATAAGTTAAATAAGCAGGGTGACAATATACAGCCTTGACATACTCCTTTCCCTATTTGGAACCAGTCTGTTGTTCCAGGTCCAGTTCTAACTGTTGCTTCCTGACCTGCATACAGATTTCTCAAGAGGCAGGTCAGGTGGTCAGGTATTCCCATCTCTTTCAGAATTTTCCAGAGTTTGTTGTGGAAACTATCCTACCCTTCACTATTTGCAACTAAGTGGAAGGAATTCACACTCTTTGGGAAAAAAAAGTTTTGATAATCTAATGGTAATAAGGATCGATTGAGAGCCACAGAGAAAAAATTTAAATTCCATTTTTTTCCCAAAAGAATTTTTAAAGGTCCTTTAAAGTTTATGTAACATCTGGCTATACATTAAACTGTTGTATTTACAGTATCTGTTATCATTGGAGGTCATAAACATAACTTGATTTTTTCCAACAGAAAGAAAACTATGCCGTGTTTTCCAGTTAATTCACATAACTAAATGCCTTGAAATCTCTTGGAACTGATAAAATTTATCAGAAGTCATCTTACAGAAATGAGGGGAAATTTATGCATTTTACAGGCATAAGTTCTCATATTAGAGTATATTTTTAAATTGTAAAATTTAACTTACAATTTAAATTCTGGCAACAAAACATTAATGTGCATTGATTTTGATGGCACATGAATCACGGGAAGGATACTGGCAGTCATGAGTGAAAAATACATTCTTCATAAGCCCTTGACCCCTTCTTCTCTGGGCACACACCATTCCCGGAGTCAGACACACAGCTACTGGAGGGATTGTTGTTGTTCAGTCTCTCGGTTGTATCCAACTCTTTGAGACCCCATGGGCTGTAGCATGCCAGGCTTCCCTGCCTTTCACCTTCCAGAGCTTGCTCAAACTCATGTCCATTGAGTCGGTGATGCCATCCAACCATTTGGAACCAGTCCATTGTTCATGTCCAGTTCTAACTGTACCTTCTTAACCTGCATACAGGTTTCTCAGGAGGCAGGTAAGGTGGTCTGGTATTCTCATTAAAGAATTTTCCACAGTTTGTTGTGATCTATATGGTCAAATGCTTTAGGGTAAGCAATAAAGCAGATGTAGATTCTTTTCTGGAATTCTCTTGCCTTTTCTATGATCCAGTGAATGTTGGCAATTTGATCTCTGGTTCCTCTGGCTTTTCTAAATCCAGCTTGAACATCTGGAAGTTCTCAGTTCATGTAGTGTTGAAGCCTAACTTGGAGAATTTTGAGCATTACTTTGCTAGTATGTGAAATGAGTGCAATTGTGTGGTAGTTTGAACATTCTTTGACACTGCCCTTCTTTGGAATTGGAATGAAAACTGACCTTTTCCAGTCCTATGGCACTGCTGAGTTTTCCAAATTTGCTGGAATAATGAGTACAGTGCTTTAACAGAATCATCTTTCAGGATTTGAAATAGGTCAACTGGAATTCCATCACCTCCACTAGCTTTGTTCATAGTGATGCTTCCTAAGGCCCATTTCACTTCAGACTCCAAGATGTCTGGCTCTAGGTGACTTATTACACCACTGTGGTTATCTGGGTCATGAAGATCTTTTTTGTATAATTCTGTGTATTCTTGCCACCTCTTCTTAATATCTTCTGCTTCTGTTAGGTCCATATCGTTTCTGTCCTTTATTGAGCCCATCTTTGCATGAAATGTTCCCTTGGTATCTCTAATTTTCTTAAAGAGTCTATCCTATCTCTAGTCTTTCCCATTCTATTGTTTTCCTCTGTTTCTTTTCATTGTTCACTTAAGAAGGCTTTCTTATCTCTCTTTGCTATTCTTTGGAACTCTGCATTCAGATGGGTGTATCTTTCCTTTTCTTCTTTGCCTTTAGCTTCTCTTTTCTCAGCTCTTTGTAAGGCTTCCTCAGATAACCATTTTGCCTGTTTTGCATTTCTTTTTCTGGGGGATGATTTTGCACAGGAGGGATGGGCTTGCACGAAGTGTGGGGTAGGGACAAGGGAGTGGGGAGACAACAACATAACCAACCAGAGTCAACTGGGCAATGCTCCAGACAATCTGAGAAATTCATTGAATGCAGAAAACCTCTATACAGGGATTGAGACCATAGGTTCTAGTACCACTGTACTAGAATATTCAACATGTCATATTCATAGAAATCACACAAAGAAGCTAGAGAATGCCCAATAATTTACATTTTTAATAAATTCACAGATATTGTTGGTGATGCTGGTCTGTGGGTCCCACTTTCAGAATAAACCATCAGAGTGCCTCAAGTGTGGTGCCCACCACCTACTGACTACACGACTACAAATAAGAGAAAGTACTAATCCCACCTGTCCCATCTCAGTCAACTCTTTGAGACAGGGTCATAATAGTCCCTGCCTCCCAGTGCTGCTTTTAGAATTAACTGAGAGACACCATCAAGGCTCTTGAAAAACCACTCAGTAACTGTCAGTTATTATTATTAATATTAATATTGTTTTGATAGTTAATATAATCCCTGATGGCTCAGTCAGTAAAGACTCTGCTTGCAATGCGGAAGACCTGGGTTTGATCTCTGGGTTGGGAAGATCCCCTGGAGAAGGGGATGGCAAGCCATTCCAGTATTCCTGCCTGGAAAATCCCATGGACAGAGGAGCCTGGTGTGCTACCGTCCATGGGGTCACAAAGAGTTAGACATGATTGAGTGATTAAACCACCACCACCACCTAGGTTTGTCATAGTTTTGTCATGTCATAACCCCATAAAGTAGTTGAGCAAACCGAGGCCCCAAGATACTGACTTACTGTCATACGTCCCAGAGCCCATGACCAGTGAAGCTGGGACAACATGGACCCAGGGCTTCAGGTCCCTCTCTTGACACCAGACAGAGTGTGCCCCGGAACACTGCAGAGGCTGAACATTTTCAGCCCATCTCAAACCCAGAATCTCCATGTTAGAAATAAATACAGAAACAATCCTCCAAAGGACACAAGCATTTAATAAAGCTAATTGACAACAATCTTGGCATCGCTTCTGCCAAATTGGAAGCGAATGTACTGTACTGGGTTGTCAAAACGGGAAACCAAGGTCATGCTGAAGGTGAGGAAACAGTTAATGGCCCTAATAAGGTTGGTGCTGGCTTTACCCCTATTTCTGCAGAAGATGAGCAGTTTGGCTGACATTAAACACATCCCTTAACCCTCAGGAACATGCAAAGGGGGCAATTCACAGACACAATCTAAGCTTCCAACAGGACTCTTGGGATAGCAGGAAGTTGTCAGAGCATTTCCTGCCTTTGGTCTGCTGAGAAAGAAAGAATTCCTTAACTTTGGCTTTAATAAATTGCACAATTCTGCATTTTTTTTTAATAAAAACAGAACAAACCTCCTTTTCCCAGCCAATAGAATGTGATGCATTTTTCAATAAAGCTGCTGAGAAGGACAATAAATCCCTACCTGTAATCTTGTAATCTTATGGCTAACCTGAAAAACTAGGAATAAGATGCTCTTCTCAAGTCTCCAAACAGCTTTCTGTTTGGGGAAATTGGGACATTGAGGAGAAGCAGAAATCCTTAGAACATTTTCTTCAAGGCAGATCTGAAAGGAAGACTTCAGATTAAGAATAATTCCAGAACATTCAGAAGACTCCAGTAATCTTTGCATAATATAAGAAAATTGCTTTGAATTTTACTGAGTTGACAATTTACTTCCTGGAATTGTTATGAGGATTCATTTGATTAATACATAAAAGAGCTTAATACAGACCCTAAGTCCAGTTCAGTTGCTCAGTCGTGTCTGACTCTTTGCAACCCCGTGAACCACAGCACACCAGGCCTCCCCGTCCATTACCAACTCCCAGAGTTTACCCAAACTCATGTCCATTGAGACGGTGATGCCATCCAACCATCTCATCCTCTGTCATCCCCTTCTCCTCCTGCCTTCAGTCTTTCCCAGCATCAGGGTCTTTTCAAATGAGTCAGCTCTTCACATCAGGAAGCCAAAGTATTGGAGTTTCAGCTTCAACATCAGTCCTTCCAATGAACACCCAGGACTGATCTCCCTTAGGATGGGCTGCTAAGATCTCCTTGCTGTCCAAGGGACTCTCAAGAGTCTTCTCCAACACCACAGTTCAAAAGCATCAATTCTTCTGCGCTCAGCTTTCTTTATAGTCCAGCTCTCACATCCATAAGTGACTACTGGAAAAACCATAGCTTTGACTAGACAGACCTTTGTTGACAAAGGAATGCCTCTGGTTTTTAATATGCTGTCTAGGTTGGTCATAACTTTCCTTCCAAGGAATAAGCGTCTTTTAATTTCATGGCTGCCATCACCATCTGCAGTGATTT
>NW_011495072.1:20071467-20091498 GCF_000754665.1 Bison bison bison
CACCGTTTCCCCATCAATTTGCCATGAAGCGACAGGACCAGATGCCATGATCTTAGTTTTCTGAATGTTGAGCTTTAAGCTAGTTTTTTCACTCTCCTCTTTCACTTTCTTCAAGAGGCTCTTTAGTTCTTCTTCACTTTCTGCCATAAGAGTGGTATCATCTGTATATTTAGGGTTATTGATATTTCTCCCAGCAATCTTGATTCTAGCTTGTGCTTCATCCAGCCCAGCATTTCTCATGATATACTCTGCATATAAGTTAAATAAGCAGGGTGACAATATACAGCCTTGACATACTCCTTTCCCAATTTGGAACCAGTCTGTTGTTCCAGGTCCAGTTCTAACTGTTGCTTCCTGACCTGCATACAGGTTTCTCAAGAGGCAGGTCAGGTGGTCTGGTATTCGCATCTCTTTCAGAATTTTCCACAGTTTATTGTGATCCACACAGTCAAAGGCTTTGGCACAGTCAAAGGCAGAAATAGATGTTTTTCTGGTTCCTCTGCTGCTGCTAAGTCACTTCAGTTGTGTCCGACTCTGTGCGACCCCATAGATGGCAGCCCACCAGGCTCTCCCGTCCCTGGGATTCTCCAGGCAAAAACACTAGAATGGGTTGCCATTTCCTTCTCCAATGCATGAAAGTGAAAGTGAAGTCACTCAGTCACGTCTGACTCTTCACGACCCCATGGACTGCAGCCTACCAGGCTCCTCCATCCGTGGGATTTTCCAGGCAAGAGTACTGGAGTGGGGTGCCATTGACTTCTCCGCTGGTTCCTCCGCCTTTTCTAAAACCAGCTTGAACATCTGGAAGTTCATGTTTCACATATTGCTGAAGCCTGGCTTGGTGAATTTTGAGCATTACTTTACTAGAGTGTGAGATGAGTACAATTGTGCAATAGTTTGAGCGTTCTTTGGCATTGCCTTTCTTTGGGATTGGAATGAAAACTGACCTTTTCCAGTCCTGTGGCCACTGCTGTTTTCCAAATTTGCTGGCATATTGAGTGTAGCACTTTCACAGCATCATCTTTTAGGATTTGAAAGAGCTCAACTGGAATTCCATCACCTCCACTAGCTTTGTTCATAGTGATGCTTCCTAAGGCCCACTTGACTTCACATTCCAGGATGTCTGGCTCTAGGTGAGTGATCACACCATCGTGATTATCTGGGTCATGAAGATCTTTTTTGTACAGTTCTTCTGTGTGTTCTCACCACCTCTTCTTATCTTCTGCTTCTGTTAGGTCCATACCGTTTCTGTCCTTTATTGAGCCCATCTTTGCATGAAATGTTCCCTTGGTATCTCTAATTTTCTTGAAGAGATCTCTAGTCTTTCCCTTTCTATTGTTTTCCACTATTTCTTCGCATTGATCACTGAGGAAAGCTTTCTTATCTCTCCTTGCTATTCTCTGGAACTCTGCATTCAGATGGGTATATCTTTCCTTTTCTCCTTTGCTTTTCATTTCTCTTCTGTTCACAGCTATTTGTAAGGTTTCCTCAGACAGCCATTTTGCTTTTTTGCATTTCTTTTTCTTGAGGATGGTCTTGATCCCTGTCTTCTGTACAATGTCACAAACCTCCATACATAGTTCATCAGGCACTCTGTCTATCAGATCTAGTTCCTTAAATCTATTTCTCACTTCCACTGTATAATCATACGGAATTTTATTTAGGTCTAAACCTGAATGGTCTAGTGGTTTTCCCCACTTTCTTCAATTTAAGTCTGAATTTAGCAAAAGGAGTTTATGATCTGAGCCACAATCAGCTCCCAGTCTTGTTTTTGCTGACTCTATACAGCTTCTTCATCTTTGGTTGCAAAGAATATAATCAGTCTGATTTTGGTGTTGGCCATCTGGTGATGTCCATGTGTAGAGTCTGCTCTTGTGTTGTTGGAAGAGGGTGTTTGCTATGACCAGTGCGTTCTCTTGGCAAAACTCTATTAGCCTTTGCCCTGCTTCATTCTGTACTCCAAGGCCATAGCACATAGTTAAGTGCTCTGTATGTGTTTGATGTTTTAATTTGGAATTATTGCTATGACTTTATATTATTATAAAGCCACAGGGTTTGCAGGCTTGTTCAAATCTCTGTGACTCTCATGACTATGTGAAGTAAAGAAATTTTCTCCCTTGTGGGCTAAAATAGAGAAAGAAAATGATTGAAGGGAAAAGAAATATTTTGACAATAAAAGTCTTATTAAACATGGAAACAATCCTTTTTACAAAGAACCGAATTTAGTGTTTGTTTGGGTGGAAGGGGTCGTTTTGTTTAGCTTTGTTTACATTGCTTAAACATATTCTGCGGAGAAACACTGGGGACTTTTTGAAACCACGGTCGATGGATTTTAACCCGGGATAATTGAAATATGCACACAAACGCACAGTAGAAAGCATTCTGTCTCTTTTTTTCACCTTTCTTGTTCATCAAAATCAGGTTAGTTAAAAACATGATTATCTCACAGAATATTTC
Organism: Bison bison bison; assembly: GCF_000754665.1. Classification (NCBI taxonomy): domain Eukaryota; kingdom Metazoa; phylum Chordata; class Mammalia; order Artiodactyla; family Bovidae; genus Bison; species Bison bison. The sequence goes on from NW_011495072.1 coordinate 20,073,925, forward strand.
TCTACCATATTTATTTCACTAACTGCATTTTTTTTTAATGTGTCCTGACATCTTACTGAGTTTTTAATAACTATTCATACTATTACTTTTGAACTGGACACTTGAACCTATTCATAGTACTAGGGGCCAAATGCATGTATTTTAATACGGTGTTAGAAATGTAAAAAAAAAAAATGCAGCTATTCATGAGGGTAGTATATATATATGATGCAGGGCAAGTCAGAAAGTATGCTGATTTGAGTTTATACTCCACCTCCGCTGGCTTCTACTGACCCAAAACACACTATCATCCGTGGTCTATACTGCCCCCTAACTTCCTACAAAGGGTGACTCTGAAACTGAAGTATTAGGTGAAAGTGAAAGTGTTAGCTACTCAGTCTGACTCAGTTAAAAGTCCTTGACCCCATGGACTGTAGCCTGCCAGGTTCCTCTGTTCATGGACTTTCCCAGGCAAGAATACTGGAGTGGGATGCCATTCCCTTCTCCAGGGGATCTTACAGACCCAGGGTTAGAACTTGGGACTCCCCTGGGGGTTCACAAGCCTTGGGTGTTAGCTGGAGGCGTGAACAATAAATGCTGTTCTTAGTCCCCACCCCCCCCCAAAAAAAAAAGAACTTGGGACTCCTGCATTGCAGGCGGATTCTTTACCATTTGAGCCACCAGGGAATCCTGAAACATTAGGTAGGATTGTAGTTAAATGTTTCATGTAATTTTAATTCAGGCAACGTACAGATAATGATAGTTCACTTCAGTAAGTCCGATCCTTTGCGACCCAATGGACTGTAACCCACCAGGATCCTCTATCCTTGGGATTCTCCAGGCAAGAATACCAGAATGGGTTTCCATGCCCTCCTTCAGGGGATCTTCCCGATCCAGGGATCAAACCTGTGATTCCTGCAACTCTCCTGCATTGCAGGCAATAATAATTGCATACAATATTAAGTAGAAGTCAAGAGTAAGATGGGGTATGAATGCCATGGAAGTCCAGTGGTTAGGACTTGGCTCTTTCACTGCAGTGACCTTGGTTTGATCCCTAGTCTGAGAACTAAGATCCTGCAAGGCAAATGCACGAGGCCAAAAAGAAAAAGAGAAGAAAAGAGAAAGAGAGAAAGATAGTGGAGGAAGGCCAAGATTTAATATAAACTACAAAGCCCCTGGAAAAGAAGTCTACCTTAGATAAACTTGTTTTGTGCTCTCCGCCATACTTCTTCCACAGCAAATTTATGTCTTAGACCAACATGTTCTATTAATGGAGGATGTCTAGACACATTTTCTGTTTCACTGTGCTGTAGAGGTAAGCACCTTATATTTTGAAGCCTGCTGACTGGCTACATCAGGTACAAAGTGTTATTAAATTAATCTAGCTCTCAATGCTACTTTTCCCAGGAAGAAAAACTTTGAGGAAATCAAAGCAGCAGCAGGTTATCCAGGCAAATACTTATTTAGCTGTCATTAACTCTTGGTGGGAGTTCTAATTCTACTACTAAAGGGCAAAAGTAGGCAGCTTTACTTCTCAACTTCATCTTTTGAATTCTTATTAACAAAAAGGGCTTTTTCTTCTCTATTAAAGCTTAGAAGAAGATAGTGATATGTCTTTGATCCCTATAATGCTTTACTTACAGAACACAATAATTTCTCAAATAGAAAAATATAATGTGATCTTCATCTACAAATAGAATTATGTCATTCACAGCAGAATTTAGGCAGATCAGCTAGCTAATTCTGGTCTAAATCACAGGGGTTCATTACATAAACATTCATGAAAGGAACACATTTTCTTTCTCTAGAAGGCTTCCAGACCATCTGTCTCAAAGCTCCACTAATAGTTTTGTATTCATTAAAACCTTTAAAACCAAGGATGCCCTGGGCTTTGAAAGATCAGTGGCTGGGCAGTGACATAGTGCCACCTAGCTTCCCTCCTGAGGGATATTTGTCCATTACTAGATGTTCTTAAATACCTGAAGAAACCAGACTGGGTACAGAAATGTGCAAAGGCTTTACTTGGCAAAAGTAGAGAAAGGGAGAAATTTCTCCTTTCAGACTCATGCAAAAGCAACTGACCATCAGAGGTGGACCCTGGACTTGGGCAAGATCTTCTATAATTTAGAAGTCCCACCACCCTATCTAGCCTTTTCCCAGTGCATCACCCTTACATTCTGCAGGAGGAGACTAGGTATTGTAGCATATACAGTGTTTATGATGATGACAGCCCACACCGTGTATTTCTCCTAACAACCTCAACATATGTCAACAATATTCCCACCTTGATGGAAATGCTTTTCCCAGACTAAAGTCTCCTCCACATTAATTCTGTCTTTGAAATCCTTCCATTCTTCTAATCTCATTCTTTTACGTAGTCTTCCCTAACTACACAAAACTCCGATGATAATTCCGTATCTGAGTTACACTGTGCTTTCAGTTCTTCATTGTGTCTTTTGTTGCTCTGCATGCATTTCTTTGCCCATTGCAGTTGTGTGCCTGGAGCCTCCCGCTCACCCCTCAAGGGTCAGCATTACTGCCTGCACTGTTCTTGACCACACACACTCCCTCCTTCAGACAAACTGGGATGCTGCCTCCTTGATGGTGTTTGCTGTTTTTGTTTGGGTCCCTAAGTCATATCTGACTTTCTTGCGACCCAGTGGACTGTAGCCCACCAGGCTCCTCTGTCCATGGAATTTCACAGGCAAGAATACTGAAATGGATTGCCATTTCCTTCTTCAGGGGATCTTCCTGATCCAGGTATCAAACTGCATCTCCTGAATTGCAGGCGGATTCTTTACCACCGAGCCACCTGGGAATCGTCGCCTTGGTGTACATACCTCTATTAGGGAATTCATCTTTTTTCCTTGCCCTGTTAGAATCTAAGCTGGGACTGTGTCTTAGTCTTCTGCTTTAAAATAATCATTAATTCATTGTCATCAAGTTAACAAATGGGTGAAAGAATGAAATAAGGCCTTTTAACTATTTCCTATGATACTACTCACTGTTTCTCCAACTAGTCTACATTTATGGGAAAAGACTATGTCTTTTAGACTTTCCATTGCTACAATCCTGAACACAATGACTGATCCTCACCCAATCCCTTTTGACCTTATCAAAAACAAAAACCCTGAATTTCCTAGTGAACTGACTCTCCCACTCTCTAAGCAAGCGGTCTCCTCTTTCCTCTCATCAGTACTCCCATTCTCATTCCCAATTAAAGACTTTACTTCTTTTTAAATTTTATTGAAGTATAGCTGATTTGGGCTTCCCTAGTAGCTCAGCTGGTAAAGAATCCACCTGCAAGGCAGGAGTCCCTGGTTTGATCCCTGGGTCAGGATGATCCCCTGGAGGAGGGCATGGCAACACACTCCAGTATTCTTGCCTGGCAAATCCCCATGGACAGAGGACCTGGCGTGCTACAGCTCATGGGGTCACAAAGAGTCAGACACGACTGAGCGACTAAGCACCACACAGCACGTAGCTGATTTACACCGTTGTGCTAATTTCTGTTATACAGTAAAGTGATTCAGTTATTCATATTCTTTTTCAAGGTTTTTCAATATTGAATATGGTTCCCTGTGCTATGCAGAAGGACCTTGCTATTTATCCATTCTATATATGATAGTTTTGCATCTGCTATTCTCAAATTCACAACCCTTCCCTCTCCCACCTCCTCTTCCCTTTGGCAACCACAAAACTGTTCTAAGACTTTGCTTCTTACTTCACTGACAAGTAGAAGCAGTCAGGGTTTCTGGCAGGGTAGTTGACCAGAAACTGCAAAACCTGCCTCCTAAATAATATCTAAAAACTCTCGATAAAGTACTTTTTAAAGCCCTTTACAAATAATCGGTGAAATTGGCAGGAAAATTAGGGAAGTGAGGTAAGGAAAGAAATAAGAAGGGACAGAAATGAAGCAACATTGCACACGGACCTTTGGCTTCACCGCTCGGAAGGGACTGCAGATAAAGCCTATGGCGGCCCCCACATGGGAGCAGGTGGGAGTCTTGTCTGCAGAAATCCAAGACATGGGCTATTCTCAACCCAGCAGCCAGAGTGATCATTTTAAGTTCAGTTCAGTTCAGTCTCCCAGTCGTGTCCGACTCTTTGTGACCCCGTGAATCGCAGCACGCCAGGCCTCCCTATCCATCACCAACTCCTGGAGTTCACTCAGACTCACGGCCATCGAATCAGTGATGCCATCCAGCCATCTCATCCTCTGTCATCCCCTTCTCCTCCTGCCTCCAAATCCCTCCCAGCATCAGTCTTTTCCAATGAGTCAATTCTTCGCATGAGGTGCCCAAAGTACTGGAGTTTCAGCTTTAGCATCATTCCTTCCAAAGAAATCCCAGGGCTGATCTCCTTCAGAATGGACTGGTTGGATCTCCTTGCAGTCCAAGGGACTCTCAAGAGTCTTCTCCAACACCACAGTTCAAAAGCATCAATTCTTCGGCGCTCAGCCTTCTTCACAGTCCAACTCTCACATCCATACATGACCACAGGAAAAACCATAGCCTTGACTAGACGGACCTTTGTTGGCAAAGGATCATTTTAAAGTGCCATTCAACTGCTCACAATCCTCCCGTGACTTCTTATTTCCTTGAGAGCAGAATCCCAGGCTCTTCAAGGCTCTGCATGACCCAAGGCTCTTCCTCCCTCCTGAATTCCCTCTTGCTTCTCTTCCTCTCTTCCTCCACTCCAGCCACACTGGCTGTCTTCCTCTTCCTTATGCTATTGATATTCCAGGTATAAATAGCCACACTATTTTCTACATCAGATACTTAACACTTTCTGTTTCCCTAGACTTCATGTGACCTCTCTGTCACTTCATTCAACCCAGTGCTTAAAATAACATCCCCAGAAAGCCCTTCCCTGATCGCATGACAAAGAAAGGACCCCACATCCTTAATTCTCCATCCCCTTACCCAGATTTATCTTGCATAACAGCACTATCATTGCCTGAAATTACACTACAATTTTTTGTATTATTTACTACCTATCTTCCCCATTCAGGGACTTCACACAGTAAAAGTTTACTCTCTGCTCAGATGTAAGTCCTCATTGGTGTTCCTAGTCAGATGGCCCAACCAGCAAGCAGGCGCCTTCAATCTAGGGGTTCTGCTGTTCCCTAGGACCTCAGAGTCCTCCACTGGATCCCTTGCATCTGATCAGAAAAGGAGAAACTAAGGAGAGCAGAGAGTATTATTCAGAAGGCTTTCAGGGTCAGGTCTGGAACTCACTTTTACCCACATTTCTTTCATCAGAACTCACATGGCCATATCTAACTTTGAGGAAACCTGGAAAAGCAATCTACCTGATTCCAGAGGGACAAGGAGGTGGGGTTTGGTGAATACATAGCATAGTGGGCATGTAACCAGCAGGCAAGGCATAGCTTATGTACAAAGGATGAGAAACTTAACCCTTGAATAGTGTTCTAGGGGAAGGGAATAGCAGATACAAAGGCAAAGAGGTGTGAAAAGATAACAGCACATTTTAGGAATGTCAGGTTATAGATACGGCTGTATCCATTGTGATTGTACAATGTGAAATAAAAAGGTATAAGGCTGAGAAAATAGGCAGAATCTAGACCATGGAGGACCCTGTATGCCATGACAAAGAGTTCAGACTCACCCTAAAGGTGACAGGGAGCCATTGAAGGATATTAGAGGCAAGGGTTGGAGAATAATATGATCAAATGTGTGTTATTGAAAAATCATTCCAATGGTTGTATGGAAGATGAATTTGGGATAGAGAGAAAGGAGACAAAATAATTTTATGGGAAGCTGTTGCAGAAGTATAAGAAGAAATATTGAGGAAAAATGGCAGTTGTATAGTGCTTATTAAATTATATATTTTTCTGGGAAGTCTCATGAGCAGGTTTATTGTCTTTGATGAGCTAAAAGCTCCTGGAGTTTAGAAAACCAAGTAATAGAGGTTAGAAAAGTCACATTTTCATTAAATTTCTAATTGTATTTTTAATGCTTATTGTTAAAAATTAGATAAAGTTATTTTCAATCAATTCTAAGAGATTACTTGGGGGTAGGGGGTAGGAAGTAAAAAGTATGAGTGAACTTTTGCTTACCTTGAGATGGTGTGTAAGAGGGCAAAAAAACTGATAAACATCTCTTCCCAACACCCATTGTGGCAATATGATTCTAAACAAAGAACAGATGGAAAGGATAACTTGTCCATTATAAAATGTATTCAACTCTGCCAGATAAATTAATTTCACACTTCAATTAACTTAAGTTTTAGGTGTTTCTGTAACCACAACTACTACCATTTTTACATTTTATCTTTATAATTACAAACTTTTCCCTGAACCATTACTGATCCACAATATTAATTCTCATTTTGGGGCAGGGGGGAGAGGAGCCATGTTTTATAATTTTTAAAAAAATTGTCTGGCTTTATTGGGTATAATTGACAAAAATTATATATATTTAAGGTATACAATGTGATAGTTTGGCATATGTATTCATAATTACCAAAATTAAATTAATTAACATATTTACTACTTCACAAAGTACCATTTTTATTTATTTGTTTATTTGCTATGGTGAGAATACTTAAGATCTACTCCATTAGCAAATTCCAAGTACAAAATACGGTATTATTAACTGGTCACTATGCTGTACATTTGGAGAAGGCAATGGCACCCCACTCCAGTACTCTTGCCTGGAAAATCCCATGGAAGGAGGAGCCTGGTAGGCTGCAGTCCATGGGGCCGCTAAAAGTCGGACACGACTGAGCGACTTCACTTTCACTTTTCACTTTCATGCCCTGGAGAAGGAAATGGCAACCCACTCCGGTGTTCTTGCCAGGAGAATCCCAGGGACGGGGGAGCCTGGTGGGCTGCCGTCTATGGGGTCACACAGAGTCGGACACAACTGAAGTGACTTAGCAGTAGCAGTATGCTGTACATTATGTCCTCAGGATTTATTCCTTTTATAAGTGAAAGTCTGTACCCTTTGATCAACATTTCCTCATTTTTCCCACTTTCCAGTCCCTGGTAACCACTATTCTACTATGGTTCTATGAGTTTGACTTTTTTAGATTCTGTATATAAGTAAAATCATACAGTATTTGTCTTTCTCTGTCTGACTTACTTAACATGATGTCTTCTGGGGATTCTTAGATGGCTTGGTGGTAAAGAATCTGCCTGCCAATGCAGGCAACACAAGAGATGCAGTTTCGATCCCTGGGTGAGGAAGATCCCCTGGAAGAGGAAATGAAAACCCACTTCAGTATTCTTGCCAGAAATGACTAAGTGACTGAGCAGGAGTACAAAGTCTTCTAGGTTTATCCGTGTTGTCACAAATGGTAGGATTTCTTTCCTTTTTATGGCTGAATAACATTCCAGTATGTATATATACCATATTATCTTATTCGTTTGTGAACAGACACTTAGGTTGCAGGTTGTTTCAAATTGTGGCTATTGTGAATAACGTTATAATGAGCAAGGGAGTCCAATATCTCTGATCCTGGTTTGAATTCCTTTGGATATATACCCAATAGTGGGATTGCTAGGCCATATGTTTATTCTATTTTTCATTTATTCTTAAAAATCTCCATGTTGTTTCCTATAGTGGCTGAACCAATTTACATTCTCATCAACAGTCTAGAAGACTTCTTTTTTTCCATACTGTCAGCTACACATCTCTCTTGTCTTTTTGAGAATAGCCATCCTAACAAGTGTCAGGTAATATCTCCTTGTGGATTTGATTTGCATTTATCTAATCATTAGTGATGTTGAGCACCTTTCCATATATCTGTTTGGAAAATCTTTGGGAAAATGTCTATTCATATCATTTGCCCACTTTTAAATCAGTTCATTTGGGTTTTGCTATTGTAAAAGACCTGTACACTGAAAATTATAAGACATTGATGAAACAAATTGAAGAGGACACAACGAAATGGAAAGACATTCCATATTCATGGATTGGAAGGATAAATATTGTTAAAATGTCTGTACTACCCAAAGAGATCCAGAGATTTAGGTGATCTCTATCAAAACTCCAACAGCATTTTTCTCTAAAAAAGGGGGGGAAATCCTAAAATTCAGACGAAACAACAAAAGACCCCAAATTGCCAAAGCAAACTTGAGAAAAAAGAGGCATCACACCTCTTGATTTCAAACTATATTACACAACTACAATAACCAAAAAAAGCGTGGTAGTGGAATAAAAACAGACTCACAGATCAGTGGAACAGGAAAGGAAAAAAAAAGTACAGCATCAATCTAAAGGATTTCCCAGGTGCTGCTAGTGATAAAGAATCCACTTGCCAATGCAGGAGACACAAGAGATGCGGCTTCCATTCCTAGGTCAGATAGATCCCCTGGAGGAGAGCATGGCAACCCACTCCAGTATTCTTGCCTGGAAAATTCCATTGGCAGAAGAGCCTGGTGGGCTACCGTTCCATGGGGCTGCAAAGAGTCAGACAACTGAGTGAGCAACTGAGCACACCAATCCGAAAGGCTTCTGCATGCAAAGAAAACAATCAGCCAAGTGAAAAGGCAACTTATGAAATAGGAGAAATATTTGCAAACCAATGTCTAAAAGAGGGTTAATATCCAAAGTAGTTCCTACTTAGAATTATTAGATATGCAATGTAGACACTTTAATGCCATTGAAAGAAAAAGAGGAAAACCAGTGTGTTTTTTTTTTCCTACTCTGAAAAAAAAAAAAAAAAATATATATATATATATAAAGGTTCTAGGAAGAAGAAGACAAATTAAAGCATCAGTAATACTTTTTAAAAGAAGCCTTCATAAATCTAAAATCATTTTGTATGATAATACCTATTATATTGAAATGGTAGAATTATGGGTGAGTGCCTTATTTTTCTCTATCAAACTCTGTGTAAGTACATTACTTGTATACTTTTTTAAAAAATGAATAAAGATAGATTCACTTTGACAAGTTAATTTGCTCATAAAATTATCAGGAATTCCTGAGTTCAAATCTCGACCACTTATGTGACATTGAGCAAGTTAATATCATTATTATTAGTATTATTAATTATCATTACCATTAGTATTATTAGATAGTTTTCAATATGTATTATGTGCCAGTCATTCTGTTAAGCACTTCATATACATTACCTCATGTTAGTGAGTCTTCCAAAATATACTTCTTTACCTTTTAAAAAACTGATGGTAACTCCTACTTTGTAGGACAATTATGAAGACTAGATGAGATTATATATGAAAAGCATGTGCTAAACTGTATAACATTAGGCACGTGTTGGTTTGCACCTCTGTACATTCTGATTATAAAGAACATTCAGATAATAAACACAAATTTACCAGTGCTTTGCTTTTAAAAAGAACAAAGGTAGGATTGTCCTATCCCTGAACTTTAAAGAATCGACCTCTTTTAACCTTAACTAGTTTCTGAGAAGCAGGCACTATGTAAAGAACTGAAATGAACATTATTATTTTGGTCTTCGGGCTTCATATTTTCCATAGTTTAAAAGATGCTGGAAGCACTTACTGCCTGAAAAGTGCTAGATGGGAGAGCAGGAGAAGGGGGGAATTCCCAGTGCCTGATAAAAGAACATTGGAATCAAGTTCTGAGCTCTCCCTTCATCAGTCACTGCTGTTTCTGGTGCTTTGCTTTCATGCTCTTTGCAAACTGACAAAAATAACTGTGTCGTCACAGTAAGACAAGTTTCTCTCCCTTTTCTTTGCTAGTATAACTTATAAAATATCCAAGTTATTTTTCAGATTGCAGTAAATGATGGTAAGAAGGAAGGTTTCCTGTGTCCAAAAGATGTCTTACCGCGTGGTACTAGAAAGACTGGCTTAGCAGAACACTGGACTGTATCTCTAGTTCAAATCTGGGGCTATGTTCTGTGTTGTATACCCTCAAAACAAAGAACTTTTGCTCACAAAATGCTCAAGACAGAAACTAAGAACTACACCTCTGCCATCCTCTTCTGTCAACAAACTTCATGTCTCACTTAAACTTCTACAGCAGCTTCTAACTCTTCCTGTCTTCTTTCATCCCTGATTGAATATCTCTCCCTCTTGGTGCTTAATTTTTCTCTCCCATTTTTACTCTGTTCTGGGATAATTCCCTCAATTCCATCTCCTAGATCTATGCTATATGGTAACCACCAGCTGCAGGTGCTGGAAACATGATTGGTCCTGAATGAGATGTGCTGTAAATATAACACACACACCAGGCACTCAAACATTTTGAAAAGAAACAAGAATGCAAATATTATGTAAATAATTTTTGATATCAATTACATTTGAAATGATAATATTTTGAGTTAAATAAAACATATCATTAAAGTTAATTGCACCTATTTTTCACTTTCATAAGATGGCTACTGGAAAAATTTAAATTGTATATGTGGCTTGTGTTGTATTTCTACTGGCTAGACCTGTTCTTCACTGCAAATTCAGTTGTCAGCTATTGTATTCAACTTTTTTAAGGAGAGGTATGGGATATTTTCCAAATCAAGTTTTTAATTTCCTAAAACTCCTTTGTGATCTCTAATTGTCTCTTTTTTCATAGAAATTACTCTTATTTTGTAAGTCTAAGAGCTTCTCAAGTCTTTCTGAAGATAAACAGAATTTTATTAAATTCTCTATTTTTTCCCCATTTTGAAGCTTCTCTTTCATGATGCTAGTTTCTCCTCCCATGGTTTTGATTCTTGGCTACCCATATCTAAAGTGAGTATGTGTACTAATCAGTTACTGATGATTGCATCCTGTTTCCTGAGCCCAAATGAAATGGCATTTCCCTTAGCAATGAACAAGGATATTGTAATGCCAGATGTGGGCAGAGACATGTGACCTGGCTGATTTCTCTTTAGGGCACATGAAGAACTTACCTTTTTGGTATAGAGACTCCTTTTGGTAATGGAGTACTGCCCTAAGTATCTCTCTGGCCCCCACGTTTACTTTGAAGCTTGTCAAAGTATATCATCCATTCTATTTACAGTTTTCAGCTTATCACAAGAAATAATTTTAACCTAAGAAATGGAAACTAAAACTTGTTACAGAACCATGTGGTAGCAGAGTCAATAGAAGGAAAAAGAGAGAAAAGAAAATACAAGATGTCAGCATGGAAAAGCTTTCAGACTTAACCAGGCAGTTAGAGCTACATCTTCATAGCAGCACAAGCCTGGCCAGAACATAAGATAACGTTCAGATGAAGGACATCAGCTGTCCAGATATCTGTTGACGAATGTCTAAGCACTAAATCTATCCCAAAATGAGTTTGAGTTGTCTTGGAGTTCTCCTCATTAGATAACTTTGCATTGGGTAAATCAGAGAAGAAATTAAAGTATTTGAAATGTTGAAAACTGATGATTTATAAGGTCTAGTCTAAGGAAGTATTAAGAAATGTATCAGAAATGACACTGAACTGAAAATCTTGGCATAAAGTCCCAGCACTGCCAGTAACTGACCATACAACTTGGAAAAGTCTCTTTAACCTCTCTGGGCCTTAATTGTGACCAATTCAGAAATAGTTTGTCTTCCCCAGAGACAGACTGGCTGTGTACAATGCACTTCCTTTTGACTCAGGATCCTTATCTCTAACAGGACTCGGTAAAAGTTCTCGATAAAGGGCCAGATGGTAAATGCTTTAGGTTTTGCAAAGCCAAATACAGTTTCTGTAGCATTTTATTCTTCCATCTCACTTTTATTTACAGTGTTCTAAAAAATGTATGTATAGTGTTCTAAAAAATGTACAAAAAAGATCTTCACGACCAAAATAATCACGATGGTGTGATCACTCACCTAGAGCTAGACATCCTGGAATGGGAAGTTAAGTGGGCCTTAGAAAGCATCACTATGAACAAAGCTAGTGGAGGTGAGGGAATTCCAGTTGAGCAATTTCAAATCCTGGAAGATGACACTGTGAAAGTGCTGTACTCAATATGCCAGAAAATTTGGAAAACTCAGCAGTGGCCACAGGACTGGAAAAAGTCAGTTTTCATTCCAATCCCAAAGAAAGGCAATGCCAAAGAATGCTCAAACTACCGCACAATTGCACTCATCTCACACGCTAGTAAAGTAATGCTCAACATTCTCCAAGCCAGGCTTCAGCAATACGTGAACTGTGAACTTCCAGATGTTCAAGCTGGTTTTAGAAAAGGCAGAGGAACCAGAGGTCAAATTGCCAACATCCGCTGGATCATGGGAAAAGTAAGAGAGTTCCAGAAAAACATCTATTTCTGCTTTATTGACTATGCCAAAGCCTTTGACTGTGTGGATCACAATAAACTGTGGAAAATTCTGAAAGAGATGGGAATACCAGACCACCTGACCTGCCTCTTGAGAAACCCATATGCAGGTGAGGAAGCAACAGTTAGAACTGGACATGGAACAACAGACTGGTTCCAAATAGGGAAAGGAGTATGTCAAGGCTGTATATTGTCACCCTGCTTATTTAACTTATATGCAGAGTACATCATGAGAAACGCTGGGCTGGAGGAAGCACAAGCTGGAATCAAGATTGCCAGGAGAAATATCAATAACCTCAGATATGCAGATGACACCACCCTTATGGCAGAAAGTGAAAAGGAACTTAAGAGCCTCACGATGAAGGTGAAAGAGGAGAGTGAAAAAGTTGGCTTAAAGCTCAACATTCAGAAAACGAAGATCATGGCATCTGGTCCCATCACTTCATGGCAAATAAATGTGGAAATAGTGGAAACAGTGTCAGACTTTATTTTTTGGGCTCCAAAATCACTGCAGATGGTGACTGCAGCCATGAAATTAAAAGACGCTTACTCCTTGGGAGGAAAGTTATGACCAACCTAGATAGCATATTCAAAAGTAGGGACATTCCTTTGCCAACAAAGGTCCATCTAATCAAGGCTATGGTTTTTCCAGTGGTCATGTATGGATGTGAGAGTTGGACTGTGAAGAAAGCTGAGTGCCGAAGAATTGATGCTTTTGAACTGTGGTGTTGGAGAAGACTCTTGAGAGTCCTTTGGACTGCAAGGAGATCCAACCAGTCCATTCTAAAGGAGATCAGTCCTGGGTGTTCTTTGGAAGGACTAGTACTAAAGCTGAAACTCCAATACTTTGGCCACCTCATGCGAAGAGTTGACTCATTGGAAAAGACTCTGATGCTGGGAGGGATTATGGGCAGGAGGAAAAGGGAATGACAGAGGATGAGATGGCTGCATGGCATCACCAACTCAATGGACATGGGTTTGGGTGAACTCCGGGAGTTGGTGATGGACAGGAGGCCTGGTGTGCTGCAATTCGTGGGGTCGCAGAGTCAGACATGACTGAGTGACTGAACTGAACTGAAAAAATGTAAAAACCGTTCTTAACTCATGGGCCCTACAAAAATAGGCCATAGGACATAATTTGCCTACCCCTGACTTTCAGAGATAGAGTACTACTGCATCGGCTTCTTGTGGTTATTGAAAAAGTAAAAGATGTAAAACTTCGGAATATGTGCAGTGCACAGGAAGTATAAATATTAAATGGCATGGTTACTACTATAATTGTTATATCCCCAACATCTATCTTAGCATTGGGAACATATCATGATCTCAATAAATAATTATTAAATAAATAAATATGTAAAGGAAGGGCCTTGGACTCGATAACAATCTGTGTTCTCTTCAAGCTCTGCAATTCTATAACCTCACATCTCAGGATGTGTGTTGCTGCCAGGTATGCCATGTCTTGTCCCAGTGCTTAAAGGAAAGTCTGTTGAGAGTTGGAGGTGGTACTGAGTACAGCCAGCAAAAATAATTGACTTGTTTAAAAAGTGACGCAATCTGTAAGACTGAAATAAAAACCTGAAAGGCCAAAAGTTCGAGAAGCTGCTGCTGCTGTCGCTTCAGTCATGTCCGACTCTGTGCGACCCCATAGATGGCAGCCCACCAGGCTCCCCCGTCCCTGGGATTCTCCAGGCAAAAACACTGGAGTGGGTTGTCATTTCCTTCTCTAATGCATGAAAGTGAAGAATGAAAGTGAAGTCACTCAGTCGTGTCCTACTCTTAGCAACTCCATGGACTGCAGCCTACCAGGCTTCTCCGCCCATGGGATTTTCCAGGCAAGAGTACTAAGAGTACTTAACAAATCATAATATGATTTTGTTATGTATGTTTTTGCAAAGTATATGTTGCCAACTTATTTTAAAATGCCCATGTTTTCCAGTTACATGAGCTATCCCTGGAGACTTTTGATATAATCTTATGAAAACTTTCATGAATTTACAATGACCTAGTTTTCATTCCCAAGTGACAGAAATTAAACATTGAAGATGATGAGGGGAGAAGAAATTAGATAAAAGTGGTAAAAGATACAAATTTCCAGTTATAAATATTTCTAGGGACATAATGTGCAGGATGATTATAGCTATCAATGTATGATATATGTGAAAATTGTTAAGTAACTCCTAAGAGTTCTCATCACAAGAAAAAAAAATTTTGTGTCTACATAAGATGATGAATGTTTACTAAACTTTTTGTAGTAATTATTCACAATATATGTAATTTATGCTGTACAACCTAAATACAGTCACTGCTGTGTGTCAATTATATCTCAGTAAAACTGGTGGCGGGGGGTACTGAAGGTGCCTTGAGCTTTCAGAAATACTTTCCTTTTCTTCATCAAAGGTTATACCAACAATATAAGATGACATAGATCAATTACCAAACTATTAAATGTCAGTTAACTTCTTTGGAAACTGAATATAAAATGAACCAACTAACATTGCCCTGTTATAACCCCACTGTGTATAAAAATTAGATTTAATGACTTATGAAAAGATAATTTTCTAGTTATTGCTCTTTTACAGGTGATTAATAATCATATTATTGACTTTTTAAAAAGGAAAAGAAAAGAAAGACTGTCTTATTTCTAAGCCAGTGAGTCTCAAAATGCAGACTCAAAGGAGCAACAACAATAGCACTAGAAATTTGTTAGAAATACAGATTGTCCTCCCTGCTCCAGACCAACCAAGTCAGAAATTCTGGGAATGGGGCCAGCAATTTGTGTGTTATTAATAACAAGCCCTCCAAGAAGGATCACATTTGAGAATCACCACTTTAAGCCATCCCCTTCCTCAATCCTCCTCTTATTCTTATCACTTTAGTCCATTCAACTGCTCTAACAAAAATACCATAGACTGGGTGGTTTCAACAGCAGACATTTATTCCTCACAATTCTGGAAGCTGGGAAGTCCACAGTCAATGTTCTAGCAGATCTGGTGTCTGGGAACCCGCCTTCTGGTTCAGAGATGGCTGCCTTCTCACTGTGTCCACACATGGCGGAAAGAGGGCACAGGAGCTCTGGAGTCTCTTCTACAAGGGCACTAATCCATTCTTGAAGACTTTACTCTCCTGACCTAATCACCTTCCAAAGTCCCACTTCCAAATACCATCACACTGGGGATTATTTCTCAGCATATGAATTTGAGGAAGGGGGCCAAATGTTCAGTCTTTGATTGTTGCTGTTCAGATGCTCAGTCGTGTCTGACTCTTTGCAGCCCTAAGAACTGCAGCACGCTAGACTTCCCTGTCCTTCACTATCTCCTGGAGTTTGCTCAAATTCATGTCCATTGAATCGATGATGCCATCCAACCATCTCATCCTCTGTCTCCAAATTCCAGATTTGGTGTCTCTGCTTAAATTAACATAATCTTTGTAGAACCAGAACAAGTCTCATTTTCATGTTCCCCTAACCCTTAGATCTTTTCTCCCGTCTCTGCTCCTGTTATCCGGTTCCTTTGCTTTCCTTATATTATTATGTTCTGGGCCAGACCGTCCCAGACCATGTTCAGCACATCATTTGTTGAAATCTTTAGCATTAACTCTACCACAATTTAAACTCCTAATCATGCTGTCTTGCACTATTAACTGAAATCATTTACTAAGATCTGCCTGGAGCTAGGTTCTGGGCTAGGCTCTGTGAGAGTTCACACAGAGGATCTATCCCCAAGAAAATAATCTAATGATGGATGAGAGAAAATTTACAACTAATAATAAAATATAGAAAGCATGCTTAAAGGGGCCACAGATAAAAGCATCAATTTCTGATAGTGTCTTGATCTTTAAACATCACTTATACACAAATGGGAGAATGCAATGGCAACCCACTCCAGTACTCTTGCCTGGAAAATCCCATGGACGGAGGAGCCTGGTAGGCTGCAGTCCATGGGGTCGCTAGGAGTTGGACACTACTGAGCGACTTCACTTTCAGTTTTCACTTTCATGCATTGGAGAAGGAAATGGCAACCCACTCCAGTGTTCTTGCCTGGAGAATCCCAGAGACAGGGGAGCCTGGTGGGCTGCCGTCTATGGGGTCGCACAGAGTCGGACACGACTGAGGTGACTTAGCAGTAGCAGTAGCAGTATACACAAATGACTTATTTACATCTTCGACCTGGACTTCTCCAATTGCTCCAGTCTCATAAATACAACTCCCTACTCCAAATCTAGACCTAAATACCACCGAGAAACCTCTGTAGTAACATGTCCACAACTAAACTTCTAATCTTCCCCAAACCTACTCCCTTCCCTATCTTTCCTGCTACTGCTGCTGCTGCTGCTAAGTCGCTTCAGTCGTGTCCGACTCTGTGCGACCCCATAGACGGCAGCCAACCAGGCTCCCCTGTCTCTGGGATTCTCCAAGCAAGAACACTGGAGTGGGTTGCCATCTTTCCTATCTTTCTCTAATACTCCACATCTGAGTGTATTTTCCTACCTATCTACTTTCAAAACATTTGCAGAATTTAACTGGATCTCATCACTTCCGCCATTACCACTAATGTCTTATCCTTTTGACAGTACTCTTACTTTCATCCCAGCCTATTTGAAGCCTTGCAGCCAAAACAATCCTTTCAAAATTTAAGTCAGATAACATCACTTCTCTCCTCAAACCCTGTTAATGGCTTCTGATCACTCTCTGAGTAAAAGCCAAATCCTTAAATAGCTATAGGATATGCAGCCCATCCCCCCACCATCACACATCTGCTCTCTTCACCTGTTAGACTCTGTCATTCACACCTCTCCTGGCACGACCTTCCACTTGTCATTTCCTCCTCTGGAGCACCCTCCTCGCTTACTCCCCTACTTCCAGCAGGTCTCTGGTTGAAGATCATCTCCCCATTAGCCATTCTACTCAAAATTGACACCATTCTCACCCCAACACTGGACCTCTCTATATCCTTTTCGTATCTCCTTTTTCCCATGACATTTATCTCCATCTGATCCCAAAGAAAGGCAATGCCAAAGAATGCTCAAACTACCGCACAATTGCACTCATCTCACACGCTAGTAAAGTAATGCTCAAAATTCTCCAAGCCAGGCTTCAGCAATATGTGAACCATGAACTTCCTGATGTTCAAGCTGGTTTTAGAAAAGGCAGAGGAACCAGAGATCAAATTGCCAACATCCGCTGGATCATGGAAAAAGCAAGAGAGTTCCAGAAAAACATCTATTTCTGCTTTATTGACTATGCCAAAGCCTTTGACTGTATGGATCACAATAAACTGTGGAAAATTCTGAAAGAGATGGGAATACCAGACCACCTGATCTGCCTCTTGAGAAATCTGTATGCAGGTGAGGAAGCAACAGTTAGAACTGGACAGGGAACAACAGACT
>NW_011495072.1:20091598-20093368 GCF_000754665.1 Bison bison bison
TGAGAAATGCTGGACTGGAAGAAACACAAGCTGGAATCAAGATTGCCAGGAGAAATATCAATAACCTCAGATATGCAGATGACACCACCCTTATGGCAGAAAGGGAAGAGGAACTAAAAAGCCTCTTGATGAAAATGAAAGTGGAGAGTGAAAAAGTTGGCTTAATCTCAACATTCAGAAAATGAAGATCATGGCATCCGGTCCCATCATTTCATGGAAAATAGATGGGGAAACAGTGGAAACAGTGTCAGACTTTATTTTTTTGGGCTCCAAAATCACTGCAGATGGTGATTGCAGCCATGAAATTAAAAGACGATTACTCCTTGGAAGGAAAGTTATGACCAACCTAGATAGCATATTCAAAAGCAGAGACATTACTTTACCAACAAAGGTTCGTCTAGTCCAGGCTATGGTTTTTCCAGTGGTCATGTATGGATGTGAGAGTTGGACTGTGAAGAAGGCTGAGCGCTGAAGAATTGATGCTTTTGAACTGTGGTGTTGGAGAAGACTCTTGAGAGTCCCTTGGACTGCAAGGAGATCCAACCAGTCCATCCTGGGATTTCTTTGGAAGGAATGATGCTAAAGCTGAAACTCCAGTACTTTGGCCACCTCATGCGAAGAGTTGACTCATTGGAAAATACTCTGATGCTGGGAGGGATTGGGGGCCGGAGGAGAAGGGGACGACAGAGGATGAGATGGCTGGATGGTATCACTGACTCGATGGATGTGAGTCTGGGTGAACTTCGGGAGTTGGTGATGGACAGGGAGGCCTGGTGTGCTGCGATTCATGGGGTCGCAAAGAGTCAGACATGAATGAGCAACTGAACTGGACTGAACTGACCTGGCAGGCTACAGTCCATGGGGTGGCAAAGAGTCAGACACAACTTAGCATAACATAATATATATGTATTCATTTTTGTGTCCCCCACTAGATTATAACCATCATGAGAGCAGAGATTATTGTCTACACATAGTATATATTTGTTGACTAGATGAATAAATGAATGAATGAAATGTTACAGGAGCCCAAAGAAAGGGCAGAGTGCTTCCTAACAAAGGGATGAAGAAAAGTTAGGGTGGAGGCAGCAAGTGAATGGGTCCTTCAAAAACTGGTAGAATTTAAGCAATAAAAGATGATACAGAGAGGCTTATCTGTTTTTAATGAGTAAGTTCTGAGGATCTAATGTACAGCATGGAGACTATATTTAAACAATGCAATATTGTATACTTAAAATATTGTATACAGGAAATTTTTAAGTAGATCTACTTAACTCCTTATGGATCCTTACTTATGGAAGCTTCCCTTTGTACAAAACCTGGAAGATCCCATTATCCCTAAAAGTAGATAAAACATTGTACTATTATATTATAAAAATATATTAAAATTATATTCTTTCAATATTAATCTTAATAATATTGCATTAATATTAATTATTCATTCAGTCAAAAATAGTTCTTGTGAAAATAGTTGTTCTTGTGGAAAAGTGACTGAGTGCATGGGGAAGAAGCAGTGACTGGAGACATTTGTGGAGGCTCTGGGCAGGACCTAGGGCGCCCACAAAGGCTTTCAGGTGAGCTGGTTGAAAACATGGAGACTCTGCCTTCCCTTTCTGGGTGGAGGTAGAGCTGGTGGTCTCTATCTGATGGAATTAGGGATGTTTCTTCTTCATAAGGTGATGGAAGAGAGATTTTGCTAGATGGCAAAAATGAAAAAAGCTTAGCAATAAAGAAGATGGGTGTGTACATGAGTCAGTGAGTGTGTGTACGTGT
>NW_011495072.1:20093468-20102354 GCF_000754665.1 Bison bison bison
GGTGGGTGGGTGTGTGAGCTATGGAAACAAAGAAAATGGAGAGGAGCTGCTTCCAGACAGGGTACAATGAGCATGACTCAGGGGATACACAGTAATGAATAAATAACTATCAAGTGGATGAAGTTGCACCAACTTATTATAAGATACTCCCAAAGAGAAACTTTCCAAGCACTCACTCATGATTCTTTGATTCTCTAAATCTCAGCGTGTGATTTATCTCCCCCTTGAATGCTAAATGCTGCACCAGTTTTCTGTTCTCTGCAGAAAACGTGACATCCAAAACAGAATATGTATGCTAGAAGGAATCTTAAGAGTTGTTCATTCCAATCACTCTCATTCTCCAATAAGAGGCTGGGTTTCTGAGATGTATAGAGCATGTATAGAGCCAGTTCAAGGTCACAGAGCCAGTTAATATCAGATCCTGGACTGAGCCCAGAGCTCTGGCTCCATATCTGGGACTCCTTCTTCACTAGCTGACGAAGTTCCACTGTAGTGTTTTCTTTATTGAACAACAAAGCAAGTTGGGAGGCCAGTACTTAGAGGTATATCATCTGATATATCCTGCAGAACCTGGGTTCTGGCTTACACCTGACTTCCTACTGAAGGTCAGTGTTGGCTTAGCAGTTGTTCATTTCATTCATTCAGTAACTATTGATCACTTACTATGTGCCAGGCACTACTGATCCAACAATGAACTTGAAAGTCATGGTTCTGCCTTCACAGAGCTGCTTACGTTGGTGAGGTGGGAGAAAACAAAAACAAATAAAATTACCAAATACTGTAATAAGTGTTTGGTATAAGGTGGATAAGGAATCCACCTTAAATAGCATGGCGAGAGGAAGCTGCTGAGAAGATGTATCACGGAGATTGGGCCTGAAGTAGGGGAAGGAGTCAGGCACTTGAAGTTTCTAGGCAGAGGGAAATGAAAATTCCCTTGAGGTCGCAAAAAAAGCATGGCATGCCTGAGATCCCAGAGAAGACTGTGCGTCTGGGTCACAGTGAGGGAGGGAGAGAGTGCACTGAGAGGAGGTCAGAGTGGAGCCAGGGCCAGGGCGCACTGGAGCTTGAATTTTATATCAAGTACATAGGAAGCCGCTGAAGGATCTTAAGAATGGGTGGGGGTGTGGGGGACATATTTTACTGACATATTAATGAGTTCTCAATACACATGAATCTGAGCAAACTCTGGGAGATGGTGAAGGACAGCGCAGCCTGGCATACTGCAGTCCATCAGATCAGAGTCGGACATGACTTAGTGACTGAACAACAATAAGAATTCTACTCACTTCAAAAGGGGAAAAGATTCAATCATCATAACTCTGTACAGTAGGTGCTATTAGGATCATCCTTTTATAACTGAAGCAACTGCAGCACAGAAAAAAAATAATAAATTGCCCGAGTTCCTGTAGTTTGTAAGCTGCAGAGCCAGGATTCAAACCCAAATCATACCATTCCTGAGTATCCACTCTTTTTTAACTTTTTATTTTATATTGGAGTACATCTAAAAAGAGATGATACAAATGAACTTCTTTATAAAACAGAAATAAACTTACACACTTAGAGAATGAACTTAGGGTTACCATGGGGAAGGGATAGTTAGGGACCTTGGAATTAACATGTACTCATTGCCATATTTAAAATGGATAACCCACAAGAACCTACTGTATAACACAGGGGACTCTACTCAATATTATGTAATAACATAAATGGGAAAAGAAATTGAAAAAGAATAGATATATGTAATATATAACTGAATCACTTTGCCGTACACTGGAAACAATCGCATCTGAGTATTCACTGTTAACAACTACGTTTTCATGTTTCGTTGAATAATAATTTGGTGAGATGGGGAAGAGGGCAAGAAAAGAGGCAGAGATATTGGTTAGGGAGCTATTCCAGGATTCTAGGGGAGAGACTGTTGTTGTTGCTTAGTTGCTAAGTCATACCTGATTCTTTGGGACCCCATGGACTCTAGCCCACAAGGTTCCTCTGTCCATGGGATTTCCCAGGCAAGAATACTGAAGTGGGTTGCCATTTCCTTCTCCAGGGGATCTTCCTGACCCAGGGATCGAACCCTTGTCTCCTGCATTGGCAGGCAGGTTCTTTACTGCTGAACCATCAGGGAGGTCCATGGGGAGATATAACGATGCATGAGTCAGGATGGTGTCCGTGGAGGTGAATAGAAGCTGACGGGTTTCAGATATACCTTGGTAAAAAAATTGACAGGATTTGATGATGCAGTGGACACAAGGAGTGAGGAAAAGAGAGGAATCAAAGATGGTTCTAAAAATTTCTAGCATAAGTCATAGCTTTGGGGCTGTATCACTTATTTAGACAAGGAACACTGGGAAAGCAGTGAAACAAGTTTCAGAGGTTAAAAGGCCAGGTTTTTTATTTAGCTATCTTAAGTTGGTAAGTGAATGAGTCTAAAGTTCAGGGGGCTGGATATAAAAATGTAATCAGTCATCTACACAAAGTTGATTTTTAAAGCCATGAGTATGGACAAGCCAACCTAGAGGAGAGCAGAGAGAAAAAACAAAAAGGGTCTGAGACTGACTCTGAGGAGAGTTTGATTAGAGATGGACCCATCAAAGGAATCTGAGATGCTTCAGACAATGAAACGGGGAAGCCATAACGTATGATAGTAGGAACTTCCCTGAGATTCAAGTGGCTAAGACTCTGTTTCCAAGGCAGTGGGTGAAGGTTTGCTTCCTAGTTGGGGAACTAAGATCCTACATGCCATGAGGTGCAGCAAAAAAAAAAAAAAACTGTTTTGATTACGGTAACAGAAAACCCAAGACAGGAGAGAGTTTTATAAAAGAGGGAGTTGTTAATATGTCAAATGTTGCTGAGAAGTCAAATAACAGAGGTTAGATTACCAAACCTACTTCATGCCAGGGACTCCAGGAAGCTCTCATCAGTTAAAGAACTTCCCATCCAGTACCCACATATAGGAAAGTCTGCATTTTAAGCCTTCTTTTTTTTGTTTTATTGCATTCAAAGTCGCATCAGGGAAATATCAAATTGAATCATTTCTATCCCCAAAAGGTAGTAAGTTTTGGATAATTTCTGGATACAGGAGATTTGATATGGAAGAGGAAAGAGAGATGTGCCAGGGGGGAAGACAGGGGACCGTCAAAGTTGGGGAGAGGAAAAGGCAAAAATGATGGGAGACATCAAATAGCACAAAATCTAGCCTGGGGCCTGCTCACTGCACTGAGTCACTTCTGTTTCAAAATGGCTGACATTTGTTTCTGGCTGACATTTGGTTTGATAAATGAGTATAAAAATCTCCATAGTATATCCTCAGGGTATAAGCAGATGTTCTTTTTACATATGATACACCATTAATAATGAGGTTCTTTACCGTCTTTATATTGCCATCCTCCCTGACGATGCATTGAAAGTGTGAAAGTGTTAGTCGCTCAGTTGTGTCTGACTCTGTGACCCCATGGACTGTAGCCTACCAGGTTCCTCTGTCCATGGGATTATCCAGGCAAGAGTACTGGAGTGGGTAGCCATTCCCCTCTCCAGGGGACCTTCCTGATCTAGGGATTGAACCTAGGCCTCCTGCATTGCAGGGAGATTCTTTACCATTTGAGACGCATGACAATGCATATCGGACACAGTTAAGAACAAAACTCTTGTTAACATGTAAACCCCACAAGGTGCTACCATTTTACTAATGGAGATGTGGGGAATGAGAAAGACACACCCAGTGGCTTGTATCTTCAGACCAAACCACAACCCTCGGGAGTGTGCCTTTGCCAGAGCGGAAGGCTCCATTCCTAGTTGGGTGCTAGACGGACTTGGATTCTAGCCAGCATACAAGAGCCTAAACCCACTGGTTGTCTTTTGCCGTATACTCTTTTTTTTAACTTTAATTTTCTTTTTAGTTGGAGGATAATTACTTTACAATATTGTGTTGGTTTCTGCCATATATCAACATGAATCAGCCATCAGTCCCTTCTCTCTTGAACCTCCTTCCTACCTCCACCCCATCCCACCCCTCTAGGTTGTCACAGAGCACAGGCTTTGGGTTCTCTGTGTCTTTGAATGTTCACAGATCCTTAAGGAAGTCTAAGCTGGAAAACTGGTTCACTTTCAATGAAAGAAGTCTCCGACAACCGGATGAAGAATAGAAGTGCCATTTATCAAGCTACGTAATTCTTTAGAAACCCTGCTTTAGAGGGTCTTCAGAGGAACAAAACAAAGGAAGTCAGCATCCTCTCCACCACTTGTAGTTAGAAAAACAGGATATCCTGTAACAAGTGTTGCTTAACAATAGAAAATTCTGCTCAGATGAATAAATAAATAATGAATGAACTAATGAATGACTGAAAGAAAAAGGCACATTATAAACTGATTCCCTATAGATCATTCCAGATGTTGTTCCAGGGGCTGTGATTCCTTCCAGACTCCAAACCGGGTATAAGATGGGTACAGATAGAAGAGGAAAGCAGGAAAAGTTACTAGGAGGAATAAACAAGGAGACCTTGGCCCCTGGGTAGTGGGGGCAACTGTCTTCTGGACGTTTGTCCTTGGGGAGTTTTTCAGGCAATCACAGCCAACTCTTCTCAAATCCCTTATCTGAGGATGAAACTTCCCTGACTGTGCAAAAATGAAGCAGCTGACAGCCTCCCTAAGGAGTCATTTTTGAAGAGCAAGCATTTCTCCTTGTTCAGGGCAACCCCCTTGAGAGAAGGTTAGTGTTCCTGGAGATACTCCAAATTGTCCAGAGAGACTCTCTGTCTAAACAAGGAGAAAAGCCAACCCGATTTCTTAAAAAAACAACACATACAAACAATAACCTAAATGCCCCTTTCACTAGAAGCCTAAAGGATTATAAAGTGTGGGTGGCCAAGATACATGGGGACAATCACATGAGGTTTCTCTGAGCAGCAGGACATGGATGGCAGAGCCAGAAGTGTGACTGGGCTCTCAGGTGACCGTGCCAGGCGGAAGTGTCCTTATGTTGCTTTTCTGTTTTTAATTCATCGGTGGCATTTCCTATTTAAGCTCTAGATTGCTCCACTAAGAGGCATTATAGATCCAGTTATTTGGTGGGTCTCTGTCGTGGCAGTGGTGCCTTGAGAAGATTCCATGACCAGGAGTGAGACTATCTTGTCCTGTCCATGATTTTCTCCTGTTCTTTTCTCACCTATGAAGGCAAGACCCCTCTAGCATCCCTATCATATCCACTATGAAGAATGGATACATTACCTGGAATGATCATCTGTCCCAGTACCTTGAAGCAGTATGGATTAGAGAAAACAGCAAACAGATAAAATAAAACTGGCTTAGCATCCTAACTCTACCATTCACTCACTGGGTAATTTCAGGTAAGTTCCTTACCATCTCAGAGCCTCAGTTTTCTGACCCATAAAATGGATCTGTGAGTCCATGCTTCACAGGATTACCATGTGGATTACATATGACAACATGTACAAGGTCATCTCACCCTGTTGGCACTTGGTTAGCACTCAATCAACTCTGGCTCCATTCTGTCCCCAAACGATGCTGACTCCAACCAGAAACAACCCTACTTTTCCCACACGCTCCCAGAGTGTACATTATTTGCTTATTTACAGAATGCCTATCATGTCCTGCTCTCCACTCTCCATTGCACTAGAAGCTTCTTCAGGACGTGGGATGTGCAGTGTAGACTTTCATCGTTCCCCTACCACCTGGCACCCACCTTCACATGAAAAGCACTCTGTGAACGTTGAAGGAATAAATCTTTCTCTCTTATGAGAACAGATTGGTAGGAAACATTCCTCAAGTCATCCTTATTTACAAGTCTTTACAAAGAGAAAGGATTCAAGAAACTCACTAAAACATTTGAAATAGGGGAAGGAAGTCACTAACATTTATTGAGTGCCTCCTTCATTCTAAGGTTTTCACTTTAAGAGTTTATTTATTTCTCACCTCAAACTTCCTTTAGCCCCAATTTACAAAAAGGAAATGGACTCAGAAATGCAAATAATTTGCTCAGGATTTCACAGATTATAATAGCATTTCAATTACCTTAATTGAAATGTTTCTATGCATAATTAAAAGTGATTGAGAAAGAAAAAATAGTTTGAGCCCAGAGCCCACAGCAATCACTAATTTTAATCAATCAATTATGCCAGACACTACCCACGAGTGAGAATAGTAACTGAGAACCTGGTAAAAACTTGATCAATTTATAAAAAACTATCCATTGTTTTCTTTCAAAAATATTTTAAGAAAACTAAACAAGCAACTTCCTGGAACCCACAAGCTCTCTTTTGAAATAAAGTTCAAAATCCCATAGTTACCTTTTGTCTCATTCCAAGATGCAAGGCCCTTCACCCTGTCGAGAGACACTTGTCCAGAGAGATGTTATTTTAAAGTGAGAACTTTGCTTCCTCGACAGTCTTGTTCTAGAATCCAGTACAGTCTGTCCAGCAGATATCCCTGGATCTTTAATGTCCAAACAAACAGGGGGCTCAGGATCATCTCCCCCATCTCTGGAGAAAGGGCCCAGAGAATCACAGAACCAAAGCAATCCTATCTTTCTTCAGCGCAGTATTTTCGTGCCCATGTGTCTGCATTTCAAATCTCTGATTTATGAAAGAGGGGAAACTATTTATATTCTATTTGTCTTTAGCATTTTTTCTTCCTCTTAAACAGAGGCAAACACATATTCGCTATGACATGAGACAACAGTGGGTAGCTGGGGTTCAGGAAAGGGTGAGGGCTAGCATGCAGGGGTGAAGAAAAGGAGGAGCACAGCATCTAGGAGGCAACACCCGAGATTAGTCTGAAACACGAATCTAGAATCCATAAACCTAAGGACTGAGGTTTCCTCAGATTATGTAGTCATGATGTCTAGATACTTCACACAAAGTCTGGTGGTTAATATAGAAGCTACCCAGCTTTTACAGCACTTCTTTTTCATAGTCTCTCTCTCCTGGGACCTGACTGGTAGCCTGGTCTCCAGATCGTCATGGCCCTGCAATCTTGGCCTGCTTTATTGGGACCACCAGACCTCTCTCTCCTTCTCTTTTCCTTCTGATGACTATTCTACATCATCTTTCCTCATGTTTCTCTCTCATGCCTGGGGGTTTGGGTTGTTCCTGCTTCACTTAATTGTTCGATTCTATCTGCAGCCACGTAAAAGTCACCCTACATCTTCATACTTTCATGGTTCTGTAGGCATATTTGAATTTCAAACAAATACGTGAGTTTATAAACACAGTATTGTACATACTGGTTCCTAGTCTGTGGGAAATATGTCCATAATATCAATTGTGTTTTTAGGAGCATTGGTCATATTGCTATAGATCACCTCTAAATTTACCCCTGGCAGGTTTTTAGGGATCAGAAATTCTCCCATGAGAAAGTCCAAAATAGAAAGATAGTCCTAGCTTGGTACATTCATAGAGGTAAACCAAGCTTATCAAAGCCAGATCATGACACTTGCATTTGTATTGCTGAATGAGTTTATAACTGCACAGTGGGAGCCATTGATTCAAAAAGAGTGTAAGTTAATTGAAGGCTAATAAATCCATAACAGGATCTTAAAGAATCTCAGAAGCAAAAAATAATAGAGAGAAAGGGAGACTCAGAAGCATCTAGAAAGGTAAAATGAGAAAGTTCAATGGCCAAGGGCAATTTCCGTGAATTCACATGAACTATCCCTCAATGCTACTAGAAAAATAGGATCCTCTTTGTACTGGAGGCACAAACCCAAACTTTGGAGGAAGGGTGATGGGAGGAAAAGATGGCAATAACAAGAATTTCCTGGAGTGTGGTTGAATTTCAGAAAAGACAGGGGCTTTTGGGAACACCCTTGACTAGAGTTATCTTAACATTCTGCCCCAGTTCTAGGGAAATTTGTACTGGGTTTAAAAAGAGGGGATTAGGACAGAGGCCAGCTTCAAAGGAGCCCAACAGCATTGTGGTACCTGCAGGGGAAGGAGTCTCCCTGGACTAGAGAAACGTCATTAGTCACTAGGGTGAGGTGCATTAATTGTGGTGGCTGTGGGTGGCAGCCAGGTCAACTTCCTGGGCACAAGTACTAGCCATCTCAATCACCTGAGATTATGAGGAAAGAGGAGCTAGTGTCAGCTGAATGCATCACTTCTACAAATACTCTATCTTCCTTCAGAAAGCATCTTCTAGTCATACTTTCTCCAGGTGTCCAAAGTTTCCATCTGCAATGAGATTTTGAAAAGCATATTCAAATCCCATGTGTTTTGGTTTCCAAGAAAGTTCCAGAGCTAATTAACCTCTAGATAATGCAAACAATAAAGAATCCACCTGCAATGTGGAAGACTTGTGTTTGATCCCTAAGTTGGGAAGATCTCCTGGAGGAGGGCCTGGCAACCCACCCCAGTATTCTTGCCTGGAGAATCCCATGGACAGAGGAGCCTGGCAGGCTACATCAGTCCATGGGGTTGCAAAGAGCCGGACACAACTGAGCAACTACGCACAGCACAGCAGCGCAAACTTTGTTCACCTCCCAATCACCTGGTCTTGTCCTCTGCCAACTCTCAATTCAAAATTTTTTAATCAATGCACTTTATTGTTTAGAGGTTTCAGGTTTGCATAAAAATTGATCAAAATGTACACTGAGTTCTCATATGGCCTCTATGCCTGCACACACACACACACACACAAAAACACACACACAATTTCCCCTATTATTATTCTCTTATATAGCTCTAGTAAATGTATTACAATTGATGAGCCAATATTATTAACTATAGTCCAGAGTTTATATCAAAGTTTGTTTTGGTACTGTACAGTTCAATGGATTTTGACAAAAGTATCGTGACTTGTACCTACCATTACAATACCTTACAGAATAATTTAACTTTCCTAAAAATGCCCTGCACTCTACCTGATCATTCCTTC
>NW_011495072.1:20102454-20111804 GCF_000754665.1 Bison bison bison
ATTCCTTCTCTTTTCCTGTGAACCACTGGCAAACATTGAGCATTTTACCGTGCCCATCATTTTGCCTTTTCAAAAATGTCATGTAGTTGGACTACACCTACTGGGATTGGCTTCTTTCACTTAGCCATATGCACTTAAGTTTCCTCCCATCTTTTTGTGGTTTGATAGTTCATTTCTATTTAATGCTGAGTAGTATTCCATTGTTGGAGAAGGAAATGGCAACCCACTCCAGTGTTCTTGCCTGGAGAATCCCAGGGACGGGGGAGCCTGGTGGGCTGCCATCTATGGCGTCGCACAGAGTTGGACACGACTGAAGCAACTTAGCAAGTATTCCATTGTATGGATATACCACAGTTTATTTATCAACCCCCCTACTGAGGGACATCTTACTGGCTTCCAGTTTATGAAAATCATGAAGAAAGCTGCTTAAACATTCACATGCAGGTTTCTGAGGGGAAATAATTTTCCAACTCATTTAGGTAAATACCAAGGAGTATGATTGCTGGATCATATGGTAAGCATTTGCTTAGTGTTATGAGAAATCACCAAACTGTCTTCTAAAGTGACTGTGCTATTTTATAGTCACACCAGCAATGAATCAGAGTTCCCATTGCTCTACATACTTGTCAGCATTTGGTATTGTCTGTGATTGGATTTGGGCCATTTTAATAAGTGTGTAGTGGTAGCTCACTGTTTTAATTTGTAATTTCCTAATGACATGCTGCTGAATCTCTTTTCATATGTTTGTTTATACCTGTTGTCCAACTTTGTTCTTCTGCTTCAATGTTGTGTTGGCTATTCTGAGTCTTTTGCATTTTCATATAAACCTGACAATTAGTTGTCAGTATTCACAAAACCACTTGCTGGGATTTCAACTGGGATTGCATTGAATCTATAGACCAAGCTGGGAAGAACTGACATCTTGAGTTTTCACATCCATGAGAGTGGACTATCTTTCCATTTACTTAGATCTTTTTAAATTTTTTTATCAGAGTTTTGTAATTTTCCTCATATAGATCTTGAATCTATCATGTTACATTTACATCCAAGAATTACTCTTTTTATTGGTACTCATACAAATGTGTGCATGCGTGCATGCTGAGTCACTTCATTCATATCTGACTGTTTGTGACCCTATAGACTGAAGCCTGCCAGGCTCCTCTGTCCATGGGATTTCCCAAGCAAGAATACTGGAGTGGGTTGCCATTTCCTCCTCCAGAAGATCTTCCCAACCCGGGGATCAAGCCCACATCTCTTATGTCTCCTGCACTGACAAGTGGATTCTTTCCCACTAGCACCACCTGAGAAGTCCCATATATACACTACCATGTGTGAAATAGATAGCTAGTGGGAAGCTGCTGTATAGCACAGAGAAACTCTTCCTCTACACAGAGGATCTGCCTAACCTTCTGCATCCTGCAAAGTTGCAAGCTAATGCTTATGTTTATACACCAGTAAAATGCACAAATTTTCTTTTCCTAAAGTGTGAAGATTAATAGAGGCACTTTACTGCTAAGGTTGTATATAAGATAGGACCTGTGACAAACAACACAGTTGGAAACAAATGCATGTAATTGTTAAGGAGAGTACAGCTACCCTTGAAGTCAGTAAAAAGGAAGTCAACTGGGTTTCTTCCTCAAAGGGACAGGTCTAAGGAGTCCCACTAATATCTCAAATAATCTACTTGCAAATTCCAAAACAAAAGACACAAGGAAATTACAGGCTGTCACTTTTATTTACAACTTCCCTCCAACCAGAGCCCATACTTACATTGCTACATCTGAAACTAATCTGTGTGGGAAGCTTTCAGAGGGATGGCCGGCCAACTGGCATTACCGCCAGGTCAGCTGATGCCACAGCCTGGTATGTGATCCTGGTCGAGTAACCCCTAGCGTGTACCTGAAGGAGTTATGGTGCCGAAGGTGGGGAGCAGTGGGGAGAGAAGGGGAGAGGAGGACAAAATTATGGAAATACATTTTGAAAATCCAAAGCACAATTGAAATTCCAGTCTTAATCAAAAACAGTAACGGGCTCCACTAAATACCCACAAAGGCTTGCTAAAAATATGTGAAGTTCATCCAGAGTTCAAATCTCAGAATTATTTTCTTTTCCCGGCTTAGACCTATCCAAAATGTTATGAAGCCTTTAGTTGTTTTAGTGAGAAAACAATCTGTCCATACAAATTAACCAATGTGTTCTTACATCACACAATGAAGCCAGAAGTGAAAAAAACTTGACAGATCTTTCCTTGATATTTCACTGAAGTTTCAGAGCACTGAGTTTACAGTCAGCTAACACGAATTTGAAATTACTAACTTCTTGACAACCTCACTGAGCTTTGATTTCTTAACTTCTTAACCTTTAAAATGAATGATACATAGGCCACTTTACAGTGTGAAATGGGAAAACTTCAAAATCGCTTTCTCTCCACTGTTATACATTATTGATACAATGTCGTGTCAGTTTCTACAACAATGTGCATCAGTCACAACTATATATATATATCCCCCCTCCCTCTTGAGCCTCCCTCTTACCCCTCATTCCACTCCTCTAGGTCATCACAGAGCACTGAGCTGAGCTCCCTGCTCCCTGTGCTATATAGCAGCTTCCCACTAGCTATCTCTTTTCCACATGATGGTGTGTATATGTCAATGCTACTTTCTGAGAGCTCCACTATAAATCATTGACTGTAATGTTTGTTCATGGTTGGCTTGGCTAGTGTTTTGGCATTTGTTTTCCTACTTCCTGGTCATTATTTTGCAGAGATGATCTGCACATGGTGCATCCAGTCATCTGGTCTCTGAGGATCGCGGTCTACAGGGCCCAATCCTGACCGTAGAAACTTTGACAAGTTTCTGAAGAACAGTGGAGGCCAGACTGGAAAGACTGAGTAGTAGGAGAGGACTGTGGAAGTAGATTCATAGAAGATAAACTATTTAATGAATCAGTTAGGCTGTGAAGGACCTGAGCATATTGAAAGCCTGCAGAACAGAAGCCAGGAAAGAGACAGCAAGCAAAGGTAAAGGAGTGGAGAAAAATAGCTGTGACATTTCCTGGGGTCCAAAGAGGTGAGAGGGACTGTTGCTCTTAGAGCTCTGGTGAAAATACATTGCGGCTGGAGAAGGTTGTAGGAAAACTCTACTCCAGGGAGAAGGGAAGGAATACATGATGTAGCTAGAACTGCAACTGTGGGAGGGGTAGGAGCCCTGGAAAGGAAGTGTCCCAAGACCCAGGGGCATGGTGCCTGCTGAGACTGAAACTGAATCAGAGGAACAAAAACCTCCCTTCACCTCCCCTCCAAGGTTGGAAAACACTGAATAATAAGGAACAGTAAGATACCATTGGGAACGTTCCAGGAGCATAGAAACAGGCCCTCTTTGATACAGTGCAAAGGGAAAACCTAAAGCAGAGGTTGGGGCAGACATTGTGAAAACCCGCTGACATACTAGTCCCACCAGAAACACAAGGGATCCCTAGAGGCATTTGAAGCTTAATGCAAGGGTAACTATAGCAAAAGTGAACCTGAATCCTTAATTCCTAACTAGATTAATTCGAATCCCCATACGAAAGTCCCAGCAGAAGGAAAGACGTGCCCATTTCCAGGCATAAAACTCTCTGCCTCAGCATCTCTGTCTTAAAACTTTAAACAAAAAATTATAGAAAAGGCAAGAAAAAGCAACACACTGCCAAGAGACAAAACAATACTGGAACTGAAATTTAATGATTAAGATGTTAAAGCCTCTGCCAGAAAAGATGGTCAACATGCAAGATCAGATGGATACTTCCTCAGGGCTGGAAACCATAATAAAATAAAAAAGAGAGAATTCTGGAGGGTGGGGGCAGGGGATAAATCCTGAGGATTGCTTGTAGTGACAAAAGTAAAAGGTGAAGAATAATGAGGAGTCAGTTAACTGTGATACTATTTACCAAGGTAGAAAGCATAGGAAGGCTAGTTTGGGAAGTTCAGTTCAGTTCAGTTGCTCAGTCATGTCTGACTCTTTGCAACCCCATGGACTGAAGCATGCCAGGCTTCCCTGTCCATCACCATCTCCTGGAGTTTACCCAAACTCATGTCCATTGAGTCAGTGATGCCATCCAACCATCTCATCGTCTGTCATCCCCTTCTCCTGCCTTCAATCTTTCCCAGCATCAGGGTCTTCAAATGAGTCAGTTCTTCGCATCATGTGGCCAAAGTATTGGAGTTTCAGCTTCAACATCAGTCCTTCCAGTGAATATTCAGGATTGATTTCCTTTGGGACTGACTGGTTGGATCCCCTTACTGTCCAAGGGACTCTCAAGAGTCTTCAACACCACAGTTCAAAAGCATCAATTCTTCAGCACTCAGCTTTCTTTATAGTCCCAACTCTCACATCCATACATGACTATGACTGGAAAAACCATAGCTTTGACTAGACGGACCTTTGTTGGCAAAGTAATGTCTCTGTCTCTTAATTTCATGGCTGCAGTCACCATCTGCAGTAATTCTGGAACCTAAGAAAATAAAGTCTGTCACTGTTTCCATTGTTTCCCTATCTATTTGCCATGAAGTGATGGGACCAGGTGCCATGATCTTTGTTTTTTGAATGTTGAGTTTTAGACCAACTTTTTCACTCTCCTGTTTCACCTTCATCAAGAGACTTTTTAGTTCCTCTTCACTTTCTGCCGTAAGGGTGGTATCAACTGCATTTCTGAGGTTATTGATCTTTCTCCTGGCAATCTTGACTCCAGCTTGTGCTTCATCCAGCCCAGCATTTTGAATGATGTACTCTGCATATAAGTTAAATAAGCAGGCTGACAATATGCAGACTTGACATACTCCTTCCCCAATTTGGAATGTTCATTAGTAATTTGAGTTTAAGGAATTGGTGAACATCCACGTGTGTATATTCAATCAAGAGTTAATAGAGATGTAAGTTCAGGAGAGACATCTGGGCTGGATCAGCAGAATACAGCTGGTTGTTTGAATCACTGGAACAGATAATATCCCTTAGAGAGATTATGTGCATTGAGAATAGAAGAGAGCCAGGACTGAAAATACTAGGAAAACTGGCCTTTGAGGAGTAGAGGGCAGAGAAAGAGGAGTCCACCATGGAGACCAAGATAGGGCAGCAAGAATGGCAACAAAGGATGATGTGTTGTAAAGTCAGTTAGATAAGAGATCATTGTCACTGATAAGCTGGAGAGTATGGTAAAATGAGGGGCAGAGGACTGGGTGAACAAAGGAAAGTAGAGACAGCAAGAGAAAATACTTCTTTCAAGAAGCTGGGCTATAAAGATAAGAAGAGAAATAAGGCAGTGTCTGGATGAGATAGCTAATCAAGGGAGGATTTCTTTACAGAGGAGTGAGCTTGAACATATTGAAGAGCTAACTTGAAGGATACACGTTGAAGAAACACATGAGAAAGGGAAAGAGGGAACTTAACTGATAAATGGCTTCACCGAAGAGATCAGCGTCCCAATGTCAACTGACTCTCTTTCATTCTCTCAGCATTTATCTGGTGTGTATTATGTAGTAGAAAATATGTCACTGAATAAGACACAGTCTTGCCTTCGAGAAGCTCATGGCCTACAGGGACATATAGGCCAATAAATAAATAAAACAATTGCTAAATATATGCAAGATATGAGCTACAGGTCAATCACAGAGTGCTATGAGAGCACGTAATGAAGTGAAAATGTTATTCGCTTAGTTATGTGTGACTCTTTACAACCTCATGGACTCTAGCCCACAAGGCTCCTCTGTCCATGGGATTTCCCAGGCAAGAATATTGGAGTGGGTAGCCATTCCCTTCTCCAGGGGATCTTCCCCACCCAGGGATCAAAGTCAGGTCTCCTGCGTTGCAGGCAGATGCTTTACCATTTGAGCCACTAGAGAAGTACCCTAAGAGCATGTAGGGAGGTTCAGTTTTAGGAAGTAAAGACAATTTCCAAAAGCCAGAAAAATGAAGGTAGTAGGAACGCTGGACTGAAAGAAACACAAGCTGGAATCAAGATTGCCGGGAGAAATATTAATAACTTCAGATATGCAGATGAAACCACCCTTATGGCAGAAAGTGAAGAGGAACTAAAAAGCCTCTTGATCAAAGTGAAAGTGGAGAGTGAAAAAGTTGGCTTAAAGCTCAACATTCAGAAAACGAAGATCATGGCATCCGGTCCCATCACTTCATGGGAAATAGATGGGGAAACAGTGGAAACAGTGTCAGACTTTATTTTGGGGGGCTCCAAAATCACTGCAGATGGTGACTGCAGCCATGAAATTAAAAGATGCTTACTCCTTGGAAGGAAAGTTATGACCAACCTAGATAGCATATTCAAAAGCAGAGACATTACTTTGCCAACAAAGGTCCATCTAGTCAAGGCTATGGTTTTTCCTGTGGTCATGTATGGATGTGAGGGTTGGACTGTGAAGAAGGCTGAGTGCCAAAGAATTGATGCTTTTGAACTGTGGTGTTGGAGAAGACTCTTGAGAGTCCCTTGGACTGCAAGGAGATCCAACCAGTCCATTCTGAAGGAGATCAGCCCTGGGATTTCTTTGGAAGGAATGATGCTAAAGCTGAAACTCCAGTACTTTGGCCACCTCATGCAAAGAGTTGACTCAGTGGAAAAGACTCTGATGCTGGGAGGGATTGGGGGCAAGAAGAGAAGGGGACGACAGAGGATGAGATGGCTGGATGGCATCACTGACTCGATGGACGTTGAGTCTGAGTGAACTCCGGGAGTTGGTGATGGACAGGGAGGCCTGGTGTGCTGCGATTCATGGGGTCGCAAAGAGTCGGACACAACTGAGCGACTGATCTGATCTGATCTGAGGAAAGGAATCACCTGATTTCTAAACAAAGGATACAGTTGATGAAGTTCAGGAGGCTACAGAGAGCACTGATCATTTTAGAAAACTAATTTAGTGCTTTCCTTTATAAATGTACATAGCACTGACCATTCTTGCTTGTTGTCACTTATCCCAACTGTAATGAATGAGTAATGTGTGTAATTACTTGCTTTGTGTTTCCTTCCCCTACTGGACCTAAGACCCCTAAAGGCAAGGACCACAACTGTATTGTTTGCAGAGTAGCCATGTGATAAACGATTGGAACCAGAAAGATAATAATTATGTCTCTGATTATCTGTGTGAGGAGAGTCAGAAGAAGAAATCACTGGAATGTGTCCCACTTAGAAGCAAAGCACATTAAAATCAACTGTATCTGATTTTTGACTGCAGGCTCTGACGTTGTCTCTTTACAGATGAAGGCTGGCCACACTGCCAACAACCCACATGGTGCAAATGCATCAAGGTAGTGGTCTATTTTTAGCTACAGCAAATTACCATTCTTTTATGCTTTTAGATGTTCATCTCTGCAACTGAGGTGTCTTGTTCTTACATTTTTCAGCATTAAGACTGACTTCTTTCATGAAGAAAGAAGATAGTCTTTAAGACAAAGAGCACTTCTCCTTTCATCTCCACCTCAATTTAGAAGTTCAAAGAGCCTTTTGGGGGCTTCTTGTTGCTATTCTTGAGAACAAGGATGGTCCTCCGTACTTTTAGTAATGACACTGCAGACTCAAACTGGGGTGTGGGAAACTCAGTCCAAAGAAAACAAAATGAAAATTGGACTGTGAGTCTAGTCAGAGACATAGTGTTCCATGAAATCCTATCCAATTAGTTAATAAGAAATTGACATTGTATAAGTATAGTTGTTTTTTTTTTTTTTTACTATATTTGTAAAAAGGTCAAGTCATATAAAAATGAGCTACAGGCTCCTGCCAACAAATACAGCTTACATAATATCTTGGAGATGGTGATGTGCTTCAAGGTCAGACAGCTTTCTGGGTCAACAAATGTTATAGAAATGTTGTCAACACAGAGGAGGGATCTCAGAGAGAGAATCCTGTTTTGTGACTGGGAGAGGAGGAGTAGAAGACAACAGTGGCCCTGAATAGCAGATAGGCTGAGGTGGGGAAAGGAGGTGTAGCTTTTTAAGTATATTTGTGGTATTATTTTACATTTTAAAAAGTATTGTTTTGTGATTGTTGTTGTCTAGTCACTAAGTCGTGTCCGACTCTTTTGTGACCCTATGGACTGTAGCCCATCAGGCTTCTCTGGACATGGGATTTTTCCCAGCCAAGAATACTGGCATGGGTTGCCATTCCCTTCTCCAGGGGATCTTCCTGACGCAGGAATCGAACTCGGGTCTGCTGCATTGGCAGGTGGATTCTTTACCGCTGAGCCACCAATACAATCACTAAAAATAAAAATTTGGTATACATTTCTTGATTAATAAAGATATGGATAAAAGTTTCAGAATCACTAGGAGTGAGCTTTATGTTTAGGTTTAAGCCTAAAAACTCAAATCATAAAATATGTTTGGATCAATATCATCTTCCCTTCCTACTTAATCTTACCTCCTTCTTTTCTTTATGTTAACTTTTTCTTTGCAGTCAAACAGCCCTGCTGCCCTGTCTGTGGTAGGGAGAATAATGCCTCCCTCCAATACATCATGTCCTAATTCCCAGAACCTAGGATGATGTTACCTACTGTAACTAAAGGGACTTTGTGCTAAGGTTAAAGTTAATGACCTTGAGATGAAATAATCCTGGATTATCTGGATTAGATTAGATTGAATTGATCCAATCTAATCTCGTAAATCCTTAAAAAGTGCAAGAAGGCTGAAAGACAGAAGACATGAGTGGATTCACCCCACTCCCCACTGATGGCTTTGAAGCTGAAGGGAGGAGACCATGAGTCAGGGAGGGCAACAAGCTGGGTCTCATCCTCAGTTTACAAGGGGTCAGTCACTCAGTTGTGTCCTATTCTTTCCGACCCCATGGACTGTAGTCCACCAGGCTCTTGCCTCCATGGGATTTCCCAGGCAAGAATACTGGAGTGGGTTGTCATTTCCTTCTCCAGGGGATCTTCCCAACCCAGGGATTGAACCCCGGTCTCCACCATTGTAGGCAGATTCTTTACTGTCTGAGCCACCAGGGAAGCTCCAAGAAAATGTGGACCTCCATTCTACACCCTCACAGAGATGAATTCTGCCACAATCTAAGTGAGCAGGAAATAGATTATCCGTTACAACCTCCAGAAGGGAACACAGCCTGCCAACATTTTGCTTTTAGTTTGGTGAGATCGTATGAACTTCTAACCTACAGAACTGGAAAATAAAAAATATGTGTTGCTTTAAGACACAGAATTTTGTAATGAAAACAGTGAAAACTTAATACATTGTCTTTGCTCCTACCTCTCTCTGTGTTTACAATGCCCTTAAATGGCAATCCACTCCAGCACTCTTGCCTGGAAAATCCCATGGACAGAGGAGCCTGATAGGCTACAGTCCATGGGGTTGCAAAGAGTC
>NW_011495072.1:20111904-20121019 GCF_000754665.1 Bison bison bison
GTTCAGTTCAGTCACTCAGTCGTGTCCAACTCTTTGTGACCCCATGGACTGCAGCACGCCAGGCTTCCCTGTCCATCACCAACTCCTGGAGCTTACTCAGACTCATGTCCTGAATATTCAAGACTGATTTCCTTTAGGATGGACTGGTTGGATCTCCTTGCAGTCCAAGGGACTCTCAAGAGTCTTCTTCAACACCACAGTTCAAAAGCATCAATTCTTTAGTGCTCAGCTTTCTTTATAGTCCAACTCTCACATCCATACATGACTACTGGAAAAACCATAGCTTTGACTAGACAGGCCTTTGTTGGCAAAGGAATGTCTTTGCTTCTTAATATGCTGTCTAGGTTGGTCATAACTTTACTGCCAAGGAGCAGGGTCTTTTACTGTCGTG
The DNA here is from genome assembly GCF_000754665.1 of Bison bison bison. Taxonomy (NCBI): domain Eukaryota; kingdom Metazoa; phylum Chordata; class Mammalia; order Artiodactyla; family Bovidae; genus Bison; species Bison bison. Next base: position 20,112,296 of record NW_011495072.1, read on the forward strand.
GCTGCAATCACCATCTGCAGTGATTTTACAGCCCCCAAAAATAAAGTCTGTCACTGTTTCCATTGTTTCCCTATCTATTTGCCATGCAGTGATGGGACCAGATGCCATGATTTTAGTTTTCTGAATGTTGAGCTTTAAGCCAACTTTTTCACTCTCCTCTTTCACTTTCATCAAGAGGCTCTGGTTCTTCTTTGCTTTCTGCCATAAGTGTGGTATCATCTGCATATCTGAGGTTATTGATATTTCTCCCGACAATCTTGATTCCAGCTTACGCTCCATCCAGTCTGGCATTTCACATGATGCACTCTGCCTATAAGTTAAATAAGTAAGGTGACAATATATAGCCTTGATGGACTCCTTTCCCAATTTGGAACCAGTCTGTTGTTCCAGGTCCAGTTCTAACTGTTGCTTCTTGACTTGCATGCAGCTTTCTCAGGAGGCAGGTCAGGTGGTCTGATATTTCCATCTCTTTAAGAATTTTTGACAGTTTGTTGTGATCCACACAGTCAAAGGCTTTGGCATAGTCAATAAAGCAGAATAGCTCAGTTAGTAAAAAATCTGCCTGCAATTCGGAAGACCTGGTTAGATTCCTGGGTTGGGAAGATCCGCTGGAGAAGGGAAAAAGCTACCCACTCCAGTAATCTGGCCTCAAGAACTAGTCCATGGGGTTACAAAGAGTCAGCCAGAACTGAGCGCCCTTCAGTTTCTTCTCCTATACCCTTCCAAATCATTGGTGAAGCCATCCTGAGTTCACTCCCTACTCTATTCTATTTAACGGTGTATATATTTATATGGGGCAACTTGTTGTTTGCTCCTATTCACGTTCTATCTCCATAATGAGATTGTCAGAACCTTATGCACAAGGATGATATATTAATATCTTCAGTCCATTGCAAAAATAGCCAGAACTCCTTTCCTTCCACAATCTTGCAAGGTGACTTCGAAGATAGCCCCATGAAAAGATGATTACATTCCTCCCCTCTTTGAGGCAGGGTTTGTCCTATAACTTGCTTTGATCAATGTACATTAGCCAATGCAGAAGCAGAAACTTGATGCTGAGATCACCATCACAGGAATGAGCCAAGACTAATGCAGTTATCCAACTGCTAGCCCAGCCAAGAGCTGATCAAATGTCAGGCAGGTGTGTGAACCATGGACCACCACTGACTGCAGACTGGGTTTAGCTGAAACCTGCAGAAGAACCACTCAGATAATTCCATCCAAATTTCTGACTCTCAGATTCATGAGCAAATTAATGATTATTGTTTAAAGTCACTATTCCAGGGTACTTTGTTAAATAGCAAAATTTAATCCATTTAACCCAGTGTTCTGCATTGAGCTATTAGTGACTAAAATTTTTATGGTACTCATAATGATGGTAATGACAATAATAACAATGACAAAGATTAAAGAAAGCCATATTCACTTCCAGTAAATCAAGAAGGCATGTGGCATTGTTTCCATATTCCAACACCAGGAAGTTTCAGTGCTTATAAATTGAGGAGTTTCACATTTTTGTTCAAGTGAATTAGAAAGCACAGCGTCTATAAATTTTAGGTTTATTTTTTAGGTTTATTGGTCTGTTATTTGTCTCCAACAAATCCAAAATAGCTCTTTACTCAGTTTTTATACTGGTAGCTTTTAGTGCTTCAATTCATCTTGCATTGTGTCAGAACCTTGACAGAAGTCAGACTGTCACAGCGCAGCACCAAATCTGAACACACAAGCAGACTTTGGTTCGGATCTGCTGGGGACTTCATTACAGGCGAAAAACTCAGCCAGGAACTTTCAACAAAGGTAGCTTTTACCCAGTAGCCAATAATAGCTTATTTCTCATCCAAATAGTCTTCTCAAGGTCTTTCAAAGTATTGTGTTTATGAAACTTTTTAAGTGAGTTAGGTGGTGTGTAAGGCCCTGATATTTAGCCTGAGAAATTTTAAATACAATGCACTTCTTTCAACCCACTTTCCATTAAAAAAAAAAAAAAAAAGTTTGGGAATGAGGTGGGAACAAAAAGGAAATGAACAAAAATAGCTGCAGAAATGATGCAAAATCACCAAGAATGTGGCATATTCACGTCCAGAGAGAAACACCCTTGGTCACCTAGGCTGGCTTCTCTGTTGGCTGATGTGGGTAAGGTTTTTGCCAAACAGAGTCCTTTGGACTAATTATTTGAAATGTTATAAGCTCAGAGCGAGAAAGATTTTGTCACCTCCAAGCAGAAGAAGAAATATTATATAATCTTAGAAATTCAGTTTCAAAGGCATTTCGGAGTTGATTTGATAAAACTTCCCACATAATAGACATTCTTTCCAGAGCTAGTCCTCCACACCGTACTTGAATTCCTCAAGTATTAGGAAAGTCGCAATTTCCTAAGACAGCCTGTTCTATTTTAAGCGCATATTGAGACGAAGTTCTGTCTCAAATTAAGCTGAAATCTATCTCCCACCCACTGAGCCAAATTTTGCTCATAGAACCACACCCTTCACCCATTTCCTCCCTTATCTGCGGCTGGATGTTGTGTTTGCAATGCCAAGATCTGGAATTAGCTGGACTTGAATTCAGTGGTCCTCTCTTTCTCTTGTCAGTTGAGTAAAGTTAGGCAAGTCTAACTCTTAAAGAATCAGCATTTGCAACTACAATATTGGAGTCATCATAACTGCCTTATAGGGTTGTTTGAAAATCAGAAAAGGTAATATATGTAAAGTGCATGACATAGTACTTGACACATGGTATGTTACCAAGAAATGGAAGCTGGCAGAATTATTTTATTTGACAGCCTTTCAGATATTTGAAAGCAATTTTATTTTTTCATATATTCTTCTCTTCTCCACACCGAGGATCTCCTTCAATTGTACTTCAGAATATGGCACAATTTATTCTTTCCTGGATCTGGATACTACATTTGTTTATAGCTCAAATTTGCATTTAGGGTCTAGTTTCAGTGATATTAGGTTTACACTCCTAACACAATGGTCAGTTTACCTATTCCCAGAAACTGTAAGGCATTTCCTTTAACAGATAAATCTGGATAGAAGAACAGCTCCATGGCTTATCTACCGGAAGCCAGGGCTTCCTTGGTGGCTTGGGTGAAGAATCCACCTGAAATGAGAAGATCCAGGTTCAATCCCTGGATCAGGAAGATCCCGTGGAGAAGGAAATGGCTACCCACTCCAGTATTCTTGCCTGGAGAATTCCATGGACAAAGGAGCCTGGTGAGCTACTGCCCATGGGGGTCTCAAAGAGTCAGACACAACTGAGCAACTAACACACACACATACACTCTGGAAGCCTGCCTGTTCCTCCTGACTGCACCCTCTCTCAGTGTCTTCTAGAAGAGAATGCCTTTTTCTCATTCGTCTGATCTCCAGAGAAGGCACCTTTGCTCGTATGGCCCCATCTGTTAATCTATCCCTTGCAGGTGAAGGGGATAGGCAACAGCCACCAGCCAAGTTCTCAGAGTAGAGCTAGTTTAACAAGGTCTTGAGCCCAAGAGATGTGCTGTCTTCCTCCTTCTCACCTGGACCAGTGAGAGCCAGTTGACTTGCTTCTTCCAAGGACTAGACGGTAGGGAGGGCATTAGTAAGCCCATTTCAGGCTTTACATTTAGTTACGTCCTCTAAACGAAACTTCATCAATATACAGGTGATACTGTGGGTCACCATTTACATACATGTTCTTATGTATCACATGGTCCAAAACTCAGTGAGTGAAGAGGGGGTGCTATTTCCTGGCCACTTTCAGACCCCAGTATGTTCTGACCATAATATGGAAATAGTCCCACCACTCGAGTCCTGATGTTTGAGGAAGCCTGAGGACTGCTCTCACCTCTGTCTGCTCCACACCAGCAGGAGTTTCCTTTCATAGAAACCAACTACAAGAGAGTCCCTTGGATTGCTAGGAGATCCAACCAGTCCATCCTAAAGGAAATCAGTCCTGAATATTCATTGGAAGGACTGATGCTGAAGCTGAAGCTCTAATACTTTGGCCACCTGATGGGAAGAACTGACTCATTAGAAAAGACCCTGATGCTGGGAAAGATAGGAAGAAAAGGGGACAACAGGGGATAAGATGGTTAGATGGCATCACTGACTCAATGGACATGAGTCTGGGCAAGCTCCAGGAGGTGGGGAAGGACAGGGAGGCCTGGACAAGGAGGTCACAAACAGTTGGACACAACTGAGTGACTGAACAATAACAACAACAGCAAAAGATAAAAGGCAGTATTTGCTCTAAAAAATGAAGAAATAAAAAATAAACCCCAAAAAAAACACTTTCCTATCTAGTTTCAGAGATGTCACAGACATAATGGCAGAGGTAATACAAGGGAGTATGTGGTAAGATCAGAGAGGTGTGGGAGGTCTGTAGGGGCAGAGATTATGACTAGAGGAGCTCTGACGATGGGGAGAAACAAAGGGAACCTTCCAGGAAGGAAGGATGAGGGTTGGGTAAGTGATGAGATGCGAGGGGACACTAGCAAGGTCCTTGAATGAACAAGTTACAGACACAACATGGGCCACGTTTAGAAGGCAGTGCAGAGAACAAGTAGGCTATAGTGACAGGTACAAGTAGGAGAGGGGGAGGGAATTAGAGAATGGTCACATCCTGGAATCAGTGATGCAATGTACATGAACTTGGGTAAACTTCAGGAGATAGTGAGGGACAGAGAGGCCTGACATGCTGCAGTCCATGGGATTGAAAAGAGTCGAACGCAGCTGGGTGATTGAACAACAACAGCGCATCATAGAGAGGGAGCCACACTTGATTAAAAACTCTGATCGTATCTGACAGCACAGTAGTTATGCGCTGTCATGCTTGCATGCTCTCTCACACTCTGGATTCAGACAAAACTTTGAATCCCAGCTCCTCCTTTTAAGTTGCCACATAACCTTAGGTACCTTAATTATTGTTCTTTCCCGACTTTTTCTCTTTCTTCCTTACTTCTTCCTTGGCTTCACTTTTCTTTAAACTTTTCATTATGAAAAATTTCAAAGATACACACAGTAAAGAGAACTGTGCAAAACATCCCAGTTACCCATTATGCCCTTTCAATAACCATCAACATCTGACCTCCCTGGTTTCATTGGTACCCTTCCCACTCCCTCCCCACCATCCTCCTTACTGACAGCAATAGGCTTGATGTGATTAAGTACCTGGAGAAACTGTGTATGCTGCACCTGTTTAAGGTGGGAGGAGCTAGGAAAGGATACCCAAGGAGGAAGTATATGAAAGCAGAATTGCCCTTAGGTTAGAGATACTGAGGGTCCCAGTCTGGGTCCTGTGCTTTAAAGAACCTGCTCCCACCCTCCTCTGGCTAATTCCTTTACCACATAGAAAGGGGAGCCAAGGAAATGTGCCCTCCCCCAGGCAGAGCCTGTGCCTTGCCCTGGTACCCAGACCCCCAGAATTCCCTTTCTAAATGGCTTGAGGTCACTTCTGCGCTACTCCCTGTATGCGTGTCATAGATCCTGGAGTTGGGCAAGATGGCTGGTTGAGAGGCAGAGGTGTGCAGAGATAGGACCTGGGCTGAGTCCACACAGGGGGTCCCCTCACTCAGCATACTGATTAGGAGAGGAAAGGCAGAAAGAAAGGGTCCCCCCAGCCTTGTTTCTGCAAGCCAAGAGCTCCTACCCAGAGATCCATTCTTACCTCCAACACCCCAGAAACATTAAGGGCAGGCTTTTGAAAGTGAGGGACATCTACAATTTTTCTCAGCGTTCTTGAATTTAAGTTTATGCCACTGACGCCTTTTGTCAGGTCAGCTCCCTGGACTGCCATTGAGCCAGATGAGCAGTGTCTGAGTCCCTGGGAGAATGGAATAAAGGCCACGTGGAAAACAATGAAGCTGGCCAATTCAGCTGTTGTCAGAACAGATTTGCATTGAACCAGGAGGCCAGAGCAGACCCACGTTTCTTTGGTAAGCAGATCTTTTCAAGGGTTTTCTCTATCAGAGAGTTAAAGCTCTATAGTATTAAAAAAAAAAAAAAGAAGAAAAGAAAAACATCCGTGGATGCCTGTGTACAAAACAGAATTATTGTTTAAGCACATATTTTCATTTTGGAAGCAGGAAAGCACTAGGAGTAATACCTATTACATCCTAGAATTTAGCCATTAAAGTGCAAGGATGGGTGGGTGGGGAGTGTGCTATATGTCTTAACAGGCATATACCTAAAGAAAAAAAGTAGAAAAAGCGAAGCAGGACAGCCCACAACAGCAATTAGGACTTTGCATTCCTGAGTGGATAATATGTAGTTTCATTTAAACAGAACACAATCTTCATTAACTTAATTTGTAAAAGCAGTAACTCCAACTCCCAGCTCTTGCCTGAATAAGGCATTTTTAGACACGTCATTTCTACTTCTAAATTAAAAGTGAATCAGTCCTCTGGAGTTAATTACCAGTAAATACAACCTGAAGTAGGTCTCCCACATGGCACTGAGCCAGCAAAGGCGGTTCTGTGTTAGCCAGAAACACTCCAAGATATTGGATACTTGAAAAGCTAAGTTTATGTGCTTGGCAACTGTTTGCAGGAATAGCGGGGAAAATCGTTTGTAGCATCTACTGTGTGAAACAAGGATAAAGGCCTAATTAAAAGAAAACCTTTCGATAAGGAACTTAGACAAGTGTCCCCCAGCCCCCTCCCCACAAAAAAAGTAAAATTCAGTTCTCTGTTGTTGCAGCCTTTCCCCCAAATCAGTTACACTTACAGAAAGGAAATAATAGCTGTTTCTTTTCAATGCTGGCATATGTATCCTATTTAGTTATAGAAGATAGAAATAAATTTAGAAACTAAATGTAGAATCAAATAAAGCCAGAACCAAGAAGTCGCTTTTATCACCAGTGCTTTGGGATACAGTGTCATCTGTTACAGTGCTCTCAAAGAGCTATTCAAGAAGACCAGAGACAAGAAAAAAACAGACAGAGGAAGAGTTGTCTGAACTTTAATTAAGTATTTAAATCCAGAAAAATGGGAGCAGATGAAACCTTAGTAAGAGAGAAATGATGCATGCACAAAGGGATTAGATTAATAAAATGACTGCTGACTACTGGTGATGAACACATCTGTTTTGTTTTTCTGCAAACATGTCAAAGTTTCCTGCCACTCCCATAATTATTCAAATGTACAAGTGTTCCCACTCTCCTGGCCTACAAACGTCCAGGAGGCCAACAATTTGGTTCCTGAATTACACAGTCGAGGCTGCTCAGCCCCAGACTGGATGTAGTGAGCAGCAGTCAGAATTGCTGGTAACTGATTATTTTACTACTTTTCTCTCATTTTAATTTTATAGTGGTTTCACACAGCTTTGCATTTCAAATATTGAACATCCCTAAATAAATTTACTAAAAGAGATGAAAATGGCAAGCCTCAAATTATACACTTTAGAACAGATTCCCACTTGAACTGTTCCTTTTTATAACTGAGTTCATTATACCTTCTTTAACATATATGATATCAATGTTAAGTGTCATGGTAATACATATGACCTACATAAAAAAATTATTACTTTCTAACGTGTGGCTTGTCTAAACCCTAAAAAAGCACAGGTGGCTTTGCAGAGTGGTTCATTTGCAAGATAAAGTCCCACCTGAGAGTTTTCTCATAAATTGAGTCAAGACGAGAATTCTTGATAGCCAGAGGTGTCTCTATGTCTCTTTTCATATAATTGATGGCTGCTTCTTCTGGTGTCTGGAAGAAGTACAATGTCCTTGTCCAATGGGTATTGCTTTAGTATACCACATGCTCAGTAAGTTCTAGCATCTAGGAGCATGCAATAGAGGTTAATATTAGCTATGCAATCATGGTGTTAGTCGTGTTTAATTAAATCAGGTGCATTGAGATATTTTAAATGTTAAAGAGAAAACAGAAGGACTTATTCTCCTTAGCAACCATTATAGTACAGAAAGTTCACAGCCGCAATCACACTCACAAGGCAGGTAAATCGATGACAAAATGAGGGTAACAACAAATGTGCATGCCATAGAAAAACTGACACTGGTACCTAAAATAGATAGCGCCCTTATTGTTTTCAACATTCCAGAGCTGGCTCAGACCATCAATCAACACAATGGAAACCTGTCACTTTAACACTTAATGTCCATTTTCAGTCTTAGAAGTGCAAAGGGGAATGTAAAATAATAAATCTGAGGGTTTCCCTCCTCACTGGCTAAGATTCTGTCTCATCCGGGAATGATTTTACTTTATAAAAACCCTTTTAAGAACAAAGGGCCTGAGGTCTTAATGGCAACTTACTGGTGTGCATATCTGTGGCTTCATTCTTCAGGTCAATATAGAAAGGCTAAATTGTAACAGAAGCATCATTAAAGATAGGTTACTTTCTCAAATGCTTTATAAATATTATTTCCTTCATCAATATTATTCCCTTTGGCTAATGCACTCAAGGCGCTTTAGATACATCATAAGACGATGAAGGTGGGAATGGTAATCAAGGTCACAAAGCTGTTTTTTCCAAAACTGTTAAAAGAAATTAACCGGTTCTTTCGAAAAGTCAGTGTGCAAGTTCCTGAAGTTTCCGGTGTTCTGACTTTAGGATTTCTCTAATACACGGAAACAAAGGGTAAAAATCAGGTGGCCGTCGAAAATGACTTCGCGGCCCACATGTACACTGAAACCTCGGTTCAGGTATCCCACTGGGGTCGAAGGCGAAATCTTCGCACCGATTTATTATTGAGCTTCGCCCGCAGGAGTCTTCGTTCAGGCTGGGG
>NW_011495072.1:20121506-20125272 GCF_000754665.1 Bison bison bison
CACGCGGCGCACGATGCCCAGGTAGCAGTGCAGCAGCAGCGCCGTCTGCGCCAACAGCGCCCCGGCGGCCAGCAGCGCCGGGTAGTGGACGCGCGGGGGCGCGGCGCCCGGACGCGGCGCCCAGGGCGGGAGCAGCAGCACGAGGCCCAGGGCTAGCGCCCAGGACAGCGCCAGCATGCCCGCCGTGTGGCGCCGCTGGTACAGCGCCTGGTAGGTGGCGGGCGCCCGGGTGATGAGCAGGTAGCGGTTCAGGGCCACCAGGCAGTGGGACAAGAGGGACACGGTGAGCCCGAGGCCCAGCAGCCCGCCCCGCAGCAGGCGGTAGCTGCCCCCGGCGCCGTCCCAATCCCCGGGGGGCTCAACGGAGCCCGCGGGCAGGAGCCCGAGCACCGCCTCCTGCGGCATCCAGAGGGCGCAGACGCTGAGATCGGCGGCGCAACCGTTCACGATGAAAGCGTTGCTGGTCGTCTGAAGCTTTCGGAAGGACGACACGAGATAGATGACCATGCCGTTGGCCAGCGTGCCCCCGATGGCCAGCCCCGAGTACAGGAGGGACACGGGGATGCGTCGGCCCGCCCACGACTCCTCTCCCTCGCAGAGCAGCAGCAGCGATCCCCCGGTGGTGGAGGAGGTGGACGTGGAAGCGTTGGTCATTCTGGCCAACTCTTCGCACCTCGCTGGCTAGCGTCCGTTTCTCGCAGCGCGGCCCATCCTGATGCCCTCCTGCGGGGAGGGCAGAGACCTTCCTTCAGCCCTCTGCCGCCGACACAAAAGGCTGTGGCGGAATAATGGGCTGGGGAAGGGGGTAGAGGGAGCTCGAGGAGAACGGGGGTGGCAAATGACAAGTGCCTGCCTCGAAAATGTCTCCAGTGCCGAGAAAGGCCTCTTTGCACTCAGCAGGCACCAGGGAAGCCTTGGGACAGAACAATACAATCCCTGTCCCTCAATCGCTCCTTCACCCCCTAAATACACACACATATACACACGTGGGAATGGCAGATGGAGCCCCTAGTTTCCATGAGAAAGCAGAGATATGCCAGCTGGGGGAAATGCCAGAGGGAAAGGGGTTGGGGGTATCTTACTTTCTGGCTGGTCCTTAGCTGGTGGGTAGCAGAGGAAGGGAGGCCAGCAAATACCTCCTCAGCAGCAGCATCTGCGGTCCTGCAATCAACAGGAGAAACTCAGCTGGGATCAGCGCCAGGGGCAAGTGCCTCCTTCCCAGTGCAGCATCCACACATGGCCCTAGGCAGAAGCCAGCAGCTGCAGGGAGACTCCTCAGCTGGCAGCAGGGCTGGAGAAAGTGAAGTGGCAGGCTGCAAGCCGGGGCGGGTGGGCAGGTAGGCAGGCAGCAGCAGCAGCAGTAAGGGTGCTTGGCTGCAAAAGCAGAAGCTGAGCTCAAGAGGAGAGCACCCCCGTGCTCAGAAGCTAGAGTGGTGGCTGATGCGGTGAACCCACTCGAAGCTCTCTCCTGCTCAGTTATACATCACCCAGGGAAAAGGCAGCCTTTCCATGCTGGTATGAATTATTCATAGCTTCTAACTTGTGAAAGGGAAGAAAAATATCTTGCTCAGAAAGTCCTGTAATTAACAAGTTTCTCTGTCTTTTCTGTCTCTCAATCGCCCTATTTTTCACCTTGCTTCATTTTTCTTTCCTTTCCCACCCCCACCCCCGTTCCATCAATGCTAGAATAAAATGTAATATACCCCCAATGTATTTCATCTTAGTCTGATGCATCCTGGGGATGAGATTTTTCTGAGAGATAAATATACTCCTAAGACCCAGGGCTGATCTTTCCATCCCACAGTTTCAGAGAGAATTACTTTATGTCCTAATTGAAATTCACTTTTTCTTTGGTAAGGTGGGATATGGGTTGTAATATACAGAAAGTCTTCAAGTCTTAATTGCAATCAAAATTTCATTTTTCTTTCTCATCACCAAACTCCTTTCTAGAGTGTGGCTTCTGTTTCAGTAATGAAATAGAGGGTAAAAATGAATTGGTCAGAAGGTTACATACCAGTGGGTTTCTGGGGGGAAAGCAAGGGGCTTGAATGATCCACACTATAAAGAACAGAGTGATCTGTTTTTACTGCAGAATTTTTGATCCTATGGTCTTAGAGATCTGCAGTCTGATGTTGAAATCTTCCACAGGCGAAATTTTTCATAAAAGTCATCACCCTCCAGAAATCATTTTTCACTGGGAAAGTCATTTATTTGAAAATTTAACTCAGAAACATGACAGAAAAAAATGTTAGGTGGGTTTTCAGGACACTTGGGTTCTAGCTGGACATCTATCAAATGGCCTTGTGATGGATTGTTTTCATCTTGTCAAATAAGGAATTTCACTCGGAGACTTCCAAGGCCCTTTGTGTTCGAACTTTCTCTGAATGCCCATGCATAAATTTGACATATCTCCACCCTCCTCTGACACTTGAAATATATCTTCTCTGTCTAACATGTAACGTAGTCTCAGGTCACGTGGCAGGAGTTTTTTCCAGTGTGTTCCTCAGGGTGCCTGTTTAGGATGAAGCACAAGATGCCCCTCCTTTGCTTCCCTGCCTGTCCTTCAAAAACTGTTAATGACTACTAACTCATTAATAGTTAATAGTCTATTAACTATAGTCTATTGACTATTAACCCCATTAATATGGGGGTAGGATTAAGCAGGACCTAATGAATTTAGTCCATTTAGGTGATATCTAAATGGAATAGTTGAGTTGGGGGATTTTTTGCCAGTGTCTTTTATCTGTTGTTATTTAAGGCTTTCAGAACAGCAAGGGCAATGAGCTTGCAAGAGAGCCTCTAATCATTAATAGTTAAAACTTGCTGAAATAAAAATTTTCTTTCACATCAGGGGGATTCAGAGTCCAGGTTCTTGGTCCAGTTGTTGCTGCCTTACATGGGAGTGAGTGAAATATCTGCTGGGGGACTCAGGTGTATTGCAATCACATACACTTCTGCCAAGACCCTGCCTGTTTAGCCCTGGCCTGGCAGGGGCCCAGTTTTTGCTTGGGGGTTTGTTTTTGTTTTAAGCTACTGAACTTACATGATATAGGGTGAGAGTTTTTTTCTATCTTATTTCCAGCGTCAGAACAGTATTCAGTTAGAATTAATATACTTGTTATTGAATCAACAAATGGATAAGGGTTTTTGTTGTTGTTGTATAGTCACTAAGCCACGTCTGATGTTTTTGTGACCACATGGACTGTAGCCCACCAGGCTTCTTTGTCCATGGGAGTTCCCAGGCTAGAATACTGGAATGGGTTGCCATTTCCTTCTCCAGATCTTCGCAACCGAGGGATCGAACCCTCATCTCCTGCACTGGCAGGTAGATTCTTAACCACTGAGCCACCAGGGAAGCCCATAAATGAATATATAAATGATTTCATTTGTTTTTCTCCATGGTGAAAGAGTCAATAGTTTTCATTAGAATTTCTTTCCTCCTACCCCTGCAGCAACTTGCTCTGTGAACTACCCCGTCTGATGAATCTCCAATCTACCCTCCACTGCTTGCTTTCCATTGGCCTTACAGAAATGTCAATTTCATTACAAGTAGGTCTTCCCTGGTAGCTCAGTTGGTAAAGAATCAGCCTGAAGTGCAAGAGACCCAGGCTCGATACCTGGGTCGGGAAAATCCCCTGGAGAAGGAAATGGCAAGCCACTCCAGTATTCTTCCCTAGAAAATCCCATGGACAGAGGAGCCTGGTGGGCTACAGTCCATAAGGTTGCAAGAGTCAGACACGACTTAGCAACTAAACCACCAAAGTTT
>NW_011495072.1:20125372-20136892 GCF_000754665.1 Bison bison bison
CAAAGTTTCCTTGCACTTCACCTCCTTCTCAGGGTGCCTGCACAGCCCACACTCCTGACAAAACTGCTGTCTTTCTGCTTCTACTTCCTCACTACTTCTGCCTCTACATTCCCATTGAATGCTTGCAGCATGCTGCTTTTGGCTATCACCACTGAGACACTTTCTAACTGGCCAAAGATCTGCCCAGATATAAAACTGCCTACGGACATCTCCACGTCGGTGCTCTATGGGCATCTGAAACCCCAAATCTCCAAAACCTCCTCCTCTCCAAATTCATTTCTTCTCCTGTGTTCTATCTAAATCTCAGCGACCAGCATCACCAGTATCCCGGTACCTCAGAATCCTAGCTGTCACCCTTGATTCCTATTTTCAGTCTTACTCCCAATATCCATTAATCACCAAGTGCCATCATTCTACTAGGTTAATCTTTTTTTACTCTTTTCACTGATCTTTATTCACTCTTCCACTACCTGGCATCAGACAACCATCATCTCTTCTTTGTGTGTATGTGTGCTCAGTCATGTCCAGCTCTTTGAGACCCCATGGACCCCACCAGGCTCCTCTGTCCACGGAAATTTCCAGACAAGAATACTGGAGTAGGTTGGCATTTCCTTCTCCAGGAGATCTTCCAGATCCAGGGACGAACCCAAGTCTCTTGTGTCTCCTGCATTGGCAGCTGGATGCTTTACTGCTGAGCCACCTGGGAAGCCCATCTCTTCTTTGAATTATCCCGACAAGCTCCTGACTCTAAGTGCAATCTTACCTCCCTCCAGCCAGTATGATCTTTCTAAAACCAAAACCCATCACTTGAATCTTAAAGATAAAATAGTTATTTTTATCTGTTTAACCACCCCCCCCCACTCTAATATACATTCATTGGAAATAGAGCTTTATTTTGTTCACCACTATTATTGGCAGCTCCCAGAACAATGCCAGGCACAGAGTAGACCCTTAGTCAATATTTGTAGAAAACATAGTAAGCAAGTGTCATATTCTGCTTTAAGTCTTTCACGAGGTCCATGTTGCCCTCAAGAGAATTAGGTGTCATCATTGCTAATGGTGCACACATACCACGTGTACCATTGTTTTGAGTATTTTTCATGTCTTCTTTTATTTAGTCTTCATGCCAGACCAACACAGTAACCAGGCTTGGGCTTAAATTTGCAGGCCAAGGAGTCCAGATAGAAGTCCATAGGCCATACGTCTAAATATTTTAAAATCATAAATCAAGCTATCAAACTGTTAAATAAAATATGCTCTATTCTCCTATCTTGACAAATATACTGAAAAGCTACGCTCAAATCTAGAATTCTCAGATTTATAAATTATTCCATGCCACTGAAATGTGACAACTTGGAGAGCTTGCCTCTGGCCCACAGTTCACCTGCCACCCCCCTTGTTTTTTCCTCACTCTCTGTTCAATCATCACACGCCAGAGAGGCCTCATTTTAACACAGGACATGCCAGCCTGCCCATTCAAGTTTCACTCACATCTTTGTCCTACAGTCACTCTGTGGTAACATCTCAGACCTAGGGTGGTACCTGGAAGGCACAGGCAGTCATCAGAAGGGCAGCGCCAGAGAAGATGTTCATACAGCTCAAGGAAGTGCATTCATGGCCCTTGGGCACAGAGTTCTGTGGTCCTGGTGATGAACATGGTCTAGAAAGGGTGTGTGAGGTTTAGGGAAACTTGTCCACTTAAATCCACTTAATAGATGGGAAAACAGAGTCACAAGAGGTTAAAGAACTTACTCCAAATCTAGGAAGCTAAGGAAGTGGCATAACTGAGATGCAAATCCAGTTCCCCATACTCAAGGGTTTCCCCGTGGCTCAGCAGAAAAGAATCTACCTGTAACGCAGGAGTCAAAGGAGCCACAGATTCGATCCCTGGATTGGGAAGACCCCTGGAGGAGGGCATGGAAACCCACTCCAGTATTCTTACCTGAAGAATCCCATGAACAGAGGAGCCTGGCGGGCTACATACAGTCCATTGGATCACAAAGAGTCGGACACGACTGAGCATGCACATGCTCCCCATACTCAGTCACACAGTATACTACCTCCCTGGGCAAAGCTTAATATCCTTAACATGGATTAGCTGCTGTAGATTAAGCTGATGTAACAACAAGACCCAAAGCGATAGAGGTTTCAAGAAAAAAACAAGCAGTCCAGATGGAAGACAGATCTCTACCCCCTTGCCCCCCCAGGGTTGTCCAGACACCCAAGTATCTTCTTAGTGCTCCACCACCCTTTAGGGGATAGTGTTCAAAGTGTGGTTCCCTACCAGCAGCATCAGCATCCCCTGGAAACTTGTTAGGAATGATTCAGACCCAGTGACTCATAATTCCTGGTGATGGGGCCCAGCGATCTGTGTGTTAACAAGCCCTCCAGGTGACTCTGATGCTACAGTTCAAGAGCCACTGCCCTGGAGTATTACCCCTGTCTATGTGGCTGACATTTCCCCCAACTGCTGCTGCTGCTAAGTCGCATCAGTCGTGTCCAACTTTGTGTGACCTTATGGACAGAAGCCCACCAGGCTCCTCTGTCCCTGGGATTCTCCAGGCAAGAATACTGGAGTGGGTTGCCATTTCCTTCTCCAACGCATGCAATTCTCTAGGCAAGAATACCTCCCCGCCAACTACCATGTCCATATTCCCATACATATTCCCATACTCAGCTGGCAGAGATGGGATAAAAAGGAAGAGGGGCAGACAGCTTCCTTTTTAAATATATGAACGGAAAATTTCACAGGTCGCTTCTGCTCACACCCCAGTGGACAAAACTTTGGTCACATGGCTGTTCCTTGCTGCAAGAGAAGCTGGGGCCACTCTAACTGAGTGCTCTCAGGCCTGCTGAAGGGAGAAGGGAGAGAATGGACACTGGGCAGTGGAGGGGGCAGTTATCAGCTTTATGCAGGTTTAAACCTGCAAGTTTAAAACAAAGAATTGTGATTACAGCCCTATAAGCATGGTGCCTAGAGCAGCGTATCAGCTTTTTAATACCCTTTGAAGAGGTTTGGTATTTGGGGGAAAAAAAAATTACTTGCTCTGAAATACAAAAAGAAAACTTTGAAATAGAAAGGAGCAAGCTATTTAAGAGTCAACAGAAATTCAACTCATTGTTACTTGTAAATTAATTTAAGATGGAATCAGGATACATTTTCATGTTCGATATGACGGGGCTTTCAAAAGCATCGAGGTCTGCAGGAATCTTAAAACCGTCCCAGCTAAATCCCGACACAACCTCTTACAACCTCATCTTTCCACCCCACCCACCTCTTCCCCAACCTCTGCTCCAGCCTCGCTGTGGGCGTGCCCTCCCCAAGAGTGCCCCAGAATCTCCTCTCCTTCCCATCCAAGCATCTCCATTTGTTCAGTACCTGCTATTCCCAAGACTCTCTACACAATCTGCCCCTACCCTTGCCCAGCTAAGTCTTACTGAACTCAGACTTCATTAGGAAGTCTTTCTGGATCTCCATGATGGACTGTCTAGCCTGGGTGCCCCCCAGAGCGCCTGAGCATATCGCTACTACAGCCGAGCTTCCTGGCTATGGTCATTCCCTCTCCAGACTGAAACCTAGTCCAGGGCCAGGCTCTGTTTTTGATCAGAGTGTCTGACACGTTGTAAATACGTAAACATTTGTTTACTGAATAGGTCTCTTGGGAACCTTTGATATGTAGGGCTGGAATTTGAATCTAAATTTCCTTCTCAGGAGATACAACCAGCATCAGTCAAGCTGCAAAGCATTGCGATTTTTCTCAAACACTTTAAAAGCTTCCTGTAACCGTATCTTCGTGCTTTGTTCCACTAGATTATTTTCTTCCATGTTTTTTTTAATGTTTTTAACTTTTTATTTTGTAATGGGGTACAGCCGATTAACAATGTCCTGACATTTTCAGGTGGACAGTGAAGGAATTCAGCCATACAAATACATGTATCCATTCTCCCCCAAACCCCCTCCCATCCAGGCTGCCACATAACTTTTGAGCAGAGTTCCATGTGCTCTCTGGTAGGACCTTGTTGGTTAGCCATTTTAAATATAATAATCCACTAGATTATTTTT
This sequence comes from Bison bison bison, assembly GCF_000754665.1. Classification (NCBI taxonomy): domain Eukaryota; kingdom Metazoa; phylum Chordata; class Mammalia; order Artiodactyla; family Bovidae; genus Bison; species Bison bison. Next base: position 20,129,436 of record NW_011495072.1, read on the forward strand.
AAATAGAACTTTTGTGTATAACAGTCCCCCTCATATAACCCCACACCCACCCCCAACACCATCCAATATTGACTTTTCTAGCTCTCAATTTCATAATCCCCCAAACCGGATCAAGTAACTGTCTCAGTTGGACCAGTTGGGTCTAGCAACCATTTCAAGTGCTTTGGGAAAGCAACCAGTAAGTGGCAAAAATGACAAACTTCTCATTTCCTGTGCCTCCCCTGTCTGCTGCCAGCCAAGCCACAGGGCAGCCTTGCTAAACACAACACTGAGGCCATCTGACATCCCATTTCAAATCCCAGCTGTATTTCCTCAGACCTTGGCATTCCTCTCTGGGAATCATGTTGGTACAGGCCAGTTTGGCCTGTAGGAGAGGTTGTTCAAAGAGCAACAGCTTTTGTTGTCTCACAGCCAAATTTAGGAGTAACTCAGGTGCACACAAGCATTTTACCATTACATTAAAGCTCAACAGGAACATTTTTAGAAATTAAGAATTTAGGGAATCTTGAAGCTGGAAATGACCTATGGTTTGTTCCTTCCTGAAGTACGTGAGAGCTTGGCATCATGGTTCTTAACTTTTCTCCTGTCCTCAGAGTCCCTATTTCCTCCCCAGTGACTGCAGCTCACTGTAGTAATGTAATCAGGAGAACGTAATGTGGTTCTCTGCTGGGGGCTAGTTTGCACACCAGGGTATATTTGGTGATATCTAGAGACACTTTTGGTTGTCACAATTTGGGAGAGGCAGGACATTATTGGCATCTAATGGGTAGAGGCCAGGGATGCTGTTCAACATCTCACAGGGCACAGGACAGACCCCACAACAAAGAATTATCCAGCAGAGAGGTTAAGAGCTCAGGGTCAGATCCAGAGCCTGTTTGTTACAAGCATGTGACCTCGGACAAGTGATTTCACCTTTACAAACCTCCGTTTTCTCATTTATAAATTGAAGATCATGTCACCTACTTCTGTAGAGTCTTATAATGATTGGATTTATGCAGCTTCATGAAGTGCCATGCCTGTCGTTGACAGAGGTGATGCCCCACATGGGGCAGGGAGTGGAGATGCCCCAGTGGAACAAATCTGAATGGGAGGGGGTATGAGGCATAGTTGAGATGAGCCATTTCTCCAGTTCTGAGCATCACTGGCTCAGGAAGTCCCTGTAAGCATGTTAAGGGAATTGTGACCCTCCCTAAATTTGTGTGCAAAAATGCACGTGTACTTGTGCAAGTGTATTTGTGTACTTTTCTGGAGAAAAAAATGGAAGAATTTTCTTAGCTGCTCAAAGGAGCCACATCTCAAAAAGGTTAAGGACCACTGATATCATCCAGTCACCTCACTTTACAGAAAAGAAAACTGAAACCCAAAGACAGTGAATGACTTACCCAATGTCACACACAGAGTGACAGATCTGTGCCTCAAACCAGGTTGTCCTATGACATTAAGTCAGCTGGCCCTGCTGAGGGGGGCTAAGAGATAAGTTGTGTTTAGCTTATAACAAAATAGCTTCATAACAAAATATGTGTGTGTGTTTAGTCACGTCCAGCTCTTTGTGGCCCCATGGACTGTAGGTCACCAGGCTCCTCTGTCCATGGGATTCTCTAGGCAAGAGTATTGGAGTGGGCCATCATTTCCCCTTCCAGGAGATCTTCCTGACCCAGGGACTGAACTCACATCTCCTGTGTCTCCTGCATTGCATTTAGATTCTTTACTCACTGAGCCATCAGTGAAGCAAAGCAAAACATCATCATTAACACAATTCCTCATTCTCATCCTACCAACTTTTTTTTTTTTTTTTTGGAGATGAAAAAATTTATTTCAACTAAATTTTGTTTCATTTAAAAAGTGTATAATGCCATTGAAAAAGAAATAAAATAGAAACATTTAACTGCCTTTAAAGATAAAAAAAAAAACACCCAAACAAACCTCTAAAGGCCAAATAAACACATACATCTACATTTCAAATATTTCCACTGTTTTAACAAACCTCAATATTATCCTTGTTGTCATTCAGTCTCCTGAAATAAGAACGATGACTACTACATAATTATTGGACTAAACATTAACCGTATTATTTCTAAATACAAACTACACTCAATGTATTTGGGTAGTTTGCTGAGTATGTGGTTTTTAAGGCTTGATTCTATGAAATATCTGTTTCTCTCTGGTAAAGAGTCCAAATACCAGCTATCAGAAGGCACATATATATATAAACATATGCAATTTGAGGGTGGTTATGCCTTATTGAGAGGTCATGAGAGTACACTTAAAACCAGGGCAGTAACTTTAGTAACTTGAAATCAATACACCATAGCCACCACCATGAAGAAAAGCTAAGGACCTACAGCTCAAATCAAGTACTGTAGGCCCTAGAAGTATTGTGGTTTGTTCATCTACTGATCTGAAAGATCTAGACAAAGTGCAATTAGTGGTCAGAAGTAAACTAACCTGGGCAGGCTCATGAAAGTGAACCTTCCTGATGCATCCTGAGAACACCGGGCATAAACGCAGTCAATGTAGGCAACGGCTTTCTACTTTTCTCACTTCCTATTTTTCTCTTTCTATCCTATTTAGACAGGATTTCAATGATGGCTAAACCAAAAGGCTTATGTCAGTAGAGGGTCAATCGTCATGAGAAATCCAGATGAAATCACCACCACATACTCAGGAATTTCAATTAGCAGCATGGGGTTTTTGAAATATCACCAAGCTGAATCTAAAACTGCAACAGGTATATCAAGTCAGGTACCAACTTTTATAAATCTCTGTGTTTGTCTTTTCAGTTAATTGAACTGTGATCTTCAAATCTCCTGTACCAAAAGTACCCAGGTCTGCGGGAGAGCTATTAATATTAATACAGTCTGGACCCTGAAATCTGCATTTTAACAAGCTCGCCAGGAGACTCTTTCCTTCAGTAGTACTGAGAATTACTGTGGTTGAGGATATGTAGACTGATTTTGTTGATTTGTAAAGTTGCCAAGGCGTTTCTTTTCTGAACTACATTTTCAACTTTTCCAGGAAAACCAATTTGAACTAAAATTGCTTTGACTTGGTCTCTGTCCAGAAGTGACTTTTTTCCAGTAAGGGGTTTAATATAGTTTATTTTTAAAATCTTCTTAAAACATATTTCTGTCTGAGAGAAATAGGAACTAGATGGAAAGTTTCACATTCTCAAGTGTTTAGGAATATTTTAGGCAATTTTAATGATGAGGTCAATTTAAAAGAGTGCTCTGTGTGTGTGTTCACATATCACTGAAAAGAAAATAGATTATTCACTTTTGGGTTCATGATCACAATTATCATCATCTTTAGTTAGAGGTCAGCCGGACTGATAAGATCACACTTGAAATAACAAGAAAAATCTAAGAAATTTCCTTGTAATTTTAAAGTCTAAATTAGATTGATTAGGAAACAAGATGACCAGAAGCTACTATTTCTACCTCATCGAGGCAATCAGTGGTGGTTAGAAAAGCTAATATTTTTTATTTTCCTCATCTCAGAAATAAGGTGCCCAATCGCTGTCAGTTTCCAGAAGCTCTTTTCTTAGCATATTTTTTTAATTTCCTAACTTTGGCCACCTCATGCGAAGAGTTGACTCATTGGAAAAGACTCTGATGCTGGGAGGGATTGGGGGCAGGAGGAGAAGGGGACGACAGAGGATGAGATGCTGGATGGCATCACTGACTCAATGGACGTGAGTCTGAGTGAACTTCGGGAGTTGGTGATGGACAGGGAGGCCTGGCATGCTGCGATTCATGGGGTCACAAAGAGTCGGACAGGACTGAGTGACTGAACTGAACTGAACTGAATCCTTGAACACTTTCTCTCGATAGTGGGCCAGCCCAGGGAACCTGGTGAAAGAGGAATATGTGTTAGAAGCCACCCCATCGTGGAATTTGAGGCGAGGACATTGATCCATTTCTGACTGCATAGTACACACCTCCACTCAGGTGTCCCTCAAACACTAAACGTAAAACTAACCCCTCCTTTGCCTGGTGCCTATTAAATTCGGAGTGATTCTCTGTGGGCTTGAGTGTGAGAGGCCGCCAGTGCCTCCGGGTGACTGAAGTTGCAACGAGAGCAGTGCCAGCAGACGTACTATTTGTGCAGAGATAGATGGTGCGCCTGCTGGTCTCTAATCCTGGGTCCAACTCGAGCATAAGTCCAACCACTTGCTGGTCCTTGGATTCTACAAGCTTCTTGGGTCCTAAGCTAGTTAAAGTTGGCTATCTCTCACAATCCAAAAACAAACAAACAAGCAAAAAATGCAACCAACACGTGATTAGATAATTTCCCCAAGTGGGTTGTGAACTCCTTGAAGACATAGATGAAGGCGTGGAGAAGATGCCTTCCCACCCTTGTCCCCCTTCTTTTTATTCTCTTATTTCCTCGGGTTCCCAGCACGATACCTTGAGCAAGATAGTTGTTAACTGATAAGGAGGGGCACTATTTAGTTTACTGTTTCTGAATCTAAATCATGATTTTGAAAGCCACCCTGAACAGCTGAAAATCTTAGTTTAAAAGGCAGTGTTAAATGCTTGGAAACCTTGGCTTTCTCCACTCAATTCCTTAACCCTACTGTGCACCAGTAATTAATGAAGTTTCTTTTTTAACATTTTTAAAGGCCAAAAAAGCAATTTCAGGCCACATAACCCACTTTCTTGTATAATTACTCTGAAGTAAGACCTTGGTGTCACTATTTTTAAAACACTCCCCAGGTGATTCTCATGCAGCCAGAATTTAGAATCATAGTTCCATATAAATCTCACTTAACAATTGTTATAATGTTAAATCTTGGCTTCTCAGATGTCACTAGTGGTAAAGAACCTGCTTGCTAATTAAGGAGACAGAAGAGACTCGGGTTCAACCCCTGAGCGGAAAAGATCCCCTGGAGGACAGCGTGGCAACCCACTCCAATATTCTTGGCTAGAGAATCCCATGGACAGAGGAGCCTGGCAGGCTACAATCCATGGGGTCGCAAAGAGTCAGACACTGTTCAGTTAGACACTGAAGTGACTTAGCACACACGCACGATGTTAAATTTATATACATCCTTTAAAGCAGCCAGCAGAGGAAATTGTGTCAGGAAAGCTACTGTTTGATAAAGCGTTTCCATGCCTCTCTTCCTGCAGTCCCTGTGATCCCCTCCTACACAGAACCCTGCCCCCTCCCTGAGTCGATTTTGCCCCCTTGTGAAAAGCAGTGAAGATGGAGCAGGCAGTTCCTTTGTCGTGAAAACCACCTCTTCTCTGGAGCCTACCTTCAAGTTTCAAAAGTATAGACTGACCGTGTCAGGGCAGAGAGCTGGAGGCAGCCATGGCAGCAGCTGTCTCCACTGGGCTCAAGATTGTTGTTTCCTCTAATTCCTTGCAAACTGAACACATTCAGGTTTTTAATTAGGAAAAATAATGCCAACATTAATCCTACACCTCCTTCTGTCCTCAAAACCATCTCAACAAATGCTTGTTCCTCTGGGAAGCCTCCTCAGCCCACATTCTCTCCTTCAGTTTGAGTCGCATTGCTCTCCTCAGGACTGTCAGTGTTTCCCAGGAAAAATGTGTCATCAAACTGGATGCGGATTGCTAAGGTGTCTGTGCTCCTCCCAAGACTGTGAACTTGAGCACAGGGGCTTTTACTTTATACCTGTAACTCCTTGTCAGCCTCTCATGAGCTTTGTTGAATAAATGAATGAAATATTAATCTACAGTCAACTTTCCAATCTCTGTGGGTCAATACAGGTTATTTTCTTTGACACTTTTCTCACCATCTCCATTCTTTATAGACCAGCAAAGACACCAGAGACAGTGGCCCATTAAATTTTCCCAAATGCTTTCTGATTCCTCAAAATTTCTTTCAGCAGAAAGCTGTCCTGAACCAGATTTCACTTAGACTTCTGGATCTAATGACTAAGAGTCTCCCTAAGAAAATAAAATTTCCATGGCTCTGAATTTCTGAAGCACTCAGAGAAAAATAGGGGCTTCTCAGGTGGTGTTAGTGGTAAAGAATCCACCTACCAATGCAGAAAACCAATCTGCACCTACCAATGCAGATTGAACCCAGGGTTCAATCCATGAGTCAAGAAGATCCCCCAGAGTAGTAAATGGCAACTCACCCAGTAATCTTGCCTGGAAAATTCCATGGGCAGAAGAGCCTGGCAAACTATATTCCACGGAGTTACAAAGAATTGGACGCGACTTATGGACTAAGCAGAAATAGATGTTTTTCTGGAACTCTCTTGCTTTTTCAGTGATCCAGCAGATGTTGGCAATTTGATCTCTGGTTCCTCTGCCTTTTCTAAAACCAGCTTGAACATCTGGAAGTTCATGGTTCTCGTGTTGCTGAAGCCTGGCTTGGAGAATTTTGAGCATTACTTTACTAGTGTGTGAGATGAGTACAATTGTGCGGTAGTTTGAGCATTCTTTGGCATTGCCTTTCTTTGGGATTGGAATGAAAACTGATTTTTTCCAATCCTGTGGCCACTGCTGAGTTTTCCAAATGTGCTGGCACATTGAGTGCAGCACTTTCACAGCATCACCATTCAGGATTTGAAATAGCTCAACTGGTATTCCATCACCTCCACTAGCTTTGTTCATAGTGATGCTTTCTAAGGCCCACTTGACTTCACATTCAAGGATGTGTGGCTCTAGGTGAGTGATCACACCATCATGATTATCTGGTGAAGCTCTCATCGTGAAGCTCTTTTTTATACAGTTCTTCTGTGTATTCTTGCCACCTTTTCTTAATATCTTCTGCTTCTGTTAGGTCCATACCATTTCTGTCCTTTATTGAGCCCATCTTTGCATGAAATGTTCCCTTGGTATCTCTAATTTTCTTGAAGATATCTCTTTCTTTGTATTGATCACTGAGGAAGGCTTTCTTATCTCTCCTTGCTATTCTTTGGAAAAACCTCTATTTCTGCTTTATTGACTATGCCAAAGCCTTTGACTGTGTGGATCACAATAAACTGTGGAAAATTCTGAAAGAGATGGGAATACCAGACCACCTGAGAAACAGAGTTTCTCAAGAGGCAGTTTCTTGAGAAACAGGAAACAACAGTTTGAACTGGACATGAAACAACAGACTGGTTCCAAATAGGAAAAGGAGTACATCAAGGCTGTATGTTGTCACCCTGCTTATTTAACTTATAGCAGAGTACACCATGAGAAATGCTGGGCTGGATGAATCACAAGCTGGAAACAAGATTGCAGGGAGAAATATCAATAACCTCAGATATGCAGATGACACCACCCTTATGGCAGAAAGTGAAGAGGAACTAAAAAGCCTCTTGATGAAAGTGAAAGAGGAGAGTGAAAAAGTTGGCTTAAAGCTCACCATTCAGAAAACGAAGATCATGGCATCTGGTCCCATCACTTCATGGGAAATAGATGGGGAAACAGTGGAAACAGTGTCAGACTTTATTTTGGGGGCTCCAAAATCACTGTAGATGGTGATTGCCGCCA
>NW_011495072.1:20136992-20140934 GCF_000754665.1 Bison bison bison
ACTCCTTGGAAGGAAAGTTATGACCAACGTAGACAGCATATTCAAAAGCAGAGACATTACTTTGCCAACAAAGGTCCGTCTAGTCAAGGCTATGGTTTTTCCAGTGGTCATGTATGGATGTGAAAGTTGGACTGTGAAGAAAGCTGAGTGCCGAAGAATTGATGCTTTTGAACTGTGGTGTTGGAGAAGACTCTTGAGAGTCTCATGGACTGCAAGGAGATCCAACCAGTCCATTCTAAAGGAGATCAGTCCTGGGTGTTCATTGGAAGGACTGATGCTGAGGCTGAAACTCCAGTACTTTGGCCACCTCATGCGAAGAGTTGACTCATTGGAAAAGACTCTGATGCTGTGAGGGATTGGGGGCAGGAGGAGAAGGGGACGACAGAGGATGAGATGGCTGGATGGCATCACCAACTGGATGGACGTGAGTTTGGGTAAACTCCGGGAGTTGGTGATGGACAGGGAGGCCTGGTGTGCTGCAATTCATGGGGTTGCAAAGAGCCGGACACGACTGAGCGACTGAACTGAACTGAACTAAGGACTAAACACAGCACAGAGAAAATATGAAAAAAGGTGAAGTGAAATAAAGGGGTCCAACCTATCCTTCTATGAGTTGGGGTACCTGGGATAAGTAACAAAGGGTGCACAGGCTTAACCAAGGGTGTCCCAGTCCAGTGAGGGGCAAAAAAATGACAGTTCACCAAAGCCACAGTAAGGAAAGGCTTTCTGAAGAAGGTGGAAAGTAAGCTGACCACCAGAAGGGTTGACTTACGTGGCACAGAAAAATATGTAAGAAGAAGCCTTAAAGCATAACTCACAAGAGGGTACAGGGCCTATTTTTATCCAGAACATCATTTGGAACACTGAGCATATTTGTGCAGGAACAAGAGAAAACACATAATATTTTGGGTGTTCAGATAAGAGTCATTATTTAAGTACAGAACATGCTTTTTTTTTTTTTTTTTTCCAGAACATGCTTTAGAAAAAAATTTCTGAAAGTCAGATCTGTTATCACAGTTACTTCAGGCTAGCAGATTTGAGGGAAAGGAGGGTTTGAATCTTTTACTCTGTACAGTCCTGATTATTTTTTTTTACAAGAATCATATTACTTTTTAAAAATAAAAATATTGACTTAAAATCACAACATATGCTTTCAATGAAATATTAAGTGAAAATGAAGTTGCTCAGTCACATCTGACTCTTTGTGACCCTGTGGACTGTAGTCTACCAGGCTCCTCTGTCCATGGGATTCTCCAGGCAACGATACTGGAGTGGCTTGCCATTTCCTTCTCCAGGGGATCTTCCCAACCCGGGGATCGAAGCCGGGTCTCCTACATTGCAGGCAGACGCTCTACCCTCTGAGCCACCAGGGAAGCCCAATGAAATATTAAGTAGGATTCTAATTCTGATATGTCAGGTATATTAATGCACAGTGTTTGAGCCCATTAAAACTAAGAGAACAACTTGGAAAAGAATTGCCCAGGACTTAGTATTATTTGTTGTTGTTGTTCAGTTACTAAATCATGTCCAATTCTTTGCGAACCCATGGACTGTGGTGTAGCAGGCTTCCCTGTCCTTCACTATCTCCCAGGGTTTGCTCAAACCCAAGTCCATTGATTCAGTGATGCCATCCAACTATCTCATCCTCTGTTGCCCTCTTTTTCTGCTGCTCTCAATCTTTCCTTGACTGGCTTGATCTTCTTGCAATCCAAGGAACTCACAAGAGTCTTCTCCAGCATCACAGTTTGAAAGCATCAATTCTTCGGTGCTCAGCCTTCTTTTTGGTCCAACTCCCACATCTGTACATGACTTCTGGAAAAACTACTGTACATGACTACTGTAAAAAGCTTTGACTATACAGATCTTTGTAGGCAAAGTGATTTCTCTGCCTTTTTTTTTTTTTTCCTCTGCTTTTTAGTATGCTGTCTAGGTTTGTCATAGCTTTTCTTCCAAGGAGCAAGCATCTTTTAATTTCATGACTGCGGTCACCATCCGCAGTGATTTTGGAGGTTTTATTATTAGGACAATGTAAGAATTTGTATAAAAAATTCTTAAATGGCTTATTTATTAGACGTTGCCTAATGTTATATGGCCTTTGCTCAGGGATGTCAAAAGATACATGGTCAAGTGGCTGTGGCAGACCTGAACTCTGTCTTTGGCCACCTAATCTTTTCAATGCTACATTAAAACAAGTTTTTAAATTTTCAAGAATTTATCTTTCATTAGATTCCAATGTATGAATTTGTGGCCTCTTTAGTTTTTTCATACGAGCTGAGACTCAGCAAGAGATGATTAATTTATATATCTGTCTCTAAGACTCCCTACCTTGAAACATGTTCTACTTTCAAAGTAATCAAACCTGTTGTGTCTGGTATTCTGTTTTGATGTGTTCTTTCATAGCAATCAGGCCATATTTAAAAGAATCTGTTTGGTTACATGTAATACGGCAAAAAGTTTAGGTGATGGGCTTTGGCATTAAGGCTGTGTTTAAACCTGGGCTGTCCCTCTTGCTAGATGTAAGAGCTTGGACAACTCATTTCACCTCACCTCTGTTTCATCTACCTAAAACCTCTGAGGTCTACATAGTAAGATACCTTATAGATTTACTTATAGACTCATGGCACTTAGCCCATTGTCTGGCTTAATCACTCAAAAAGAATAGCATATTCTCAATATTCCCCCAGGGTTTAACAGCTTTCACAGGTTTGCACATGACAGCCTGGAAATCTAACTGGGAGAATTTGAGCTGATAAAATATCTTGTTCATAGGTCTTTTCCTTGGAATATTCTGCCTGGACAATTTGATTCTCACAAGACCTGATTAGGCTAACTGGGAGGCCAGTGAGCATCTGTAACGCTCTCTGCTCAAGAAGTCCTGTTGCTTTGTTCAGAGTGTTTTAAACTTACCTTCATTTTTTATGTTTTACTATTTTTAAAATCCAGATCTTTTTTGTTTGATTTACTCTTAATTTATTTTAGATTATCCTACCTCATGCTTTTAAATCTTTAGTTCCTTAATGGCATTATTCCACTGCATATTTTATTCTTTTATTTTAAGCACGTCAACTTATATAAATCTTTTATCATTTTAATTTTTTACTTATATTAATTATATTTTTAATGTAATTTTCAATGTTATTTCAGTATTTTAAAAATTGCAATATTTTAGAATTATTCTGGTTATTTTTCCATACTAAGTGAAGTAATGGAGACGGAAATGGCAACCCACTCCAGTGTTCTTGCCTGGAGAATCCCAGGGACGGGGGAACCTGGTGGGCTGCCGTCTATGGGGTCGCACAGAGTCGGACACAACTGAAGTGACTTAGCAAGCAAGTGAAGTAAGTCAGACAGAGAAAGAGAGACATCACATGATGGTCACTTATATGTGGAATCTAAAAAAATGCTACAAATGAACTTATTTATAAAACAGAAATAGAGTCACAGATGTGGAAAACAAATTTATGGTTGGAGGGGGGAAGCAAGGAGAAGGATAAATTGGGATTAACGCAGACACACTACTATGTTTAAAATAGATAACTAATAAGGCCCTACTATAGAGCACAGGTAAGTGTACTCAGTACTATAATAACCTACATGGGAAAAGAATCTAAAATGAGTGGATATAGGTATACCTGATTCACTTTGCCGTACCAGAAACTAACACAGCTTTGTAAATCAACTATACTCCAGTAAAAATTTTTAAAAAGGAAGAAAAAAATATATTAACCTGTATTTTTATTTCTTTTTACATATTAAATAATGGGTAAACATTAGGAGAAAACAATTTGACTAGTTCATTTCTTAAAGCAAAGTAGATTCAGAGAGCGTTTTCTATTCTAGTTTGCCCTGCAAGAGATTAGAATACTGGAGACACTGGGTGCTGGCGTGTCTGCTACGACCAGTAGTGTTTAGTGAGGGCAAGTGGTAGGACTTCCTAATGTA
>NW_011495072.1:20141034-20179628 GCF_000754665.1 Bison bison bison
CATTTAAAAACAAACAGAAACCAGAACCCTGGCCCACGTGGAACAGTGGGGACTCAAAAGGATAGGTCCTGTCTCCTGGATCACAACTCATTCCATCCACAAAGAAGTCTTTTGATAACAGAGACTTCAGTTTCACTTCATAAAGTAAGATTAACTGCATGTTAATTTAAGTGGGCTTTAGCTACTATAGATCAGTTGGCTAAGATACAGAGTGTGCAAAATAGGGTTTACATAGCAGGCCTGAGACCAGTGTCCTTAGAAAAGCCTGCTTTCAAGGTTGGCCTTGGCTTGCATCTGGGAACTTGACTGGTAAACAGATCCCTGTGCTGTTATCAGACTTCCCTTAATGATAAGGGTGCTTCATTGTCCTTGGACCAGGAAAAGAATAAGGTTTATGCAGACCGCCCTCCTGCTTTCCTTCTTGAGTCTGGAATTTTGGTTCGTGTTGGTGGTGGCTACTTACATGACTAGCCCCAGTTAAAAAACCCTTGGGTGCTTGGTATCTAATGAGCTTCACTGGTAGACAACACTTCCATGTGTTGCCACCACTGGTTGCTGGAGCACATCCTGTGTGCCTTTCTGGGAGAGGACTCTTGGAAGCTTGCACGTGGTTTCCTCCAGACCTTGTTCCCGGCAGCTTTGCTGATTTTACTCTGCATCCAACTGGAATTAGTCTTAGCTGTCAGTGCAGCTATATGCTGAGTCTTGTGAGTCCTTCTAGCAAATCATCAAACTTGGAGTTGGTCCTGGGGTTGCCAACAAACAGGGCTTCTCCTATCCAGACTGGCTGATAAATAATCTGTCCTTGGCTTAGTTCCTATTTTAGTATCTCTTCTCTGGACCAGATGGGTGAACTTTCCTCTTTTGGTTTACCTTAGATATGAAAAATCCTAACCACCTGTCACTTAGATAGGAATCCTTAATTCAGGATAATTTTCCCCAAGATTGGACTTTGTGCCAAGTAGTTTCAGTCGTGTCCAACTCTTTGAGACCCTATGGACTGTAGTCCGCCAGTCTCCTCTGTCCATGGGGATTCTCCAGGCAAGGATACTGGAGTGGATTGTCATGCCCTCCTCCAGGGCATCTTCCTGGCGTAGGGATTGAACCCGAGTCTCTTAGGTCTCCTGCATTTGTAGGCGGGTTCTCTACCCCTAGCACCACCTGGGAAGCCCAAGATTTGACTTTAAAAAAGATCAAACTATTCTAAAGCCTCAGTTTGTCAGCTTTGTCAATTAGCAATCTTTCTCAGCAGTTCTACTTGTGAGAGCTGCCATCTCGGGGCCAGTACCCCTCATGTAGCCTCGGGTACTATATCTGAGAAAGAGAACTCCAAGGCAGTGCTTGCTCTGTGGGGAGGGGACAGGAGAATCCGGGAGCCCAGTGATTCTGCCACCCACATTTGATCTATCTAATGGTTTCTAAAGTGTTCTCCTTGAACACAGCCCCAGGCGTGTGTTCTTTGGTCACTGAAGGCCTGTGATCTAAGTGGTAAGATAAGTTACTGGCAATTCTTTGCAGGAAAAGTCTGCAGTTGACTGCTATATTTGTGAAAGATATGGGTATGAAAAGTAGCCAAGGGAAAAAAGTGAATTTCATATATCTCCTCAAATCAGGAAAACTAGCTATTTCCAATCCTGCTGGTCACCATCAGTAGAACCAAGTTACTTTACAGCCAAGCTTGAAGAGAAGCTAATTGGTTACATCCTTCTAGAACCAAAAAAAAAAAAAAAGCCTGGATCCTGGATCTTGCCTCTTGGAATGTGGGATCTCTCTTAGAATGTCCATGGGATTTTCCAAGCAAGAATACTGGAGTGGGTAGCCAGTTTCTTCTCCAGGGGATCCTCCCAACCCAGGGATTGAACCTGAGTCTCCTGCATTGCAGGCAGATTCTTTACCAACTGAGGCACCAGGGAAGCCCCCTTAGAATTTGTGCAGTATGGTGCTAAAATTCTACCTGCAAGAAACCTAGATTTTAAAAAAATGGGTTTCCTTTCCCCCACAGGGTTTTTGTTTTTTTGTTTTAGAAGAAAGACAAAATTGACTTCTTTAATCTCAAGTCTCTGGGACTCCTATATCTTTCAAGTTTTACTTCTCAATACAAAAAGGCACATGTTACACTTTATAGCTTAGTCTCCATTAGCTGTCAATAAAGGTCAGTAAATACTAGATAGATAGATGATAGATAGACAGATAGATAGTTATATGGACTATTATTATACTATTCTGGTCTCTGGTTTCAATTTGCCTTTTGAAATTTCTATTCCATGTACCTGACAATCATTTTGGGAGATCTGAATATCAAGACTGACAAACTCACTTGAAGATAATCTCTTCATATGAAAAAAATTTAGACTATTGAGGTATGATTGACCTACAGAAAGCTGGACGTATTTAATATATATAACTTGGTGAGTTGGGAGGTAAGTATACTTCCATGGAAACATCACGACAATCTGTGCCATAAACATATCCATCGCCTCTAAAAGTTCCCTCCCATCTTTATCATCATCATTCGTTTTATTTTGTGGTAAGGACACAAGATCTACCTTCTTAGTAAATTAGTCAAACAAATAACAAAGCTTCAATTATGCAAGATAAATGAGTTCTAGAGACCCACTGTACAGCATAGAGCTTATGATTAACAATCATGTATTATATTAATGTTTTGAGTAAAATAAATCCCACTAAGGAGCCCTGGAGCTGACTAAAGGTTTGTACTTGGTGTAATGTGCCCAACCTAAGAGAAGATCCATATTCTATGACGTTTGGGAAGCAGTTCATCTGTTTTCAGTCTCAGCCTCAGTTGCCTCCAAATTTGCTCTCCGAAGCCCTCTGTTTTTAATCCTCCGTGATACACCTGCTCCAGTCTTTGTGTGTGTGTGTGTGTGTGTGTATGTGTATGCATGCACATTCAGTCATCTCTGACTCTTTGCGACTCCATGGAAAACCACCTTAAATCTTTTTGGGAGAGCCATAATATAAATAAACAAAACCCATTCGATAGATTGTTACCCTTGATTCTGAAGTTTAATGTAAATATAAACATTTGCAGCTGGAGTCATTTCCACAGTTAACTCATTTTTCACTTGTGATCCAGCTTCTCAATAAAGCTTTGATTAACTTGATTCAAACCAAACAAGAAATAGCAAGTGATGATGAAAGTCATCTTCTTTTTGGTGGTATTCAACTTAAAGCAAGACATGGTGAGTGAAAAGGTCAATTAATTTATGTTAAAGTAAAGCCATGGTGAGTGAAAAGATCAAATAATTTATGTTCATCCATTGAAAACCAATTCAAAATAACTGAATTTTGCATTAAAAGCAATCTTCCAGTATGTTTCTACTTGCACTAACCAAAAAAAGTTTTAAATTCTCTAGAAAATCTATTTTTCTCCTTCTTGAGATGATTATCATAATTCAATCCATAGAGAAGGAACTGGGTGGGAATAAATTAACATTTCAACCCAGCTCAAAATAACTTAATGCAATTATTTTCTACTTTCCTTTCTCTGCCATGGATGCCACCTCTATGCAACCTATGTGTAAATAAAAAAGTTTCCTCTTATGCTGTAAATTGTATCCTGCTGTAATTGGATACCTCTCTAATTAATCTCCTCAGGAGACATGCAGTGAGCAAATTCTTGCTTTGCTCAGTTGTTGCCAAGAGCACAGCAAGGCTTTCACTGGCATCAACTATGCCTTCCGAGGGCACTTGGGGAAAGATCAGGCTTCTTACATGACATGAAACACCACAGAGTACTGTTCAGCTTACACACTGAGCTTCTTCCTCCCAAAGTAAAAAGTAGAAACTTTTTAAAATAGTGTTGGTTTAACACATGTCACCAAGGAAAGCATACAAGTGAGAACAATCTTGAAAATACATTTGTAGAGCTTACTGTCGGTAAACTTATGTTCTTATTGTTATGTAAATCACAGCCAAATCCGTAACAGGGTAGCCTCTCCAGGTGTGTTTTGAGATTTAGAAATCTTTTGACATCTGAGGTAACAAAAGCATGTGAACTCAAGATTTCAATAGGTGAGAAATGTGCTGGGATTAGTTAATTGATTTTTTTCTACTATTTTTTTTTTCATAGGCACTAGATCTGTAGAAAAAGATTTTCTGCCCTTCTAGACAAGTTCATGAATTCAGAAGAAATCTCCTTTTCTAAGATGTGGGCTCATGACAACCTTGGTACCCCAACTAGATGTCTCAGGCAGTGTTGTGAGAACAGCTAATTGGCAGATTCCCAACTCAAGAAGTGAAACTGTCTTCCCACCCACAACCATTCCTATGTGTTCTGAAAAATTTTAGAAGATAAAAGAAAAACATCAGGAATATCACAACCCAAAGAGATCCAGTTTAACACATAAAATATCTCCAGTAAAGAATGCAGCTTCTTCCTCCCAAGCCAGCTCTTCAGGTCATAGACCCAACAGTGGCAAGGTGTATGATATCTGATTCATTTCTATAATTTCTCTCTTACGAAAAACATCTATTCTTTCTTAAAAGAAACCTAATGGTTGATAAACATTGATTATTTCACAATTCCTGTTGCTCAGGTGTACAGGACCAGCTTAGCACAGTGGTTCTGTGCATACCTGTTCAGTCGTGTCTGACTCTTTGTGACCCCATAGACTGTAAACAGCCAGGCTCCTCTGTCCATGATATTTTCCAGGCAACAATACTGGAGTGGGTTGCCATTTCCTCCTCCAGGGGATCTTCCCAACCTAGGGACAGAACATGCGTCTCCTAAGTCTCCTGCATTGGTAAGCAGATTCTTTACCACTGAGCCACCTGCAAAGCCTATGACCAGTCATAAATGATCAGTTCAGTTCAGTCGCATCCGACTCTTTGCAACCCCATGAACTGTAGCACGCCAGGCCTCCCTGTCCATCACCAACTCCTGGAGTTCACTCAAACTCATGTCCATCGAATCAGTGATGCCATCCAGCCATCTCATCCTCTGTCGTTCCCTGCTCCCCCTGCCCCCAATCCCTCCCAGCATCAGAGTCTTTTCCAATGAGTCAACTCTTCGCATGAGGTGGCCAAAGTACTGGAGTTTCACCTTTAGCATCATTCCTTCCAAAGAACACCCAGGGCTTTATCTCCTTTAGAATGGACTGGTTGGATCTCCTTGCAGTCCAAGGGACTCTCAAGAGTCTTCTCCAACACCACAGTTCAAAAGCATCAATTCTTCGGCGCTCAGCCTTCTTCACAGTCCAACTCTCACATCCATACATGACCACTAGAAAAACCATAGCCTTGACTAGACAGACCTTTGTTGGCAAAGTAATGTCTCTGCTTTTTATGCTATCTAGGTTGGTCATAACTTTCCTCCCAAGGAGTAAGCATCTTTTAATTTCATGGCTGCAGTCACCATCTGCGGTGATTTTGGAGCCCAAAAAAAGGTCTGACACGGTTTCCACTGTTTCCCCATCTATTTCCCATGATCAAGCAAGCCCAAAACACTGATCATGAACAGTGTTTTATTAACAAAAAGGAAAATTAAATATACAAGGCTGGATATTATCTGACTCTTGTAAAATGTGAAGTATAAGATTTCTTTGTGCTCACTGTCACATAATTCAGGAACAGCCACAACCTGGAAAGTAAATAAAAATCTGGAACGGAGATTTTTAGAAACTCAAAAGTGAATTAAATGTAGAGTGAATTAAATGTAAAATTATAAAGATATTTCAATACATTGATACTCCAAATCCAAATGACAAAAGACAGGGAGAATGTAAATTGCATAAAACTTTTATTATTTATTAGCAGTGTATTCTTCTACACCTTAAAATAGAACAAAATGTCTTTTCAAAGGTAAACTATTCATAACAAAATACATGTCAATCTTTATTATTGGAGTAGAATCACTTTGCTATATACTTTCTATATTATACACATATTCTTCTTGATTTGTCTATGTATGTACATGTGTATAAATACTTTTAAGACATACCCATGTAGATACATATGACTAATATACACATATAATTATGGAAAATTTACAGTAGTCAATTTTACAATCATTTAGTAGCTGCACACAATTAGTGTTCACAGAACTACAACTGTCTATATGGTTCCCTTTCCCCCACTCCTCAAATATCATCTGAATTACTTTTCACCGATAATTTTGAAAAAACACTATCATTTTCCTATACAATTAACTGATCTTTTTTTACAATAACTCATTATAAAATATTTTACTATTTTAGCTTTAGAAAAGGTATACAATTTAATTCCACTTAATTTTTGATTCCTAAAACATACAATTCATTTTTTTAATCAGTTTAGTGCAATTATTTGGTACTGCAGTTTTTGAAGGTTAACGAACCTGAGTCAAACATTCATTCAAATGCCTTTTTTAAAAAGTAAGACATAAACAAGATGTTTTGCTGAAGCATGTATAATAGCCTCAAGGTACCCCCTTCTAATAAATACCTGATAAATAACTCAGTGGCTGAGAGTAAAGCACTTCATACAAATCCACTGGACTGCCTGAGTAGTCCATTCTTGAGCAGCATGGAAGACAATGAGAACCTAATACTCCCCAACTCCCCATGGAAAAAAGGTTTACAGGCTTCCGGACCCTAAATGTAAGGTTACACTTACATGAAAGGCCTGTGAAGTACCTAGGAGTCCCTTCATTTTCATGTGAGGTTTCAGATATGCTAGCCTGTGTGCCAGGGGTTTTGTGATCTGTCTTAAACTTGTTTCCTTTATTAATACAGAAAACTACTTAGCAGCATCCTTTGAATCCTCTTTGCTGATTTAAAACTTGCCAGACCATGTGTGAATACAGGCAAAAACCTCGTACCAAAATCAGAATATTCTAATTGGATTAAGAATTCTTTTGTGAGAAGGAAAGAAGTAAAAGCATTTGGACCGTTGAGTCATTTCATAGAGAAAAACCATGCTTTCAAGGAAAAACATTCAGTGAATTTTGATCTTCAACTGGATGTTAAATTTTGTTAAAACCTCCAAAGATGCAAAACTAAATGGCTCAGCAACAAAAACAAAGGGTAGAGAAATGATCTTAATAAGCCGTATCAAACAACTGTACTCTTGCTAAGAGATAAACCTGGATAAAGTTATTAAATTAGACTGACTTCCCAAAAGAATGAATTGATGTGCCATATTCGTAGTGGAATCATACAAATCACTTTCTAAAACCTTTCTCCTTTACTTTTTCTTAATAAAGAGGAATTATTATTCATTGTAGATAAAACCATACTAAACAAATTCAAAATACAAATTTTTGGTAGGAAACAGCAAGAAAATCTAAGTCAAAATATACTCTAGTTTTTACATAATTTTATATATTTATAAATTTATCAAAATAGTCTTTTAAAGTTCACAATACATACATAATGTAACACTGTACATGTAAATGTAATAAATGTATTTCCGAAATACATTAAAAATAACCTTCCAAAATACCAAATTCAACATGAAAACTGTCTTAAAAAGTTGACATCTCCATAAACATAGTTTCAGTGCATTTAGAGTAGTCATTAACCAGAGTTTTCTGGTTTCAAGTCTCATGAAGGTCTTATCTGAGTGCTCTCTTTAATTTAAGGTAAAAAGGCAGAGATATTCTTCCAGCAAGCAGTTGTTTTCTCTCTACATTGCTCATCCAGATGAGGAAACTGCAGGTAAGAGTGGAACAGCTTTCACCAGAGTGGCAAGGCCTTAGTAATGAACATATTCAGACTGAAGGGACTGTGCGGGGAGAGACATAAACTGAGGTTAAATTCCATCACACACAAAAGTTCTCCTACATCATGCAGCTTTTCCCTTCAACACAAAGCAGCCTGGATCTGTTATATAAAAGATATATGAAACAAACTAAGAAGAACAGAAGAAGATGAGAGAAACAAAGGATTTGCTAAAAATGGGATATTCAATTATTATTCAAGGTAAAGTGATTACAAGAAAACTTTATATTTTAAAAGGCTCACTAATTTAGTACTAGTGATTAAAAATTAAGTATTATTTGGAAATTGATAGGTAGCATTAAACTCACTTCTACCTTTGGACAATACTATTGAGTTTTACTGAAAAGCATTAAATGACATTTGAGGCTAAATTGAAGATTATTAAAGTATATTTAAGGAATATATATTTTTTAATTCAACACATATCAAATGAAGATTAACGCTTCTAATGCAGTAGAATTAGCCATCATTTAAAAATTAGACTCCTTAAGAATGTTTGAATGTTATAAATACCTTATAAATTCTTTCCACTTAGGGGGACACAAAGCACTTCTAGCTTTGAAATTTTATCTTAAGACCCAAAAAGCTTTTGTGCAGAAGAGTCTTGCAGTCATAACATAATAAACAGTGGGCAAGTTTCAAAAAAATAAACACAGTTTTTCCCACATCACATTAGGTAACAACATATAAAAGGAGCATGCTTGGGATATGTAATCAGAATGCACTGATAACAGACATAAGCCAGGGAAAGATAAAGAGGTACAGACAAATCCGCCAACAGTTATTTTTGAGCAGCAAACAGCAGTTAGAAGAAACATAACATTAACGATTTTTGCACAATTCTAATCAAATACCTTAAACAAAGCTCACTTGATTTGCTACCAAATGCCCTTTTCTCTTCCTCCAATAAATATTTTTCAAATTTATCTGCAGCATTTTATTAATAGGTCATCAGTTCTGAGACCAGTCCATTTTTTGATAGTATAGGTATCAGTAAAAAAAAAAAAAAAAAAGAATCTTCATTTTGCAAATAAGTTACAAAAGGATTCAAACTATCTTTGATTAGCTTCAAAATTCCAGTGAATTTTATATCCTACCAACAGCCATTTACTATGGTACATAAGAATCTATCAACACAGTGAGTCAAAAGTTATGGTCCCTGCCCTTAAAGGGCAAAAGACCACACTGTCACACAGACATAAAGTGAAAAGACAAATGTGCCAACATTAAGCAATAATATACACAGAATAAGAGTAACACTGTTCACAAGCAAAGGATTAGGCAAAGAGTGGAAAGGGAAGGTTGAGTAGGGGGTAGGTGTGTTCTCAGGCTGCAAATTTCAAAGAGGTTAAAGGTCAAGAGCATTAGGAAAAAAAGGAAAAGGCTTGGCAAAATGACTGCAGGATGTAGTTTACGTAAAGGCTTCAAAACAGGAGAGATGATCAAAACTTAGGGTACTATATTGTAAATACACCTGAATTTAGAGAGAGAATAAAAGAGAAAGTCCAGTGAAACTGGTCCAATGCCTTGAAGCCCATTTAACTTGTGAGACAACAGCTGCCAACCTAGCATTTAGAGCTTAAAAGTGGACTACCATTTTTCTAGGTGCTTTATCCCAGTTTTTTCTGAAATCTGGCCAGTAGGCCGAGAGGGCAGAGCCACAAGTTCTTTGTAGCTGCAAAGATGCCACATATGCAGGCTATACATTGGCCAGTGTTTTCTTGGCAATATTTTAACTTTCACTTTTGTTCTAACTAGAAGTTACTCATGTTATCACTAACAGAAATTATAAAGCTCCTGTGATTGCTTGAAAATTTACAACGAAGTTGTTTTTGCAAGTATCTTAAAGTTTTATCAACTCTCAATAAATAGAGATACAGCAAATGAACAGATGCTAGACAAGTGACCTTTGTGAAACTAACTTTCTTCCGGGGCAAAGTGTTTTATACATGCATCAATATACACGGAAAAAATATGTCTGTACATATATTTACATGATTTATGGAATCATGATATACACGGAACTGAAAAATGGAAACATTTCCTAGAATATTAAGGATTTCAATCCTTCACGTGAAGTATATATTCATTAGTCTTCTGTCATGCTGGTTAATTCATTCAACAATGACTGAACATCAGCAGTATGAATATATTAGGTACTGTGGGATAAAAATATGATACCAAAGTTCTCAAAACCAAACCAAACATATTCCATGGTTTCTTTATATGGTGTAAATAAAGTTAAAAAAAATCAGATCAGATCAAAACAGGTTTAGCACATTATTCTGACATCAATGTTTTGTAATAAATTAACTCCTCTTCATTTTCAGTCTAAAACGGAAATCTTAATGGAAGTGGACTTAGGGAAGGAAGAGAACTGTTAAAATCTACATGACCTATCCACTTGAAAAAAGTATACCTAGTATTTCAAGGCCTTTTAACTGAGGGGACAATAGTAACAATGACATTTAGATTTCAAGCACCACGTGTTTATATCATGGGGTTGTATTCAGGGTATCTGGTTCATTTGTCTTCTAAATGTACATGTATCCTAAAGCTATCAATGTTCCAGAAAACACAATAGCCAGTTATTAGCATTTTTAATTTTAACAGTAAAAATGTAAATGCATCATTGTACTATATAAACAATATCATTATTGATTTTATTGTTCAAAAGATAGACTAATTGAAGTACAACTAACTGGAATTCTTGATAAATTAGATATGCGACAGGTCAATTATTCTGTAAAAGGATACTTATTGAGTACTTTCTACATACTAGGCACAATTCTAAACATCTTATGTGTGTTAGCTCATTAAATGCTCTGAACAGCTCATTTTAGAGATGGTGAAACTGAGGAACAAAACATTAAAGCAACTTGCCTAAGATCATGCAACTAGGAAGGAATTTGAACTCCAGCAGTGGCTACAAAGCCCAAAGTCTTAGCCTCCACAATATAATGCCTCAAGACACTTTAAGCATTTGTCCTGAGATTCAGTCCTTATCAACTGAATATTCTCTATCACCTGACACAGACAAATAATGAGTAGGGTATGAGCCTGAGTAAGCAAAGAAATATTAACAGACAAAAGAGAATGTACTATTTATTACTGTAATTAAGATTTTTTAATGATTTTCCATAGGACTGAACCCAAAAGAATTCTCAGTAATAGTCCATAAAGGAATTTTCTTTATTAGAACGCCCATGTTTAAATATTCTGATTAAAGTTTTAATTCGGCCTTGCCAATTTTTATCATTACCATAAGGATACCTAATCAATCTGAAATACAAAACCAACAAAAAATCCTCAGCAAAGACAAAGATATGATTACAAAGGAAGGGAGACCTGAGGTGTAAATATTATTTTACAAAGTAGCACTTATTTAAATAACCAAGAGATTTTAATTTCTCATATAGAAAATTCAAGTTCATGTGCCCATTGAGTTCAATAGGGTTTAGTGAGTTAAGACTAGATCAAGTTTAGCATGATTATATAGTATTTTTACAGTACGAATACCGTAAATGAATAATATAGCAATATCCAGCCTGCAAATGAAAGATAAAATTACCTTACATTGCAGCCCCCCAAATTTTTATGTCAAAATATAAGCTTCCATCAAGAATTCTTGCTCTGAAAGCAGTTGGATCTGACACAAAACATAGTGTTAGGTAAGGAGATCAAGACAATTTGTTCTGTTCTGGAAATGTGCTACTAATCTGTTTTGGCAGATGTAGGTAGTGACTTTAAAATTTTAGCTACTCTGGAGGAGTTTCTTTTTTAAACAGCCCAGTTATCTAATCATGGTAGAAAAATATCTAATAATTATAAATATAAATACTATACAAATAGTTAACAAATAAAACTATAAACTGACTATCAAAAACAGCAAAACATAACGAATAATTAAAGTTAAGGTCTTTGCCAGCAAAACAATGCAATAATGTCTTAAGGTTCAAACAACTTGAACCAAAGGACCCTGTGATCTGATGTAGGTCAAAACCGCCATGTGCTTTTGCCACACTTATTTCTTCTTCCTTGCATTTCCCCATTTTCCCAAGTCCCTTAAGGAAGAAAAAAATAATCTACCAGTTACCCTGGTCTGAGTTCTAACTACCCAGGCAAAAGCACCTACAAGGAAAAAAGTGATTTGTTTCACACTTTGCCACACATCTGAAACTAATACAATATTGTATCAATAAATCAACTATACTCAATTTTTAAAAAGTGTTTTGTTTTCATGGTATCATTGATAATTAAAAGAAAAAATACATTTGGCAATATGGTATCATACATGTAAGTCCTGTATTTTAAGATTTAGTGAACAAATGAGGGAAAAAAAAAAACACTGAGTAAAAATAAGTTTATCTATAACTGCCACTATACTCCTGGGCTTTTTATAGCTTTGCAATGGAGTTTCCAGTTGTAGTGCTTGTAAATGAGCAACACACAAAATGTATGCATTATATGTATATATTGATATGCATATGCATATATGCATATAATCATATTATATGCATATAATCAATGCATATATCAATATGCATTGATACATATTTCCACAAATGTGATTTCATACTCTAGCAGAAGCACAGCTGAATAATGTTTTTATTGGCATCATATTAACACAAAAAGGCTATGCTCTGTGATAAAATCAGCTTTGAAAGAAGTGTAAGCATTTTTCTATAGTGTTCTCTAAGCAGGTCAGGGACCCAAAGATTTAACAATCTGATTTTAGTTAACTAAAATGCTATATAACTATTCTTTCCCCTTCCTACATAACTTTTAATAGATTCTTTTTTCTGGAGGAACTTAATATGTGCTCTTCAACAATCATAAAGAGCTCAATTGTTAGGTGACAGATTGTTGACACCCAACTTGACTCAGCCAACCATCACATGAGTTTTCAGTTGATCTGAACACCAAAATTATATTGATGCAAGCTTGGTTAAAATGTAGTTTCTCTTATTTTAGTAAAGTCACATATCTAGAAAATAATAAACTCTCAGATTACTGTGTATTAAAGCTGACGCTGAAGCGTTGTGTGCTTGCTATTAGTGCTTCCTGTGCTTGCAATAATAACGGGCCCCTAATTAGCCCTCTGCTTAACATGTGTGAACCTAGATATGCTAACCAACGTTTAGTTCAATAAATATTTATTAGGCGTTTTCTGTACTTTGGAACCTGAGAAAACAAACATGCCTCTGAGAAGCTTTAAAGCCAGCAGAAGAGAGAGAGAATCACATACAGCTGATTGTCTCGGGAAACCCGGGGTGGGGGCTGGGGGTAGGGGGTTGTGAACAAAATCCTGTAAGAGATGAAAAGGTATTCTGCCTGGATGGGTCACAAACGCCTTATCAAAAAGAAAACTAGTGAGCCAGGCCAGGAAATATATAACCAAGCAGAGACAGGTGGAAAAGCAGAGTAAACCACCTGTGCTAGGACTCGGCAGGAGGCAGAGCTTGAGTCAGGATGCTGACTGGAGCTGCTGAAGAAGAGCTGGTGGGGAGGCACATGGACTGATGGAGAAGGGCCCCGAAGGCAGGCCAGGGATCCAGATCGGACCCTGTGTGTGAAGTGGAGATACTGAATGATTCTGAACACAGGAATAGTTTGAGCAGCTTGTCTCAGAAATCTAGCACAGCAGCAAAATAGAGGAAGGAAATTTAAAGGGCCATTTCAATAGTCCATGGAGACCTCGATGAAGGCAGCAGTGCTAAGAATGGACAACAAAATACAGATATTTCAAGGGAAAACTGCTAGGACTTAGTGGCTGGATGTGGCAGAGGGAAAGGCAGAAGTAGCGTCAAAGACAATTCCAGATTTCTAGCTCAGATGACTGGATATACAAAGATACAGTTAGCCAGGAAACAAGAGGAGGAGAGGACCAATGAAGGGCATGTATTCTCCT
Source organism: Bison bison bison (assembly GCF_000754665.1). Classification (NCBI taxonomy): domain Eukaryota; kingdom Metazoa; phylum Chordata; class Mammalia; order Artiodactyla; family Bovidae; genus Bison; species Bison bison. The sequence continues at coordinate 20,154,667 of NW_011495072.1, forward strand.
CCAGTATTGCCCAGGGGAAGGTAGAAATGTAAGTCCAATGCTGAGGAGACGATTACCCACACAGAGAAGTGGACCAAGGTCAGAGACTGGGGAAAAATCATAAAGGGGCAGGTGGACAAAGACAAACAGGTAACTATTTAATGGGAAGGGGAGGAGAAACAGGAAAATAATATTCCAAAACTCAAAATGGACCAAAATAATAGGAGAAAAGGGTGGTCAGTATCGTCAAATGCTGCACAAAAACTAAGAAGAATGAAAACTGACAAGAGATCATCAGATCTGGTTTAAAGAAGTCAGTGGCAGCCAGTGGAAAAGACTCACCAGAAGGCGGGGGGGGCAGGGTCGGGGGCGCGGGGAGCGGGTGTTGGGGAGGAGGGGGGAGCGGGGAGGAGGCGGTGCACATGCCTTTCTTGTCCAAGTCTGGCCATAAAGGAGACACTATGAGAGGTGGCAGAACTGAGGGAAGCAATTGGTAAGCCCAGCCTGTACCTGATTGCAGGTGAAGAGACAGGCAAACGGTGTAAGAGACTGGAGATATAAGAGAGCAAGGCTGTGCACAGGCCAACTCCCAGAAACAGTCCACAAAGAATAGTTCAGGTTCGTGGAGTTACCACTGAAAAAGAGGAGAGCTTCTGTTTTTGAAAAGGAATAAAAGGACAAGTCAGATGCAGATATACTTTGAGGTAGTAAAGAGGGCAGTTAAGGGGAATTATTCCTGAAAAATTATATGTTCTCAGCCTCTGGAGGTTGGAGGATTTGTGCTGATGAAGAATGTGAAAAAGTTTTGGAGCAGTCAATGACTCATTGGAAAAGACCCTGATGCTGGGAAAGATTGAAGGCAGGAGGAGAAGGGGATGACAGAACAAGACAGTTGGATGGCATCACTGGCTCAGGAAACCCTGGTGTCCTGCGGTCCATGGGGCCCCAAAGAGTCGGACACAACTTAGTGACAGAACAACAAATGCGGGGAAGAGAAAGGAAGCCAAGATAGGCCAGGTAAACTCATCATGACCACTGAAGGGTCTGGGTAAATTAGAAATTTATTTGAAATGGAATCAATTGACAGTCATGGGATTTTCTCCAACAGAGCTCAGAAGAGACTATAAACAGATAGGAGATGGTTGAACTGATCTAATTTTGGAGGCTAGTGATGAAGTGGCTATAGAAAAAAAGTTCAAGCGGAAAAGACAATGTTGGAAAAAGGAAGCAGAAATGACTATGTGGGTTACAGAAGGAAGTAAACAGAAAGGGAACAGGCAGGGGTCATAAAGAGGTCATGGGGAGGAGCTAGTGGTAAGGGGGAGAAAATGTTTGAGAGGAGCCTTATAGAATCCAAGATATCAGAAGCAATGGTCTAAGCAGTAAGAAGGTCTATGAAATGGAATTCCAAATGAATAAAAACAAAGATCACAGGAGCTAAGGAAGCAGCTGCGAGACTGAACAAGTCACTGCCTCTTTGAGTCTTGGTTTCCTCATCTGTAAATTATGGGTTAAATAAATATGATGATGGGCTTCCCTCATAGTTCAATTGGTAAAGAATTCACCTGCAATGCAGGAGACCTTGGTTCAATTCTTGGGTTGGGAAGATGATGTATAAGCATTGCAGCTAATACAATGTAAGGTACATAGGAGGTAATCAATAAATCACTGATGATGTTAAGGATTAGAAAAATGTTACAGTTGTCATGAATGCTGGTAGAAGCTTGGTAGCTAAAGAGTAAAGCTGGGGACTTCCCTGATGGTCCACTGGTTAAGACTTTGCCTTCCAGTGCAGGGGGTGTGGGTTTGATCCCTGGTCAGGGAGCTAGGATACCTTGCAGCCCCAAATCCAAAACATAAAACAGAAACAAGTCAATAGAGATTTTTTAAATGGTCCACATCAAAAAATCTTAAAACAAAAAAGGCCAAACTCCTCAATATGATGGTATTAGGAGGCAGATATTTGGGGAGGTAATTAGGTCATGAGAACAGAGACTTAATGAATGAGATTGGCCTTCTTATAAAAGGGACTCAGAGAGCTTCGTCACCCTCTTACAGTTATGTGAGGATACAATAAGATGACAGTCTGAAGCCCAGAAGAGAATACTCACCTGAACCTGAACACGCTGGCCCCCAATCTCTGACTTTCAGCCTCCAGAACTGTGATAAATTGACCTGTTGTTTATAGACTGCTGCTGCTAAGTTGTTTCAGTCGTGTCCGACTCTGTGCAAACCCATAGACAGCAGCCCACCAGGCTCCCCCGTCCCTGGGATTCTCCAGGCAAGAACACTGGAGTGGGTTACCATTTCCTTCTCCAATGCATGAAAGTGAAAAGTGAAAGTGAAGTCACTCAGTCGTGTCCGACTCTTAGTGACCCCATGACTGCAGCCTACCAGGCTCTTCCGTCCATGGGATTTTCCAGGCAAGAGTACTGAAGTGGGGTGCCATTGCCTTCTCCATATAGACTGCCAGTCTAGGGTATTTTATTATAGCAGCTAAGCTAACATACTATTTTTTTATATCCTTTCTTTCCACTCTCATAACCTTCAATCAGAGACTGAACCTGAGGATGCCAAAGCCCACACAGATGATGACCTCATTAATATCAGAAGGCTGAAGGCTCACAACAGTCTGCAAACAACTGTGTGTATCTATATAATATCTACACACATTTAAAGGCATTATTGGGACCATGCTGACCTCAGAACAAAGCAATGCTTTGTCAACTGACATTTCCAAGTCTCCTGGGAAGGGAACAGAAGAATACCAATGCTGAAAGAAAGCCAAAGATGTGGTTCAATACTGAGACCGAGCTCAAGATCTCGACAGTATTAGTACTTCTTGGCTGAAAAACTGCATCAAGTTTAAGGCAACGCCACAGGTGGATGAACCAGAACCAGTTACACAGAGTGAAGTAAGTCAGAAAGAGAAAAACAAATACATATATTAATGCATATATATGGAATCTAGAAAAATGGTACTGATCAATCGATTTGCAGGGCAGGACTAGAGATGCAGACATAGAGAATGGGCTTGTGGACACAGCAGGGGAAGGAGTGGGTGGGATGAACGGAGAGAAGCAGCACTGACAGATATACGCTGCCATGGGTAAAACAGAGAGCCAGCAGCAAACAACTGCATAGCACAGGGGGCTGAGCTGGGCGCTCTGTGACAGCACAGCAGGGTGGGATAGGGAGGAGGGGCAGGGAGGCTCAAGAGAGCCAGGACATATGTACACTTATAGCTGATTAACCTTGTTGTACAGCAGAAACTAACACAACATTGTAACACAATCAGCCTCTAATTTAAAATGTTTTTAAAAGACTGAGTTAGGAAAACCATTGGCAAGGCTAACACAACAAAGAAGATGAGAAAGCTACAGAATAGAGAAGAATGGGAAAATTCCAAGAGACAATGAATGACCATGACATAATCTGAAGCATCACTAAGAGACTAATCTTAAAATGTTTGAAGATCAGTATGTAAGTAAATAAAAGCTTAGTATCAGCTACTACTTAATAAAAATTTTAAAAGTCACAAAAAGGATTTTAATAGGCGAAACCCAAAGCAGCTTTCAAAAGAACCTTATTATAGGACTACTTATCTTACTTATGTTTATACATTCTAAAGGTCAATACAGTAAAAGCTTGTAATAAAAGGCTGTTCTCATAAAGCAAAAATTAATGTAACCCCTGACACAGAAGTGATAAAAAAGTTTTGTTGCCAACATGAATATATATATATTTATTAAAAAACACATTATTTTACAACTCCTCATGCTCACTTTCACTTTTCCCTTTCATGCATCGGAGAAGGAAATGGCAACCCACTCCAGTGTTCTTGCCTGGAGAATCCCAGGGACGGGGGAGCCTGGTGGGCTGCCGTCTATGGGGTCGCACAGAGTCGGACATGACTGAAGCAACTTAGCAGCAGCAGCAGCATGCTCAAGTGTTATTAAAAAATGTTTCCTAAAGGCCATAATTTTTCCTCAGGTAGTTAAGTATCCATTTATAAAAATAAATATACCATTTAAAATTCATAATAAAAATGTTAGTTGTTGGTCATATATTATTTAATGTATCTGTACTATTATGGGCACTGAAATGCAGGTCATTATGAAAAGCATAGAATATACCCAAGGACAATTGTTGAAGTACAGACTGGGGACAGCAGACAGGGCTCAAACTGGGCTCCTGCCTTCAGGGTTTCTACCAAGAACTCCTGTCCCCATGATTGCCAGGATTATCTTCATCAAATCAGATCTGATCAAGTCACTCTTGCTAAAGCAATTCCAGTAGCTTAAACTGCATCTCCTAGTTGGGCTTCAGCTTACTTTTCCAGCCTGATTTTAGGTAACCACCTAAAGCTTCAGCTGCACTGGAACACTCATCGCTCTTAAAAAAAATTATAGCTGCAATTATGGAGCATTATCTATATGTACTACGTAAAGTACTTCAGATGACTTATCTCAATTAATGATCACAAGCACCCTATTACAAAGATTATCATTACCACATTAGCTTTAAGGCCTCACAGGCACACAAACCCCTTTCAAAGCACAGTCTTATGTCTATAAAATTTACAAAAATAGTTTGTACTGTTTATCTTAAATAGGTCCCACCAAATTGTTTAAGTTTTAGGATGCACAAAACCTAGTTATGCTCCTGATTACTATTATTCCCATTTACTGAGGCTCAGAGAAGTTAAGTAACTTGCCAAAGTACTTGCCAAAAGGAAATGGTAGAGACAAGATTTGAACCCAGGTCTACTTGTCTTTAGAACCTAAGAACTATTGTACTAAGGTTCTACCTCTGTTCTTGTAGCTCCCATTGCCTGAAATGACCATTCTTCCTCTTCATATTTTCATCACTAGATTCCTAGAAGGCTCCTATTCGTCCTCCAAAGCCCAACTAAAATGTTACCCTTTCTTTACAGCATTTCCTAATCTTTCTTGAAAAAAAGAGATATCCTTTAGATATCCCTCTATTTTAAACACCTATCACGGTATATATATGATATGAAATAATCAGAAGAAAATGCTTTTTTGTAGTCAAAATGATCCAGGTGCAAATTATAGCTTTGCAACATATTTGTGGTATAACCTAGGGCAAAATATTTAAACTCTCAAACCCTCAAGGTATTTATCTTTAAAATGGAAGCAATAATTCTTAGCACGATCATTCATTTAAATATCCAAACATCCATAATATTCAGGAAGTACTTGATGAGCGCCTACAATAAGCAAGGCACAGAGCATAAAAGAGTGAAAAACAGAGATACCGTCCCTGCTCTCACAAAGTTTACAGTCTAGTGGGGCATACAGATAAGGGGACAGATGATTAAAATGCAAAGTGAGAGTCTGAGTATCAATCAAGACCAAGGCAGGGTGTACAAGGGCTTACGGGGAAAGCATGGTGACCTAACCTACACTTGCAGGGTCAGGCAAGGACAAGGCAGATGACTAGCAATTCAGTGGTAATTCTCTTAAAAATAACATAGAGCAAATATTCAAGACAGATGCCTCCAGTAATTTCAATTTAATAAAATACTTCCACCCCACCCACACCATAATCACACGTCCTTCAACTCTTTTAAGATTTGAAAACTCCTCTGAATGCTGGGGAGGGAAAACTGATTTTTTTTACAGTAAGTGGGTCAACCAAAATGAAACTTGGTGTGTTGTGCTGGTCAGTGGAAACCTCAAGAAGAACAGAACAGGCCAAATAAATGAAAATAAAATCTGCTTCTCAGAATTCTGTCACAACCATAAGGATTCCTTAACATTTCTTCTTGTTTTCTGTGTTAAAGCACTTAATGACAGAACAAGGAAATCATTTCCACATTTTTCTGGGGGCTGAACTGCGGCACAAAGTGAGAAGCAATTGCAGCTTTCAAAAGAGATGCTAATTGCAGCTTTTAAAATATTAGACGCCCTCTAAATACCCGGCAACCCCCGTTCCCTAGGAGTTTCTGGGTCTTTCTTAAAGGTGGGGGAAGGATACTGCAATCTAGATTTCATTTCCTACCTGAGGATTTAAAAACATTTTTTTGCTGAGTGATATAGCACTGGAAAGAAAGACCATCTTATTTAGACAAGAAACCTGTAACAATTACAAAAGCTGCATTGAAACAATGAAGGGAAAACACTCAACCTCCTACTTTATTCTGCATAAAATGGGAATTTCCATCTTAATTTAGACTTTCTGCCAGCAAGCCAGCAACGGTAGGGCTTGGAGCCCTTCCTCTCACAGAGGTTTACTAGGCAAAGACGAAGGAAGGAAAATCGGCTATAAGACACCTATTGTTCTTACTTCCTGGGAGGGTGAGAGGGAGGAAAATGTCCTGCTGGCAATTCTGTTTATAAATGCTTTTCTTTACACTAAGGTAACAAATTTAAGGAGAAAAGGGAAGAGGAGCAGCTGCCCACACAGAATATTACTTTAAATTTCATTATTGGAAAATCACTCTATTCAGGCCAGGAGAGGGATGAGGCACAGGAGGAGAGGTGAAGAAAAATAACAAAATATGGAATGAAGCCAAAATCAAGTTACATAGACAGAGTGGCTTGAGGAACCAACATGGGAGCTAGGCAGTCCCCACACTGCCAACAGAAAAGAGGAAAACTGAGATCCAGAACAAGTAGAACGTTATTCTCATCAAACTACCAGTGCTTGTATTGGTAAGTATTCAGCTATCTACCAATCAGGTATTCCTAACTGAATACCAAGCTGAATACCAAGCTAAGTATTCAGCTATAAATGTGGATTACAGCTAAGTCCCCTGCATATGAATCTTCAAGTTTTGAACTTTCAAAGACGCAGATGTGCATTCGCATGTCCAATCACATAAGTAAGTTCACATGTCTGGTGCATATTGTCCCACGCATGCATCTTCTACACGGGGTTGTACTTCCATGTACTTTACTGAGCAGGACTCTATAGGGTACAGTATCTTGATTTCAAGCCCAGGATGTCCAGAAGCAAGCATAAAAGCAGCGGTGATGTAGCTAGTACTGCTAAGAAGCACTAGGACTTGGAGGCCCAGAGAAAGGACAAAGAGAGACAAGAGGAAGAAGTAACTGAAGAACCCAAGAGATTCTCGATGCAGGAAGCGGCAAGGAGATTTTCTTTGAGGAGGCACTGTTAGTCTTTGAGGCCAGGACCCAACCTACAACAGTACAGGAAGACTGCATCAGCCCTTCAGAATGCAATCCGGTGCTTCCACGTCATCTATGACTCGAGACAGAAAGAGCTACTACACAGACATCACTGGATTGTTGTTTTCAAGAGGGTAGATAGAATTGAATCCAACAAGGAAACAGAACTTGTGCCATCAACGTAAAGGTATGAGTGCAGTTGCATCTTGCCCTCTGTTTTCTGTTGCTGATTATCTTTCGAGTCTTCCATCTCCCATCTCCTCTCCCTCCTCCAGTCAGTAATTCTTGCCTGTTACTTGATGCCAGTATACCAGCTGTACTGTTGTACTGTATTACTGTACTTGTCAAGAATGTTTTCTTTGTCTTTCGTGTTTGTTTCTTATGTTTGTGTGAAAAGTATTATAAACCTATTACAGTACAGTACTATATAGCTGATTGCATTATTAATAGTTGGGCACCTAAGCTAACTTTGTTGTACTTAGGAACAAACTGGACTTGTGAATGCACTCTCAGAAGGAACTAGTCCTTATGCAGGGGACTTACTGTACACGAAACCTTTAGCCACAAAATCTGCAAGATATTCAAGTAATTATCTTCATGTTTAACACTTTTTCTGAAAATGGAAAGATTCATACTCTGGTCTAAAAAAAGAGGCTGACCCATAATCAGTATATGAAAACATCGACTGAACTCAACTCCTGTTCTGAAGTACATGACTTGTAAACCTAGTTATGAAAATGTAAATACACTTCATTTTCCATCTAATCCCAGTTACAAGGATTTAAGTTTTATTGATACATGTGTGCCCATAACTTAATGGGATTAGAGTCAAATTAAGGGATAGGGTCGGCTGAGGCTATAATCTATACAGGAATCTCAAGTTGAAAAACATCACCGGGAATAAAATCAGATGGGGGGAATCATATGTGCTAGAAAGGACTCTGGGTGTACAGAGTGGGAAAAAAACTTTGAAAAGAGGCCTCAGGTAGGGATGGGCGTAGTAATGAGTCCAACACACACACGCGCACACACGTATGAGTACGCACACACACTGCATCTTCACATTAGAAAAGTGGTTTCTAAACTGCCATATAAGGAAAGTGGGTCCTCTTAGCTAATACCATGGGGTATGGGTTTTCACAAAAGGCCCTGAGAGGCCCACTGCCACCCGCATGTCTCCTCCTCTTCCCTCCCCTGCAAAGACCCACCTCCCCCAGGATAATGTCACTTCGGTCATGTCTGATTCTTTAAGACCCCATGGATTGTAGTTCACGCCAGGCTCCTCAGTCCATGGGATTCTCTAGGCAACAATACTGGAGTGGGTTGCCATGCCCTCCTCCAGGAGATCTTCCTGACCCAGGGATCCAGCCCACGTCTCTTATGTCTCCTGCATTGGCAGGTGGGATCTTTACCATTAACGCCACCTGGGAAGCCCCCTCCCAGGGTAAAGGCTGAGGAAGTGTCTGAAGAACAGTGGGCATGAGGGGCACAAGACCACGGCCTTCCCAGAACACTAGGGCTTGCTTGTGCCTGAGTCGAGGCAAGGCTGCATTCTAACACTGATTGACACTGCCTTGTGTAGATCTATTTCTCCTTCCTATTTTGTCCTCATTCTCTTGAATCAAAACTCACATTCCCATAGATCTCAATTCCCTTTGAAGCAATCAACAAATGTGATTAAAGTGACTCTTGACAGGGGGGCGAACCAACAAAATCTTACTTAACTCGGGGAGTTGGTGATGGACAGGGAGGCCTGGCGTGCTGCAATTCATGGGGTCGCAAAGAGTCGGACATGACAGAGCAACTGAACTGAACTAAACTGAACTGAACAAGGATTACTGGTTAAAAAGTGGGCTTGGAGACCGAAATGAAGAACTCATGGGTAAAATGTGTATGGAGATCCTCATCCTATCTCTAGAAGAGGGAGAGCTCATTTTAAACATCTTCCTGTTACCCTGCCTTCCCCTCTCCTATATCCCAGGTACCTACCCATAAACCTTCCTTATCAACACTCTCCATTTGTCATTTAATCAATTCTGAGTCAGTTTCCTGCCAGAAGGTGACACAGTCAAGGGCTTAAATGGTTACTTCTGAGAAGACCCTGTTCATCAGCACCTTATATGCTTAAATACTCCAAATTCATTGATATACAGTGTAGCAAAAGCCGGGATACCACCACAACCACAGCAGATGCTGCCTGTCATGTGACTCAGTCCCCTGACCTTGTACCCTATACTCAGAGTGATTGGAGAATGAACCTGCTGAAAAGTAACTGAAGTCAACAGGGTCCACGATGAAGGGAGTGAGAGCCGCTTCCTTTCCTAGAGACATCACATACAAAGGAGAGGGAAGAGGAGAAGAAAAAGAAGGAGGAAAGAAAACCAGGTTGAAACTTGGCATTTACTTAAGGAGCCAGCGGAATGTGCGTGCAGAGACAGTTTCACCGCACAGAGGGAGGCATAGATCAGAAGGCTTCCTTGGCACTATTAAATTTCTTTGGTGGCAGCCTTGGCTGGGAGGGCAAGGCACAAAAGTTGAGCTCAGGGTTCTGAGGGCCAAGAGGGGGTGTCTGCAAACTTGCGGTCCCAGCCAAGGCACAGAAGTCACGTTCAGGGTTCTGAGGACCAAGAGGTGGTGTCTGCGAACTTACGGGGATTGATCGGCTCAGGAATCTCGCTGAGGAGGAAGACAGGCCGGTGTAGGAGGGCCGCAGGGCGGTGGAGTGCTCCTCGGTGGTCTTAGCGCCGTGGGGGCCCGGCTGACTGCTTGGGGCACTCCCACTGCTGCTGCTACTTCGGCTGTACTGGTTGTTGTTGAGCTCAGGGTAATTTCTGGCAGGCGGCTGGGAGCTGCCATTCAAGAGGTTGGTGAACGGGTTGGCGATGAAACCCATCTTGGAGGGTGATGTGGTCTTTTTGTTCTCTGGATCGTCGGCTGCAGCATTCAAGTTCCCTAGAGAACTGGCTAGCCGGGAGTTTATGGAAAAGCTGAATGAAAAACACAGGTGGGGGCGGGGGGGGGGACATAGATAGCCATGTATACTCATGCAGAGTTCATGTTTCTAAAACACATTAATCAGGACATTAGGGGAAGGCGATGCAGACAGTTCGGATCAATGCAAATGGTGACAGAATAGTTCTTGGTGATCTTACAATATGTGGCCTGTAGTTATACGTGGCAACTTCCTCTGTCAAAATCAGTTAAGACTCTAGAGCAGGCTCACTTTGACCAGAGATCCTGAAATAGAATATGTGGGGGTTCTCTTTGCCCTGAGGCAGGAAGTAAATGAATAGGACTGTGTAAGGGGAGAGCACAGAGCAGCCCTAAGTACAAGATGTAACTTCTATTAATATATATTCAATCCTATGACTACATCAAACATTCCTGCCCTGTTTAGTTCTGCCCCTATGCATCAGGGAGCAGACAACAGTATCATACAATATCAGTCTGTGCAACTGAACACCGTTCCTGGGATCATGGTAGGCCTGCTGTGGAAGGGCATGTTGTACAGCATTCCCTCCATGGCCTTGTCCCCACAATTCAAGACAGGAACAGAAGCCTAGGGGGTCACAGAGCCTTTGGTGGTTCCCCGCCCCGCCACCCTCCCGTCCCCTCCTCTGACAAACTTCAGACAAACTGGCAGTCGCTGCTGCCTTCCCTTTCCTCCTGCAGTGCCTCGGGAGAAGAGAGAAAAATTACCTTCTTACACTGGCGCCTGAGGATACAGAGCCTCTGTTTATCCTCTTGGCTGTCACAGAAGGGGACAAAGCCACTTTCGAGGTCTTCAAAGGAGATGCAGATCCTTGTGGGGAAGAACCCAATCTTTGTGGGGGAAAACGGGCAAAGAATCACACAGGAACTGTGTTATCGTAACATTCAGCCATCAACCAGGACAAAGTAAACTAACAAATGTTAAAGAGATCAGGTCAGGTCCTAACAACAGCAGCCAACACTGACGCAGCTCTCACTCTGAGCCGGGCGCTCATCTCAGACCTTACAGGCATTAACTCAGCTCATCCTCACAACAACCCTACAAGGGAGGCGAAGACTGCACTTTGCAAGTCAGCAAAGCCTCTCAGCGAATGAGAAGAGGCAGAGCTGGGATTTAAATGCAGGAACCAAAGTCCCATGGTAACCATGATCCTGCCATCCTTGGTCACTTCCCTCCCTTGGTCTGGCGTTCATTCCTCCCGAGTCCTTAGATTCTACTTCTGTATATTTTAAATCTCTCCTCTCCTTTCCAAGACTGGAAAGATTTACTGCAGCTGCCCGGGGTAAGCATCATTATTTCTTATCCTTACTCCTAGTAGCCCCTTTTAATCTTGTTCCTGGAAACTCACATTCTGAATAGCCTCTAGCAAAATCTAAGATATCTAATCATGTCGATTCACTATTTAAACCATTTAATCTTTCCTCAGTGTCCAAAAAGACTAAACTTCTTGGCTTGGCTTATAAAACCCTCTGAAATCTGGTATTTTCCAATTCTCCACACTTTCCCACCATTCCTCTACTCCAGCTACATAAAATGCTCTGAGATACCTGGATGGATGACATCAATACCCCTGTCCAGTTTACATACACTATTTTCCCTGCCCTTACCTCACCCCCCCACACACTTTTCCCTTCCACTGCCATCTGACTCACTCCTATTGCTTAGCCTTTCATAATAGGCCAATCAGCTGCTACCTCTTACAGCAAGCCTTCACTGAATTCCCAGGTGGGGTCAGCATGCAGCTTCATCATATATTCTCACAGTAAATCATAGCTTCTTATACCATCTTGAATTATTTGATACTGTCTACTTTCCTCAAAATGAGCTCCCTCAGGAGCAAAGAACTTTCTCTCACTTCAATTCCCAGTGACTAGCACAGTGCCAGACTCAGAGCAGGTGCTCAGTAAATGTTTGCTGAGTGAACACAGAGGGAAAATTGACCCAAGTCTGGACAGTCAAGGCCCAGTCCTGGTTTTAATACCAAATCTGTTTTGTCCTGGACAGGTATTTTAATGAAGAGGGACTCTTTTCCCTATCTGCTACAGAAAAGCTGCTTTACTTGTACTCTTCCTTTCATCATCTTCCCTCCAAACAGAAGCGTACAATGTGGTTTGCCTCTAAATTAAGGACAGAAGAAGTTGAACAGGGAAGCAGCTCCAGCTTCTGGATAAGTCTGGGTCATATCAGAACTGCTCCAGTAAGCAACCCTAAACCTACAGCTGAATGAGAACAGGGATGAGGAATGTATTAGCTTTTTCCCCATCTGTTCATGACAGTTTTGGTCAAATATCTCTACAACCCTCACCAAGGCCTATGCACAATCCTGATACCACCGAGACCACCAGGAAGTGTTCGGGGAACATTTTTCCAAAGAAAACCACTAACGTTTCCTCCTCTAATGGAGACTCGGGAAGGAAATAAAACTAGGAAACAAAGGAAGGGAACAGACACATGCAAAAATAGGAGGAAAAAAGAACAGAAATGTCAAAAATTCAAGGCAAAATCTATCACAGGCTTGAAAGGCATGTTGCAGAGCAACTCTGGTTTACTAAGAGACCCCACCATATGCTGGGCACACAGGGTACACTGGCATCGCTCCCACAGCCATGCAGCCTTGCGGGCACCTCAGGAAAACAAAACTCTTGCTCATCATGAGCATTAACTATAAAGCCAATTATAATAATCTGGAACAGAAACAAAGGAATTTTAAAAGTGAAAAGCTATTTGCAGCTTATTTCCATGGGCTTAAAGTTGTGAAATGTATCTAAAGGGTCATCATCTAGTAATAGTTCAAGGTCTCTGCCACGGCCATGGCTCTCAGTGGCCTAGGTCACTCCCAATGGCAATGTGTGTGTGCTCAGTCATGTCCGACTGTAGCCCGCAGGCTCCTCTGTCCAGGGGATTTTCCAGGCAAGAATACTGGAGTGGGTTGCCATTTCCTTCTCTCAACCCAGGAATAGAACCCCCATCTCATATATCTCTTAATGTCTCGGCAGGCATATTCTTTACCACTGAGCCACCTGGGGAGCCCCATCTAAAGGGTAGCATTTGCCTATAATCTACTAGAAATTCAACTTGGTTGACAGTACCTGGAAGGCTGGGACACTGCTCTTGGATGCCCTTTCATATCCTCCAACCTACAGAAACCAAAGACAAATGTTCACTCATCACCAGGGTCACACATTTAAGCCAAGACCAAAAGCCACATCCTCTGGAGTCAGACCAGCAAAATTATTAAATGGGCAAGAGGGATAGACCTTGCAAATGGATATTAGTATTTATTTACTTTATAAGTCCTAAAGCCAGTGGGAAATCCATTTTAGTCATTTTGTTTCATCTTGAATTTCATTTACAGTAAAATTCTTTTTCATCAGAAGCTGGTACTGCATCTATTCAGAGTGAGGAAAAAAAAAAGTTTGATGATGGGGCCATGATGCTGTTAAGAAAAATTATATTCAGAAAAATGAGAAAATTTATAAGGATGAAAAGAAAGAGATAAACACCATCTTGGAATGAGCCTTCTCAAGTCTAGTGAAGCTTCTCTTGCTTCTTTTGCCATTTTATCAGCCAAGTTATACCACAACTTATCCCTTCCTCCCACTTATGGCTTCTTACAAATCAAATATAAATCTGTTGGAAATTAATTTTAATTAACATAAAGCACTTTCTTAGAGTTTCAAGGAAAAATGGTGAATAACAAAGATTGGTAATATGTTTACTGATCTTGAAGAAACTTCCAGTAAGACAGTATATACAGTGAAAAGAATATGGACTTTGAAGAGTGCTGGGTTTGAATACCAGCTAGGGAGCGATTTACCTTCTCTAATCTCAAGCAACCAACACAAATATAGGTAACGGTGCCACCTTCTGTGCTTACTCAGTTAATCTTCATGTCCAAACTAGGTACCTAGCGAAACTCCTGGCCCCATAGCAGTTCGTTGGTAGATCTACATTTCCTTAACCTCTCAGTGGCAGTTGGTGAGTATCACTAAGTACCAGATTTTCTATTCCATCTTCCCATCTTACTATATAAAACAATTACCTCAACTTCAAGCTATATACGAACCTTCATATTTCAGGGCAGGAAACCAGTACTCAAAGCATAGATAATGATCTGACCAGACCCAATCTGACTTAAGTGTTATAATCCCTCCAGATAATACATAAAACTAAATTCTCTGTGAGTAGTCTGCTCGACATTTATCATAGCAAAACAGCCTTCTTGCTATGCATTTCTCTCACTTAAAAGTCAAAGGAAAATAACCATTTCCCATGATACTCATTTGTGGACTTGCCACCTCTTACATTACAATAAAGAATCTTGATATTTAGAGATGTTGAACCTACATTAATTCTGAAGCTTTATTTCTTCCACTTAGTCTGAATTAGCAGAAGATTTCAAAGGTTGTGGTCTGAAGTTAAGTCCCACCAACTGATTCTGATGAGTAATTTCAGATCTCCAAACTAACATTGTTTGTAACTTAACAGACAGGAATTGCTTATTCAATTCCCAGAAATAGGAAGTCGTGCTAACGAGTGAGGGTATACCAAAAGCTTGGCATACAATACTTTCCTGCACACTCTAGATTAAATACAAATGCTTGACACACCTCTGAGGATTCGGCACAGAAGAAGAAGCCCATTCACAGGAAAAGAGTGGCATTCCTAACAGAATTTTGAACAGAGTCCCAGAGACAACCAACCACAGCGTGGCAATTTTAGGGGGAATTCCAGAAATTAAGATGTAGCAGCTGCTTTCGATAAGCTTCTAAAATGTATCTACTCCCCACAACATTAATAAATAACACAAAATAGTAATAAACCAAAAAATGAGAGGTAAACATGGTACTTATAGAATGATAACCAAAAGAGATTAAATATTCTACCCACACATGGAGGTAAAATATAAACTTAAAAGTTTAAAATAGATCTACCTAAATGCACAGGATGGTGAGGTGCGGGGCTGTCTCTGACTTTTTAAGGCACGTAGTTTGTCTCCCTGGGTTATATTATTTTTCATTTCCACATCTTCATCCTCTTCTAAATTATTCTGAAAAAAAAATTCATGTTCCACAGAAAGGTCATTACAAATAATTCTACTTTATACAGAATTCTTAATCGCTTATAGATTATCTCTGTATATGGAATATATTTTACATAGATTATCTAAAAAGAATAAAAGCACTACAAATTCAGCAATGGTCACATAGATACTAAAGAACATTGTATTAATTACCAATTAAATATACTAGTCAAATTCCAAATCAAAGAAGCATGATTATGGCTGTGGTAAATTTAGAAGGAGCTTTGTTGCAATGGACCACAACGACGGAGACTTTCTTGCAGACAAAATCACACTTTGGAATATAGCTTAGATATAAGCTGGCTCAAAAGACACAGTACAAATATTTTCCAGAAGTTACCAGAATCCATCACTGCAAATTCCATAATTTGTTTATATAAGTGACAGATAAAACAACTTAGGATATCTATACAGTAACTTACTAACATCATTTAACACTAGTAAAAGCACTCAAGATTCTTCCAAAAGGAGTTAAACCTTACTAGCCTGGGAAAGTGTGTTGCCTGATGAAATAAGTCTTACAGTTGGAAATAAATATATAAGCACCACACTAGTTCTTTTCGCATGCCAGCTCACATTTAATTCTCATAACCCAGGGAGTGGGGATAGGGAGGGCACTGATACTCTTAATTTCAAGACGAGAAAAGGAGGTGCTGGTGGAATGTAAGAATATTACCTAAGCTCCCCTAAACTCCTCATGACAGAGCTATGATTTTAAAATCAGGTTTTCTGTCCTCAGATACAATGTTCTTTCTAAAATACATGCCACTGCACACTAACTTTGCACCATAACAACTGTATTTTGTTTTTTCCTTACCTGAAAAAAAACCAAAAGGTTTGCATTTGCTAAGATCATTTCTAGCCATAAGTCTCCTTTCCTCTTTGAAGCTAGAATTCTTATTTGATGAAAGATGTACAAAAATACACTTCCCTCTGTCACATTCTAGTCATTTTTGATGGCCATTCCTGAATCAAAACACTTTTTGTTCCCTGCCGCCTATGTTGGGGTCCATGGATGCATCTGGAGCTTAGTAGGCATGTCTTGGGTAAAAAGATTACACCTCATTACTACAGCTCTGATCTTAGAAAAAAAGACAAAGGAAATACACAGCCAAAAAAAAAAAAAGAAAGAAATACACAGCCAGTAGGGAAGAAAAAGAAATGAAGATGAAAGCTTCCCAGAGGAAGCAATTCCTTAGCCGAGTCTTAAAGAGGGAGTACTTGTGAAGCAAGCCAAACCAAGCCAACAGGAAGGGCCATCCTAGCAAAGAACATTAGTTCAACAGTCACGGGATCATGGAACCTCAAAGTCAGGGGGTTCTCTTAGAGTCACCGAGATATGTCTACCTATAAAGTCCCAAGAAATCAATTATACTATTCATCTTTGTCCATTCAGTCCCTGTGGGAGTAAATCCACTTTCACCCAAGGAAGCCTGCAGGAATAGAGATCAGGCATGCCTGCAGGCTAGACTTCCAAGCAGGACGGCACATCTCAGAAGTTGAGCTTAGCTTCACCTAGCACCCAACATGCTGCGTTGGTAAGAGTTACTTGCTCCTGATGGAAGGACAGCACAGCCAAGAGTCTCCAGAATATGAGGAGGACCAAGAAGAATATGAAAGTGAAAGTTGCTTGGTCATCTCCAACTCTTTGCAAACCCATGGACTACACAGTCCATGGAATTCTTCAGGCCAGACTACTGGAGTGGGTAGCCTTTCCCTTCTCCAGGGGATCTTCCCAACCAAGGGATCAAACCCAGGTCTCCCACATTATAAGCCTCCATAAGATAGGCAAGGAAAGCTTCTGGAAGGCCGGACAGGATTTTCACCCCAATCAGTTTCACAGTCTAATGAGTGTCTTTGTGGGCAAGCCAGGAACGCTCGTTTGTTCATTCAACAAGGAGGATCTTTGTGTTCCCAGCTCTGAAGTGCCTTCAAAAGTCTAAGGAAAGTGATCCTCAACTTGAGACTGCAATATTCAACCTATCTGTCAAGTGTAAAGGTAAAACAAAGGTACAAAAATTTCCCTCTTACACACTCTTTCTGGGAAAATTATTATAGGATGTGCTTCAGGGAAAAAAAAGAAGACAATGTGAGATCCAGGAAAATCAGGGACCCAACTGAAGAGTGTGAAGAAAAGGTCTTGGGTCAGAACTCTATGTCTGCACTAGAGAACAGTTAGTCCAGGTTGGAAGGTATAAGTGTCCTCAGGAAAAGAATGGACTTGGTAAGATTTTTTTGCTGTGTTGAGATTTTGAAAATTTTTAAATTGCTTGGCACAATTTGTGGTGGGGGGAGGGGGTACAGAGAGTAACATTCTGTTTTCCCAAATATATAGAAAACCATGCAAATAAAAACGGCAAATAACTCTAGGGAAAAAAGAGAGCTTCAACAAAGGAAACAGTCATAGTGGGCTATTAAGCTCAACAGTGAGCAATATTTACATAGTAATAATGTATACATTATTTAGGTTTAACCAAAATTATAACTATATTGGGAAGCTGGAGGAGTAAAGGTAATTGCAAGGTAGAAGAATTATTCTTGTCCACCATAACCAGGAGACAATAGGAAAATGCCCATAATTGATAAATTTTTAAAAATAGTGTTATTGTAAGATACTTAGAAATATGACAGGGAAAATATTAGTATAATTTGCTTAAAGGTTTTCCCCCTTTGAGAGTGGGTCTGGGAATACAGCAAGGTGGGATAGGGAACTGATTTTCTTTTTTATCAGAATTCAATACTTTTGAAATTTCAAAAACTGTTGTCATGATTTTTAAAAATAAAAATTAATTTTAAAATATACAGTTAAAGTAACTATTTTTATATTATAGTTATGTGTGTTTATCTCTCCTGCTGCTGCTGCTAGGTCACTTCAACCTGTGCGACCCCATAGACAGCAGCCCACCAGGCTCCCCGTCCCTGGGATTTCCAAGCAAGAACACTGGAATGGGTTGCCATTTCCTTCTCCAATGCATGAAAGTGAAAAGTGAAGTGAAGTCACTCAGTTGTGCCTGACTCTTAGTGACCCCATGGACTGCAGCCTACCAGGCACCTCCATCCATGGGATTTTCCAGGCAAGAGTACTGGAGTGGCGTGCCATTGCCTTCTCTGGTTTATCTCTCCTACTTTATTATAAATCTTAAAGGTGAACATTTTTTTAATTATAATACATTTTAAACACATAGAAAACAAGTAAATGATGTAACAGCCAGTCATGTACCTTACTACCCAGAATTAACATATTTTTTTCTTAAGTTCCTTAAGGAGTTTACTTCAGTACACTAGCTCTCAAAGAAAAAGAAAACATTATATATTAAGTCCCAGCTCTCAACCTCTGGAGAAGGAAACCATGACTTTTCTAAAGAAAAAAAATATATTTTACCACATAGTACTTGTTTGTCATAGGCAACAAAAAACTACAGAAAATATTATCTCAAAAAAAATATTAAAGCCACCTACATACTTATCTTCAAAGTAAAACACACTAGCATTCTGTCATATAGTCTTCCAGACTTTTCCCCGTGGCACACATACCCTACCAATACATTTCTTCCTCACAAAAGGAAGCTGAACTATACATGCTTCTTTGTAACTTACTTTTTCACTTAAATGTACTGTGGAAGTGTTTCAGGGCAAATTTTTAAGATCCTCTACATTATCATTTTTATGGTTCTATAAAATTCCACTGTCTAGATGTATCAGATTTTATATATTTTGCCCTCGGCCAGGCTGTTTTCTGTCTTTCATCATTATAAACAGTTCCAATAAACATCCTTCTATACAAGCACATGGTTTTTGAACCCATCCTATTATTGCTGCCTTAAGATAAATGGATAGAAGTGGAATTGCTAGATTAAAGTCTCCTGCTGTATATTAGCAAACCACTCTCCAAAAAGACTACACCATTTTAAATTCCAACTAGCAATGTTTAAGAGCTTTTTAATCCCCAGAACCCTTGCTAATACAGCATACATTTCTTTAATCTCACATAACCTGATGGGCATAAATAGCATCTGTGTTTTCTTTATTCCTAAGGAAGTAGAACATTTTTTTTATATTTACCAACCATAAGGCCTCCCATTTTATTTGTGTACATGGAGTTCTCAGGTTGATTTTTGAGAGTTCTTTACATTAAAAAAAACCCAAAATCCTCATTTGAATGTGACACAATTATTTCCTCTTAGTTGATTACTATGAGGTTAGTAAATTAGAGAGATCAAGACTGGTGGGAAGGAACAGCAGTCGTCTGATGAGAGATGACAGATTGGACCAGGCAAGGAGAACTGCTTGGAAATCAGGACCTGGGGAAGGAAGAGGGAGGGAAAAAGAACTGGACACACAGTAGAGGTCTGGAAAAATCTGCTAAAATCTAAATCATGGATTTTTTATTATTATTATTATTTTTTTGGTCTCAATCACCCCTTATTTTATTTCTGTGGCTACTGTAAGAAGTTTTAGCCATTTTTAGGATGAAGAATATAAAACATATGAGCTACAAAATTCTTAGTAAATGATTAACAGCCTTCAAACTCTTGACAAAAATAGTTATACACAATGTTATTCAAAACACATTTAAATTAAATTACAAAATTAATTTAAACAAAAAGCCCCACACACCTATGGTCAGTTAATCTTTGACAAAGGAGCCAAGAACAGACAATGGGAAAAAGACAGTTTCTTCAGTAAAGGGTGCTAGGAAAGTTGGACAGTTGAATGTAAATCAATGAACATACCCTCTCATCACACACAAAAATAAACTCAAAAATAACTTAAAGACTTAAACGCAAGACACCATAAAACTGCTAGAAAAGGTCATAGGCAAAATATTCTCAGACATAAATCATACCTATGTTTTCTTAAATGTCTCCCAAGGCAATAGAAATAATAACAACAAAAAAACAAATGGGGCCTAATCAAACTTACAAGACTTGCACAGCAAAGAAAACCATAAACAAAAAGACAACCTACAGGATGAGAGAAAATATCTGCAAAAAATGCAACTGACAAGGGTTTAATCTCCAAAATACACAAAATATCAAACAACCTGATTGAAAAATGAGCAGAAGATCTAAATGGACATTTCTCCGAAGAAGAAATACAGATGGCCAACAGGCACATGAAAAGATGCTCAACAACGCTAATTAGAGAAATGCAAATCAAAACTACAATGAGATGCACCTCACACCGTCAAAAAGTCTACAAATAACAAATGCTGGACAGTGTGTGGAGAAAAAGGAACCCTCCTACACTGCTGGTATGAATGTAAGTTGGTGCAGCCACTGTGAAAAACAGTATAGAGGTTTCCTCAGAAAACTAAAAATAGAATTACCATATGATCCAGGAATCCCACTCCTGGGTGTATATTGACAAAACTTTAATTCAAAAAGATACATACACCTTTATGTTCACAGCAGCACTACTGACAATAGCCAAGACATGGAAACAACCTACATGTCCATCAACAGATGAATGGATAAATATATAATAGAATACTGCTGCTGCTGCTGCTAAGTCGCTTCAGTTGTGTCTGACTCTGTGTGACCCCATAGACGGCAGCCCACCAGGCTCCCCGTCCCTGGGATTCTCCAGGCAAGAACACTGGAGTGGGTTGCCATTTCCTTCTCCAATGCATGAAAGTGAAAAGTCAAAGTGAAGTCGCTCAGTTGTATCTGACCCTCAGCGACCCCATGGACTGAGCCTACCAGGCTCCTCCATCCATGGGATTTTCCAGGCAAGAGTATTGGAGTGGGGTGCCATTGCCTTCTCCAAATAGAATACTACTCAGTCATAAAAGAGAACAAAATAATGTCAACATTATTTTGGATAATGTATGCAACTAGAAATTATCACACTAAGTGAAGTAAGTCAGAAAGACAAACACCATATGATATCACTTATATGTAGAATCTAAAATATGACACAAATGAAACCATCTACAAAACAGAATCAGAATCATGGACATAAAGAAGAGACTGGTGATCGCCAAGGGGAAGGGGTTGGGATAGAGTGTGAGGGATGGAGTGGGAGGCTGGGGTTAACAGATGCAAATTATTATATATAGAATGGACAAATGACAAGGTCCTACTGGTAGAGCACAGAGAAGTATATTCAATATCTTATTGCAAACCATAATAGAAAATAATGTAAAAAATGAATGTATGCATATGTATAATTTTGCTATATAGCAGAAATTAACAGAACATTGTAAATGAACTATACTTGTTTTCAAAATATTTTTGAAAAGAAACAGAAAGCTAATATAGAAGGGGATTTGAGCTTCCTGGAACCCTGAAAAAGACATGCTGATGGGCATATAACCAAAGCCTGTATTTATTAGGGCACCTATAACATACATTATGGGGCTTTCCAGGTGGTACAGTGGTGAAGAATCTGCCTGCCAATGCAGGAGATGCAACAGATGAGGGTTTGATCCCCGGGTCATGATGATATACTGGAGAAGAAAATGGCAACCCACTCCAGTATTCCTGCCTGGAAAATTCCATAGACAGAGGAGGCTGGTGGGCTACAGTCCATGGAATTGCTAAGAGTAGGATACAGCTGAGCACAAGTGCAACATATACTGGGTCATAAGCACCTGCGTGGGGGAAAATGTATTAGAAAATATAGCTCCATTTGCCATGAGGCATAAGTCAATCCCAAGAACTGATAGACCTGGGGGATTCTGAGGCTGTTTTCTGATCAGGTACTATTAGACCTCATTCTTTATACCAAATTCATTCCTCATGATGACAAATGATGAACAAAGCCACAAACAACAAAGGTTAACCCAGCCCTCCCTGTGCTCTTGGGCTTCAGCCCCTCTCTCCAGAGTCTCAGTGCAACCCCCACTCCCTGCTCTCAGCTGCTCTAGGAGCAGCAGATCCCCTGAAACAAAGCCACATGATTGCTGGTGATGGTGAAGAAGCCTAGTCCAGGGAAGACCTTATGTTTTGGCTCCCCCAAGGAAAGAGGTCTGCTCTTAGGCTCCCTGTTGCACTCCTGAAGGTCTGAGCCTCAGCAGCTTTTCATTTGGATACCAGCCTGCCTTACATAAAGACAGGAAAATGAGAGTCAACTAAAACACATAAAGAAAGAGCATTTTAAAAGATATTCTTGGGTGGCAGCAGGCAGTGGGAGTGGCAGCCATGCCATGTGGCTGCTGGGGCCGCTGTGCCTGCTGCTGAGCAGCACCACAGAGATCAAGCCCTGAGTGTTTGGAGTGGGAGCGCTGACTCCAAGACCCCTGACTACCAGAGAACTAACCCTAGGGAGTATCAAATAGTGAGAACTCACACAAAGGAAACCACTTGAATACAAGACCCGGCATCACCCAACCACCAGTAGCACCCTGTGCAGGACGCCATCGAAACAACAGACAAAATAGAAATACATCACCAGACAGGACTACCACATCATTCAGCCTTGCCCATCAGAGGAAAAACAAACAAACAAGCAAAAACTCAGCACAAATCTCACCCTATATGAAGCTTACACAAACCACCAGACCAACCTTAGGGGGCAGAAACCAAACGGAAGAAAGAATTCAACCTTCTTCAAGGAAAGAATTCAACTTTCCTTGAAGCCTGGGAAAAAGAGACATCAAACACAATAAGTTAAAAAAATAAAACTAAAAAGGCAGAGAAATACTGCACAAATGAAGGAATAAACTAGGAACACAGAAGTCCAAATAAATGAAGAGGAAACAGGCAAACTAACTGAAAAAGAATTCAGAATAATGATAGTAAAGGTGATCAAAACCTTTTGAAAACAAAATGGAGAAAATGCAAGAATCAATTAACAAAGACCTAGAAGAATTAAAGAATAAACATAGAGAGACAAATAACACAATTACTGAAATTAAAAATACTCTAGAAGGAATCAATAGCAGAATATCTGAAGCAGAAGAACGAATCAGTGAGCTGGAAGATAAAATGGTGAAACTAACTTCTGAAGAGCAGAATAAAGGACAAAGAATGAAAAGAGCTGAGGACAGTCTCAGAGACCTGACCATATCAAACGCACCAACATTTGAATATAGGGGTCCCAGAAGAAGAGAAAAAGAAAGGGTATGAAAAATTTTTTGAAGAGATTATAGTTTAAAATTTCCCCAACATGAAAACGGAAATAGTCAATCAAGTCCAAGAGGCACAGAGTCCCATACAGGAAACCCCAGGAGAAACACGCCAAGACACATACTAATCAAACTAACAAAGACTAAACACAAAGAAAGAATATTAAAAGCAGCAAGGGAGAAGCAACAAGTAACATACAAGGGAAACCTCATATATTTAACAGCTGATCTTTCACCAGAAACTCTGAAGGCCACAAGGGAATGGCAGGATATATTTAAAGTACTGAAAGGGAAAAAGCTACAACCAAGATTACTGTGCCTGGCAAGGATATCATTCAGAATTGATGGAGAAATAAAAAGCTTTTCAGACAAGCAAAAGTACCATCAAACCAGTTTTACAACAAATATTAAAGGGATTTATATAGTCAAGAAATACAAGAGAAGAACAAAGATCTACAAAATCAACCCCAAACAATTAAGAAAATGGAAGAGGAACATATATATCAATAATTACTTTAAATGTAAATGGGTTAAATGCTCTAATCAAAAGACACAGACTGGCTGAATGGATATAAAAACAAGACCCATGTATATGCTGTCTTCAAGAAACCGACTTCAGACCTCAAGATACATATAGACTGAAAGTGAGAGGATGGAAAAATATATTCCATGCAAATGGGAAGCAAAAAAGCTGGAATAGCAATCTTCATATCAGACAAAATAGACCTTAAAATAAAGAAGATTACAAGAGATAAGGAAGGACTCTACATAATGATCAAGGGATCAATCAATGCAAGAGGAAGACATAACAATTGTAAATATCTAAGCACCCAACATAGGAGCACCTCAATACATAAGACAAACACTAACAGACATAAAAGGAGAAATTGACAGTAACTCATTAATAGTAGGAGACTTTAACACCCCACTCACACCAATGGACAGATCATCAAAACAGAAAATTAATAAGGAAACACAAATCTTAAGTGATACATTAGATGAGATGGATCTCATTGATATCTTCAGGACATTTCATCTAAATGCAGAAGAATACACCTTCTTCTTAAGCGTACATGGAACATTCTCCAGGATAGACCACATCTTGGGTCACAAATCAAACCTCAGTAAATGTAAGAAAACTGAAATCGTATCAAGCATCTTCTCCAACCACAATGCTATGAGACTAGATATCAATTACAAGAAGAAAAGTGTAAGGAACACAAACACGTGGAGACTAACAACACGCTTCTAAATAACCAACAGGTTAGTGAAGAAATCAAAAGGGCACTCAAAAAAATGGCTAGAAACAAATGACAATGAAAACATGACAACTCAAAACCTATGGGATGCAGCAAAAGCAGTTCTAAGAGGGAGGTTTATAGCAATACAATCCTACCTCAAGAAACAAGAAAAACATCAAATAGACAACCTAACTTTACACCTAAAACAACCAGAAAAAGAACAAAAAACACCCCTCAAATTAGTAGAAGGAAAGAAATCAAAAAGATACAAGCAGAAATAAATGAAAAAGAAATGAAAGAAACAACAGTTAAGATTAACAAAACTAAAAGCTGGTTCTTTGAGAAGATAAACAAAATTGACAAACCTTTAGCCAGACTCATCAAGAAAAAAAGAGAGAAGAATCAAATCAACAAAATTAGAAATGAAAAAGGAGAGGTT
>NW_011495072.1:20179828-20180408 GCF_000754665.1 Bison bison bison
TATCTCCCAAAAAACAAAAGCCCAGGACCAGGTGGCTTCACAGGAGAATTCTATTAAACATTTAGAGACAAGCTAATGCCTATCCTTCTAAAACTCTTTCAAAAAATTGCAGAGGAAGGAACACTTCCAAACTCATTCTATGAGGCCACCATCACCCTGATACCAAAACCAGACAAAGACAACACACAGAAAGAAAACTACACACTAATATCACTGATGAATATAGATGCAACGATCATAAACAAAATTTTAGCACAGAATTCAGCAACACATCAAAAAGCTCATACACGATGATCAAGTTGGGTTTATTCCAGGGATGCAAGGATTCTTCAATATATGCAAATCAATCAATGTGATACACCATATTAACAAATTGGAAGATAAAAACCATATGATAATTTCAATAGAAAAGCTTTGACAAAATTCAGCACCTATTTATGATTAAAACTCTTCAAAAAATGGGCATAGAAGGAACCTACCTCAACATAGTAAAGGCCATATATAATAAGCCTACAGCAAACATTATTCTCAGTGGTGAAAAACAGAAAGCATTCCCCTAAGAGCAGGAACAAGAAAAGGG
>NW_011495072.1:20180618-20184980 GCF_000754665.1 Bison bison bison
AAGAAATAAAAGGAATCCAGTTCAGAAAAGAAGTAAAACTCTCACTGCTTGCAGATGACATGATACTGTACATAGAAAACCCTAAAGATAGTAACAGAAAATTACTAGAGCTAATCAGTGAATTTAGCAAAGTTGCAGGATACAAAATCAATACACAGAAATCACTTGCATTTCTATATACTAACAATGAAAAATCAGAAGGAGAAATTAAGGAACCAATCCCATTCACCACTGAGACAAAAAGAATTAAATATATAGGAATAAACTTACCTAGAGACAAAAGAACTGTACACAGAAAATTGTAAGACACTAATGAAAGAAATAGATGACATAAACAGATGGAGAGATATTCCATGTTCCTGGGTAGGAAGAATCAATATTGTGAAAATGACTATACTACCAAACACAATCTACAGATTCAATGTGATCCCTATCAAATTACCAATGGCACTTTTCACAGAACTAGAACAAAAAATTTCACAATTCATATGGAAACACAAAAGACCCCAAATAGCCAAAGCAGTCTTGACAAAGAAGAATGGAGCTTGATGAATCACCTTCTTGACTTTAGATTATACTACAAAGCTACAGTCATCAAGACAGTATGGTACTGGCCCCAAAACAGAAATGTAGACCAATGGAACAAGATGGAAAGCCTAGAGATAAACCCATGCACCTCTGGGTACCCTATTTTTTACAAAGGAGGCAAGAATATACAATGGGGCAAAGATAGCCTCTTCAATAAATGGTGATGGGAAAACTGGACAGCTCCATGTAAAAGAATGAAATTAGAATACTTCCTAACACCATGCACAAAGATAAAGTGGATTAAAGACCTAAATGTAAGAACAGAAACTATAAAACTCTTAGAGGAAAACACAGGCAGAACACTTGATGACATAATCAAAGCAAGATCCTCTATGATCCTCCTCCTAGAGTAATGGAAATAAAAACAAATGTAAACAAGTGGGACCTGATTAAACTTAAAAGCTTTTGCATAGCAAAGGAAACTATAAGCAAGGTGAGAAAACAATCCTCAGAATGGGAGAAAATAATAGCAAATGAAACAACTGACAAACAATTAATTTCCAAAATATACAAACAGCTCATACAACTCAATACCAGAAAAGCAAACAACCCAATCAAAAAGTGGGAAAAAGACCTAAACAGACATTTCTCCAAAGAAGATATACACATGGCTAAGAACACATGAAAAGATGCTCAACATAGCTCATTATTAGAGAAATGCAAATCAAAACTACAATGAGATATCACCTCACACCAGTCAGAATGGCCCTCATCAAAAAGTCCACAAACAATAAATGCTGGAGAGGGTGTGGAGAAAAGGGAACGCTCTTGCACTGTTGGTGGAAATGTAAATTGATCCAGCCACTATGGAAGATGGTGTGGAGATTCCTTAAAAGACAAAGAATAAAACCACCATATGACCCAGTAATCCCACTGATAAGCATACACCCTGAGGAAACCAAAATTGAAAGAGACACATATATCCTGATGTTCAATGCAGCATTATTTACAATCACTAGAACATGGAAGCAACCTAGATGTTCATCAACAGATGAATGGATAAATAAGTTGTGGTACATATACACAATGGAATATTACTCAGTCATAAAAAGAAATGCATTTGAGTTAGTTCTAATGAGGTGGATGAACTTAGAACCTATTATATAGAGTGAAGTGAGTTAGATAGAGAAAGATAAATACCATATTCTAATGCATATATATGGAATCTAAAAAAATGGTACTGAAGAATTTATTTACAGGCCAACAATGGAGAAAAAGACATAGAGAACAGACTTATGGACATGGGGAGAGGAGAGGAGAGGATGAGATGTACAGAAAGAGTAACATGGAAACTTACATTACTGTATGTAAAACAGATAGCCAACGGGAATTTGCTGTATGGCTCAGGAAACTCAAACAGGGTCTCTGTATCAACCTAGAGGGGTAGGATGGGGAGGGAGATAGGAGGGAGGTTCAAAACAGAGGGGATATATGTCTACCTATGGCTGATTCATGTTGAGGTTTGACAGAAAACAGCAAAATTCTGTAAAGCAATTATCCTTCAATAAAAAATTATCCTTCAATAAAAAATTAATATAAAAAAAAATTTTTAAGCTATTCTTATTAACAGGTAATGGTCTAGCTAAAGAGCAAATAATAGCATAAAATATGAAGATGTACTTTATTCTACAATTTGTCCACTATATACAGACAAGATGAAAACCAAAATCAAATAAATTGTGCCCACAAATTTCAGTTGGATAAATTACTGACCAACATATTAATAAAAGAGAAAGCTACTAGGGAGGTCGTCGTGTAAGCCATTAAGAAAAGATCTTTTAGATGAAATATAGCACACTATGGAATAAGATGGAAGAGTTATAATCGAAAAATGACATAAAAGGAGAGTTTGAAATAGAAACAAGTAAAAATAGAAGTCAAGGGACTGAAAGAAAAAGACGAAAATAGCATTTTTTGCAGATTTAAATGATTTGGCCAGGAAAAATGACTGGGTCATCTCTAAAATTCTTTTCAGCTCTCAGATGTTAAACCTATGAGATATAAAAGTTGGGGAAAGGCAAAGAGGTCATCTTCATAAGTTGCTTCTGATCAACAAAAAATTTGGATTTATCAGAGCCCCCCTGATTCATCCCTGATGCTTGGAAAGATTGAAGGTAGAAGAAGGGGACAACAGAGGACAAGACGGTCGGATGGCATCACCGACTCGGTGGACATGAATTCGAGCAAGCTCTGGGAGATGGTGAAGGACAGGGAAGCCTGGCATGCTGGAATCCGTGGGGTCGCAAACAGTCAGACATGACTAGGTGACTGACCAAAAACAACCCAAATTCATCTTTCCTCCTTTTTCCTGCCACTGGTTCAGACCTCTATCACCTGGACCACTGCCTTGTGACCTTCCACCTCTAGCCACACACAGACACCAGCACTCCTTCAACAGCACTGCCTGGGTGAGCTCCCCAAATGGTAAATCTCCCCTGACTGACAGCCTCTGGTGGATCACAGCAGCTCTCAGATTGGACCTGGAATGTCTCAGTGGACTTAAGAGTAGAAAGAAAGGTGCTTAAAGGCAGGGCCTTAGAGATTCAATTTGTATTTCATAGATTTCTAAGATATACCCTGTTCACGGGGATATTTATAAATCATAGTAACTGAGTGAGGTAATTAAAGCACCACATTCTCATTTATCTGACTGTCAATTTATGTGAACTCGGCCAAACATCAGCAGCACCTGTATCTAATTAATATCTCTAAGTCAAGAGTATATACTGACTGATGTGGTAATACTGGACTATCACCCTGGAGTAGGAAAAGAAAAGGATAGAAACAACAGTGATTGCAGGGGAAATTTCTGAGGACAGACTGGCTAAGGTTACGTACTAGAGCCACACAGAAGAACCCATGGACAGGCAGCGGGGTACTGTGAGAGGCCTTAGGGTTGGGGGCTAACTCTGGAGCCAGAGTCCCTGGGTTCAAATGACAGCTCCACTCTACTTTGTGATGTTGGGCAGGTGGCTTCCTCTGCCTCAGTTATGTCATCTGTAAAATGGACCAAGGAAAGGTGCCTATTCCATACAGCTGTTGTAAGGACTAAATTTAATCCATGTTAAGTGCTTAAAACACTGCCAGGCACATAGTAGGCACTGTTTAGGTTGCTATTGTTGTTGCCTTGTAAGCTCATTTAACTCCTTATATATCTGGCACTTTAAATAAGGTGCATTAAATTTCATCTTCTTGAAACCATTTTTTAAAGTCTTTATTGAATTTGTTACAGGATTATTTCTGTTTTATGTTTTGGTTTTTTGGCCAGGAGGCATGTGGGATATCAGCTCCCCAACCAGGGACTGAACACACACCCTTTGCAATGGAAGGTGAAGTCTTAACCACTGGGCCTCCAGGGAAGTCCCTTAAAGCTATTTTTTATAAGCCCAATGCACAATGGATCCTAAGGCCACTGATGATCAAAACGAGCACTTATCACTGGTACTATTTTGTATTTGAGTATGTGCTACCCTTGGATCAGATCAGATCAGATCAGATCAGTCGCTCAGTCGTGTCCGACTCATGAATCGCAGCATTCCAGGCCTCCCTGTCCATCACCAACTCCCAGAGTTCACCCAGACTCACATCCATCGAGTCAGTGATGCCATCCAGCTGTCTCATCCTCTGTCATCCCCTTCTCCTCTTGCTCCCAGTCCCTCCCAGCATCAGAGTCTTTTCCAATGAGTCAACTCTTCGCATGAGGTGGCCAAAGTACTGGAGTTTCAGCTTTAGCATCATTCCTTCCAAAGAAATCCCAGGGCTGATCTCCTTCAG
>NW_011495072.1:20185080-20210805 GCF_000754665.1 Bison bison bison
CCAAGGGACTCTCAAGAGTCTTCTCCAACACCACAGTTCAAAAGCATCAATTCTTCGGCGCTCAGCCTTCTTCACAGTCCATCTCTCACATCCATAATGAATACTGGAAAAACGACAGCTTTGACTGTATGGACCTTTGTTGGCAAAGTGATGTCTCTGCTTTTGAATATGCTGTCTAGGTTGGTCATAACCTTTCTTCCAAGGAGCAAGCGTCTTTTAATTTCATGGCTGCAGTCACCATCCGTAGTGATTTTCGAGCCCAGAAAAATAAACCCTTGGATAGCTTGAATTATTATTCCCAATTTCATGTCTGTATTCTTATTTGGTTTCTGTGAAACTGTCGGTCTTTGTTCATTCAGTTAATATTTACAAAGTCCTTGTGGGCTAGGAGTAGAATTATGATGAAGGCAGACAGATAGACACGATTGCACCCAGCAAGGAAGGCGAGTAAGGACCATGAGGAAAAGGGCCGTGCAAGACAGGGGCGTGGAGCAGGGAGCCCACTCCAGACCCGCACATATCCGTCAAGTATATTTCATAGCGCCTAGCCAGTACTAACAACCACGTTCAATGAAGGTAAAACCTGTTTTTAAAAGGTTTCTCTTAACCCTGAGCAGACCAAGAGAATTCATTAAAGCCATAGCCTATTCCATTACTATGGCCTGAAGCATTCCAGTTGATACTTCTGATTATTTTCCTTTTACTCACCCTATAAGCACTGGAAAACTACACATTCAAGCTCTCCAAATCAGGTAACTACAGAGTTTCTTAAGCTTCCTAATAACCAATCACAGGAAAATTCCTGTAGGCCTGGAAATCAAAAGATAATTTGCTATTTCTGCTTTCAGTCTGACTTTAAAAAATAAAAACACCTTTAGAAGATTACTGCCTTTTGCAATTTCTTTGTACATAAACTTAAATATATCCAGGGTTTCCATGGGCTTCTATCCTGAATGTTGGTATAGAACTTGAAACACGTTATTAAAATTTTTGCAGCATTCTTAAAGTATTTTCCCAATTACAAGAATGATAAAGAAATCACTAACTCATATATACTCACTTGAGTAAACTAACTCCCCCTATTCATGGAGACAGCACCAGATAAGCATGGCAATAAAAAGACTGAGAATCATAAGAGGTGTTTACACAAAGCGTCAGCTAACTATAAAGTGGTCAGCTAACTATAAACCCATAGATATGTCATGCCTACAATCTTAACCACACCATCATTCCCTAGTATTTCTGAACCCTTTCATTTCTGTCCTCTAATTTCAAAACTAACAGCACTTCTGAATGAGAACTAAAGTAATTAATTTGAGGGGTGTTGAAAAGAGGAAGGAGGTAAAACAGCCAACATCTGAATATATGTTCATATTTAAAACTGGTATTTTGAATTTCAATCATACTGCATTCATCACCCTTTCAGTGATAAATCAATGTTCACTGATCTCAAGTTCAACAAATTGGGTTCCAAAAAAGTATGAGAACAAATGTTCTAACTATCAGATGTCAATTTAATACAGATTATAATAGTAAGAGCATTATGTTTCTGCAAGATAAATGTATTTCTTAGATAGACAGACAGTTTTCACATGTACCTCTTCAGAAGCCATACTCAAAAGTCTTATTTACTTGAACTCAACCTGAAGAGGAAATGCTGACCTTCTTGTTTAGCTATATTATCTCACTAAAATGACAGTCCATATCCTTTCTGTTTGCTTTGAAAAGGTCAAACTATAACACAAAGACAAGAAAAGGTCTCCAAAGGCTCTGAATGTCAACGCGACCTTGGCTAAAAAGATTTACGCCTAGTCAAACCACTAAACTCAGCCACTTCATTGGTGACTGTCCTGGAGAACAGACCCCAGGCTTGAAAACTAAGTTCCTCCAGCAGTCTCCATGCTTCCTCTTGAAGAAAACACTCTCCCTATCTCCAAACACTCTCATTATCTTTCCTGGTGAAAGGATATCTGTTTGATTTCCTGAATCAAACAGATTCCTGAAAAAACAAATCTGTTTGGGTTGCCATCTGCTGACCTAACAGAGCTATGATACATTCCTTCCATCCTCGAGGGCTAAGCCTGTTCGAGGCCCTTGTCACTGCCTAATAGAATGTACATCTGCACTTGCTGCTTAAATATTTTAATAGCTTTCCTGCCCCTTTAGGGACATAAAAATAAATATAAACCAGGTGCTTACCTTCGCCTTAGTCAATACTGTGATGCGTGAGCACATGCTCACTCTGTTATGTTTGATTTTTTGTGACCCCATGGATGGTAGCCCACCAGGCTTCTCTATCCATGGAATTTTATAGGCAAGAGTACTGGAGTGGGTTGCCATTTCCTCCTCCAGGGGATCTTCCTGAACCAGGGATCCAACCCGCATCTCCTACATGGGAAGGTGGATTCTTCATCACTGAGCCATCTAGGAAGCCCATAGTCATATTGTGATAGAAAAAGCTAAACTAGTAGCTAGACTACCTGCTCTGAAGGTGGTTCCACTACTTAAAAACTCTGTAACCTTGAGCAAGTGTAGAATTTTATGCAACTCAGGTTTCTGATCCACACAAGGTAAAAAATTAGAACAAATTATTTCCAGGTTGTTTTTAGTTCCAAGAATACCCATGAGCCTGCTGCTGCTGCTGCTGCTAAGTCGCGTCAGTCGTGTCTGACTCTGTGCGACCCCATAGACGGAAGCCCACCAGGTTCCTCTGTCCCTGGGATTCTCCAGGCAAGAAAATTCTTAGTAAATCACTACCATTTTTATTCAGACATAGGAGGTATAATAGAAAAAAATACAGATTTAAAATCAGATAGACCTGGATTGAATTATGTTTCTAACACTAAGATTAGAATTTCTCTAATATTCAATTTCCTATGATAATATAGAGATAATGTTGCCTAACTCACTTAATCTCTAGTTATGCAGATTAAATCAGACTATGTATGTCAACTATTTAAAGTGGTTTGCTTCTACTGGAGTCTCAAAAAAAAAAAAAAAATTGCCCCTGGTTATGCTTTCAACTCTGGACTTACTTTAGAAATCATGTATTTGAGGTTGCAATGTATCATTTGTGGTATGTACTATCCAATTATCACATTAACATTTTTCTGATTAATATCTATTTCCATTTTCAAATAGAAAGTCTGCTTTTCAATTTCGCTTTAGCAAGTAGTTTCCAAACCAGAGTAGACTCCTTTATAATTGTACTCCTTAAATTACAGCTTTTTTTCTTGTAAGGATAATTGCTTTCTTCGCATTTATTCTTGCTTTATAGGTGGTGCCTCTACACCTAAAAATTTAGTACTGTCATCATTTAGAGAAGAGATACAACTATGTTATATGTGTTCAACTGAAAAATGAAGACATGCAAAATGTCAGTCTTAAGGAGATAGGCAAATCTTCCTGGAAAACAACTCACCTCTCCAAATCTCTCCATGTTGTGTATTTTAGATAAGTTTCCACCAATAGACATATCATCCAAGCTAGAAAGAATTTTATTAATACTTCCTTCACTGGATGGTCTATTTTTCAGTTTGGATCGGAAAATGTCTCCTTGGACCCATAGTGATGCCTGTTTCCTGTAAAAAGGAGAAAAAAATAATAATCATTTTTAAAATGAATGACTATCATCTCTTCAGAAATATGACATCTCATAGACAAAAAGATATAGCAGACAGATATTTGCAAATCAGACTAGAAAGATTATGAAGTCTTGGAATAAAGAAAATAAAGTCATTTTCTGAATGACAAAATAAAGTTCTATATTAAACACAAACACCCTTCTTTCAATATATGTCTGTATAGTCCTACATGGGTTGACTTTTAAGGTTCTTAGATGCTTAGAACAACTTCCACAGTAATAAAGTCTATGAGCTAATTTCTCTTTTAAATATTAATTTAAAATCTGTAATATATTTCTAAAATAGCAATTTGATATATTTGTGAAAATAGCTGGAGTGAAATGGACTCAAAGATATAGGTGAATGAACTTAAGTTAGATGGAGATATCACCTTAAAAAGTACTAAACACACACCTAATTGTATGTGGTATCATAAAAAGTCATGAACGTATAACTTTACAAACCCACTCTTACGATCTAAAAATAAGGTTTATAGCCTCAAATTGATTATCTTTTGGGAAAAAGAAAATGTAGTTGACGTTCATCTACAAGCTTCCCTTTATTCAAACAGGGCATATTTACAACTATCTTCAAGGCTATAAAAAAAATAATTTAAAATGTGTAAGCAAAATGACAATTTTGGGCTACTATTTTTATTGATGGGGTCACCTTCGTACGCCCCCATGTTCCATATTATATCATACTGTACAGATTAGAATTCAACTAAAAACATAATAGTTCATCATAAGGAATACCAACAAGTAATGAAATAATAACATTATCAAGGAGATGTCACCAATAAGAACATAGATTTCTTTCTTGAGGCAACAGGAAGACCCAGTAATACTTTCTCTCAAAAGTTCCACATATCACAGAAAATTCAGGTTAAAACATGAGAGGAAAAACAACCCTCCCTGAAATGTCCTGTCTCATTGGGCCTTCAGGAAAGGAATCCGTCTTTCCTTCTAAACAAAGTTTATTCCCAAATCAGAATGTTAGTGTTTATGGTTAAAAATTGTTGAGAATCTTGAAGAAGTTAACCTTTAAATTACAGCAAAATTTACATATGCAACCCCTCCAACCAAGCAAATACATACCTAGGCATCATACTACAGAAATATTCACTTGTGTACAAGATATAAACATGCTTGATACAATATTATTTGTAATAGTAAAATAATGGAGGCATGTAGTGGACAACAGGTTTATTAAATTATAGTAAAGCTATTCTGTGAAATATTATACAGTCAAAAAAGCCTGGGATGGCCCTACATGTGGTGACAGGGAAGAGTGGCCATGAAATAAGACATTAGTGAATGCAAAATTAGGTGACAGAGTGTGGAAAGTGTGATCCTATCTTTTGGGGAAAAAATGAAAAATGTTACAATTCACAGTTCACAGTTATTTAGAAGATTATATGCCAAAATATTAATGAGTTATCCTCAAGAATGGTAACAAAGGAAACTTTGCTTTCTACTTCCCAATGTCTACACTTTTGGACTTTTTAAAAAAAACAATGTGCTGTTTGCCTTTGTTAAAAAAAAAAAGGTTTGAAAATAAATAAAAATATAGATCAAAGCAGAACAAAGATAGAGTAAGTTTGAAAAGGAACTCTTAAAAGTTGTTACCATAAAAGATAGCAAGCAGTACATTACTACACTGTCTTAACAAGAGCACCTTTAGAAGTCAGGAGAAAAAAATGCCAAAATTTTAACAGCATAGGGTGCAACTGAACGGTTGAGGAGGGGCATTCTTTATTTAAATATAATATCCTACCCTACTTTCTTTTTTTTTTTCTTTTTTCCTACCCTACTTTCAAGGCTTCCCTGATAGCTCAGTTGTTAAGAATCCCCCTGCAATGCAGGAGACCCCAGTTTGATTCCTGGATCAGGAAGATCCACTGGAGAAGGGATAGGCTACCCATTCTAGTATTCTTGGGTTTCCCTTGTGGCTCAACTGGTAAAGAATCCACCTGCAATGTGGGAAACATGGGTTTGATCTCTGGGTTGGGAAGATCCCCTGGAGAACGGAAAGGCTACCCACTCCAGCATTCTAGCCTGGAGAATTCCAAGGATTGTATAGTCCATGGGGTTGCAAAGAGTCAGACACAACTGAGCAACTCACTTTCATTTTTTCACTTTCAAAGAATAAGTTTTATTTTTCTTTTACCTTTTGTTCACTTTTCAATATTTTTCAAATAAAGCAAAAGAGAGAAAAAACATGCCTTTAGATATAATTTCTGAGACAGCCTTTATGGATATAAGTATTTAGATATAGATAGCTAGTATAGATATAAAATATGTTGTCCATATATAAGACTAACTTATCATTCCTAACATTGTTTTAAAATCAAAACTAGGTTAAACCATGTTTCTAACTAGATTAAATTTTAAAATAAAAATATGGTGAATTTTTAAATATATGAATAAAATTAAAATTCCAGATATCGATACACACCAATTTGCTAGGGAGTATGGCAATATCTACCTTCTACCATGGGGATTTTTTTTTTTTTTTTGCTTATTGGAAGCAAACTTTCAAGGATTATTTCCTGAACTTAGGATGCATACATTGATGAGGCTAGCATAACCACTGAATCATATTTAACTCTTCTATACCAGTTGTAAAAATATATATTCAAAACAAACTTAACTTTTTCTTCCTTTGTGGAAATCTTCATAAAATCATGGAATAGCCTTCCTGATACTTTGCATTTTCAAAAATTCTTGCCTTAATTTTTCACTCCTCCAAACTTTTCTCACTTACTATTAACATCCAGCATAACCTTTTATATGATGCTTGAATATTACATCCTTCCAATAGTAGTGAACAAAATCATAGTCCTTGGTACTGTACAAATACTTCAAAAAATAAATTCATAAATAGTAGAGGCCTTGGGCCTCTGGTCAAAACCCTAGTAATAAAGAATTGCTTCTTCACAGGGAGAGAAGACTTAGCCCTGTCACAGATAATGAAAAAATCAGCTACATGAAACACACAGAAAGGATATAAATATACAGATAAGACAGAATTCCTGTCCCTCAAGAAATTTCCACTTTAGTATGTGAAAAATAAACAACTGAAATCCAATAGTAAAGCCCTATGACCATGATTTGCTTAGGAGCCTAGGGAAAGGGGCCCCTGACTCAAACTGAAAGAATCAGACACAAGTTATCTGAGAATCCAGAAGTATCTAGAACGATGAGCAGGGCTTAGCCAGCAAGAGTATCTCCTGACAAAGAAAACCACGTGGGCTTGAAGAAACAATGATAGCAAAGACTGTATGTATGGAAAACTGGGTTGTTTAACTTGGCTGAAGGCCGCCTCCTTCACAGGAGTGGAGAGGAGGTGAGAACCAGCTCACAATGGGCTCTGCACGCCATACTAAGAAATTCACATTAGATCTCAAAACTGAAGGGCAGACCCTGAGAAGGTCTTGAGGTATAAAAAACACAGAGAGGGGAAGTAAGGCAAGAAGCTGGAAGGCCCAAGAGGATAAATTGAAAAAAATTCTAATTCTGAAATGTTATAAAGTGAAAACTCTGCTGCTGCTGCCACCCTAAAGATGAAAATGACAAAGTGACACCTTTCACTTGCTCAGTTTAAAAGACTCAATCTGTCCCATCAGTGGAAAGACTTGATTTGAACTTGAAAATACAGATGAATAAGGTGTCAAAGCTGATTTGTGTGTTGCTAAGCGATGCGATATTCAAGTGCTCCTTAAGAAAAAGCAGAACTTCACGCAAATACTTTTTATACTGACAGTGGAAACCACGCTAGCTTTTATTGTGGTATCTATTACACCTTAAAAGCCTCATCTCAAACAGAAGAAGTAAAACATGTATTTTTAAGTAGTTAGCATTTAAAAATCAAATCCTATGAAGCTAATATAACAACTCAAAGTAAATCCTCCAGTAAAGTAGTGCATTTTCTAAGAGAGCATGACATAATTGACCCTCTGCTAAAAAAGAACTTGTGCTTTGAAGTGACTTTGAACAGTCTTGAGAAAAGTAGCCAGTGCTGGGGTCATTAGTTTTGGCCACGTCTTGGCCCTGGGTTATTCAGGTTTGGGCCAGCCAAGCTTGGGACATAAGAAAAAGAAGAATTAATTCAGACTTATTACAAGCCAATTCATAGTTAATTATGACATAAAATCTTCACAAGTCTTTTAGAAAAAAACCTCCTTTCAGTTGCCTTGTTGTAGATACTTTTGGTTTTGAATTCAGAGCACAGTGGCAGCCATTGTTGTACAACTTCTTCTGTTTGTAGCTGACCTCTTCCCCCAAACTTCCCTGACTGCAACTTAATCCCATTTCCACACCATAACGCTTCCTCTTTATCACTTCCTCCATCCTCAACACATATTTTCCTAGTATGACCTAGTCCCGACCTCAGTATCCATCCAAAGCCACCATTTAGTCATTTCATATAGAAACTCAACCAACTCTCTAGCTCGACTTGGGCCTCCTCCAGCTGTGACCTGAGCCCCAGCCTTCCCTGTGTGCCTACTCCACTAACTGCTCTGTTATTATGGTAACAAGCAGTTCCTGGTTTAAAGAACTGGGCTAATGAAATGGTCTAACTTGATATCAAAGGAAGACAGACTAGAGAGCAGTACCCAAGATTCAGGAGGTAGGAACAAGATAGGTAATCAAGAAGTTCTACTCTTACCTTGTATGAATGGAAGATTTAATAGGAAGATGTTTAGGAAGAATTTGGGCTTCCCTGGTGGCTCAGAGGTTAAAGCATCTGTCTGCATTGTGGGAGACCTGGGTTTGTTCTCTGGGTTGGGAAGATCTCCTGGAGAAGGAAATGGCAACCCACTCCAGTATTCTTGCCTGGAGAACCCCATGGACAGAGGAGCCTGGTGGGCTACAGTCCATGGGGTCGCAAAGAGTCAGACACGACTGAGCAACTTCACTCACTCACTAGGAAGAATTTATGAGGGAATGGGGGAAGTTCTTACTTCTGAAATACAAAAGGAGAGGGGAAAAATGACTTAGGGAATCCCCAAAAGGATTCAATTCACTAGCTAATTCACATTTAGGGATCAGATCAGATCAGTCGCTCAGTCGTGTCCGACTCTTCGCGACCCCATGATCGCAGCACACCAGGCCTCCCTGTCCATCACCAACTCCCGGAGTTCACTCAGATTCACGTCTATTGAGTCAGCGATGCCATCCAGCCATCTCATCCTCTGTCGTCCCCTTCTCCTCCTGCCCCCAATCCCTCCCAGCATCAGAGTCTTTTCCAATGAGTCAACTCTTCACATGAGGTGGCCAAAGTACTGGAGTTTCAGCTTTAGCATCATTCCTTCCAAAGAAATCCCAGGGCTGATCTCCTTCAGAATGGACTGGTTGGATCTAGAACCTCACAATTAGGAACTAGATCGCTGGTAACATATCAAAATACAAACTTTGTAGGTAAACTTAATGTTTTATGGTTTACATTTTTTCCCCAACTTTAACCCTTTTACACAGGAAACAAAACAAAAATCATTCAATCTTCTATCTTCAGTAACTGACATGAGTATTTCAAGACAAATTTCTGATGCCACCATTGCCAAAAATTCCTTTTTAACCTTATCCTTTGTGTGTGTGTGTGTGTGTGTGTGTGTACGTGCTCAGTCTCTTAGTCATGTCTGATTCTTCGAGACCCCATGGACTGTAGCCAACTAGGCTCCTCTGTCCATGGAATTTTCTAGACAAGAACACTGGAGTAGATTGCCATTTCCTACTCCAGAGGATCTTCCTGACCCAGGGATCAAACCCATGTCTCTGCGTCTCCTGCACTGGCCACCTGGGAAGCCCTTATCCTTTTTACTTAGATCCGAATTAGAAACTTACTTTTGTTATCCAGTAGATTCAATGTCACCTGAGAGCCAATAAATAGATCAAATGATACAGCAGTAAATATTGAAAAGCAATATAATCAAGTGTTACTGCAAAAAAACCTGACTGTCCAATAAATAGTGCAAACTCAAGTCTATGCACTGTGCTTGTTATTTTAATAAACAAACCACATTATTGCCTATTATTATTTTAAATTCTTTGTTCACAATATTTCAGATTTTAAGTTCCATATTTTAGGAAAGATAAGTTCTCAAATCTTTAAAAGATATTACTAAAAAAAAATTTAATCCATATTACTGCAGCTAGTCCATATATCTTTAAAAAATACTATAAATAAATTATAATTTAAAATTCAAGCTGTTATTGCTAGACATTTTAAAGCATTTTTTCCATTTTTCTGGATAGGTTTTCTTCATCTTATTTTTGGTAATTTCCTGAAATGAAAAACAATGGTTGAACTATTCATTTCTTTTGTTGCTCAACCCAGTTGTGAAACTCAGTGGCTCAATCCAGTTGTGAAACTCACCAAATGCCATAAGCACCAAACTAAATATTGCATAAGCTACAAGTAAAAATGAGCCACAAACCCTTGTTATACAATGTGGCTGGTTGACCAGCAGCATCGAATTCCCTGGGAGGTTGTTAGAAAGACAGAATCTCAAGTCCCACCCCAGATATCCTGAACCAGAAACCGCATTTCCCAAGATCCCCAAATGAATGTTGGATACCTTAGTATCCGAGAAGTACTGCAGACAACTGAAGGCTTATAACTAAATTACAATGTGGAAAAATATCCAACTTTACTGGAAGTTAATGAAAACATGTATGATGTGCTCAGTCATTTCAGTCATGTCTGATTCTTTGCAACCCTATGAACTATAGTCCACCAGGCTCCTCTGTCCATGGGATTCTCCAGGCAAGAATACTAGAGTGGGTTCCCATTCCCTCCTCCAGGGGAACTTCCTGACCCAGGGACTGAACTCGCATCTCTTATGTCTCCTGTATTGGCAGGGAGATTCTTTACCACTAGTGCCACCAGAGAAGCCCAGTATCTATGATAAAACAGAATAGTCAAATTCTGATTTATGGATCTAAGAATAAAAAAGTTCAACCACAACACTGATTCCTTAAAGATAACTTCATTCAAAGTGGAAGCTCTACTGTGCAAAGATAGAAGTCCCTGTAGGGTCCAGATTTAAGCTCTGCATTCTTATTGTCTCGGGAGGAAATTAAAACATAAAAACAACAATACATCATATGGGTGCGTTCCCGTATGCTAAGTCGCTTCAGTCATGTCTGACTCTGTGCGACCCTGTGGACTGTAGCCCACCAGGCTCCTCTGTCCATGGAATTCTCCAGGCGAGAATACTGCAGTAGGTTGCCATCTCCTCCACATCACTTGAGTACCCACAAGTAAAAGATCTCTGTGAGCTAAAAGTCCCCATGGGAACTGCATGCCTGTCCTGCAAGGAACCCTTCTAATGAATGAAAGTTTTAATGGATCACGACCATTAAAGAAGTCAGCAGACTACCACACAGCAAAGATTCAATCAAACATTAAACCATAAAAGCAGCCTGATCCCATCTGCTGCTGCTACTGCTGCTAAGTTGCTTCAGTCATGTCCGACTCTGTGCGACCCCATAGACGGCAGCCCACCAGGCTTCTCCGTCCCTGGGATTCTCCAGGCAAGAACACTGGAGCGGGCTGCCATTTCCTTCTCCAATGCATGAAAGTGAAAAGTGAAAGTGAGGTCGCTCAGTCGTGTCCAACTCTTAGCGACCCCATGGACTGCAGCCTACCAGGCTCCTCCGTCCATGGGATTTTCCAGGCAACAGTACTGGAGTGGGGTGCCATTGCCTTCTCCGGATCCCATCTATATACTATCTATATTCTACAGGCTCTCTCTGAGAAGGATGAGTTTAGACTGGCTTAGTAATAAGAGTCATGTTTGTGCAGCATTTTAAGAACTTTGAGGATATTTGGTAGAAGACATATTTTGGGTGCAGAATAGTATTTTTAGCTTCAGAACATGAGCTTTTAGTAGAAGAAAAACACTTGATGGTTGTTTTGCAAATAGCTTTACTTATATCCTAGAAAAAAATTAAATATAAAATTTCAGACCACAACAAAAAAGATGTCTTCATCTGCCAGTACATAAATTCACCAGCCTACAAGGATGCTAATAAACATCTTTCTTACCACCGATGACATGAGAGGAAGGTTTCTTCACGGCATAGAAATCAACACCTGGACATATTTTGGAGTTCAAGGACTAGAAGAATGTGGAAAATAGCTTTCATAAAGTCACAGATTTAGAATTAACATTACTTAAAAAGCACTGATTGGAATTTTCACTTCTGAAAGAATACAATCCCTCTAACTTGTTCAGTCATTTTTGACAGGCGAAAACCTATCAGAAAACTTTTTAATCCTCTTCTTTCTTCCTTAATGAATGTGTTACTTATTCATGCTTTTGCGTCATCATTGACATCACGCTCTTCATTTCTTATACCATTAGTCACACTTCAAAGCTCTTCATCTTTCATATCATTAGTCAGTCTTCAAAGCTCGAGATTTATCTCCTTGAAAGGCTCTCGTGCCCATCTCTAACTCTTCAGTCTAACTTGTAGCCCCTTTGACAAGTCCCCATCTGCTGGATTTTAGCAGTCTCCTTTTTAGCCTCTCTGACTCTAATCTCCCTCCATTAAATTCATCTTATACATTGCTGCAGCCCAATCTTCCTTAAATAACATGTCAATCATGGGACTCAACTACATCAAATATTCCAAAGTAGAAACATGATGAATAAGAGAAGTCTGGAATACACGAGTGCACATTTGGGATCTATGTACCTCACTGTACATATTTACTATCTACACAAATTTACACAATGTGCACAGATGGATTAGCTTCTTGTCTGCACAAAGCTGCTATCACAAATTACCACAAGCCCAGTGGCTCAGAAGAACACGTTTGCTTTCACACAGTTCTGGATGGCAGGAGTCTATCATCAGTTTCACTGTGTATGTGTGTGTGCATGCTCGGTCACGTCCAACTCCTTGAGACCCCACGGGCTACAGCATTCTCTGTCCATGGGATTCTCCAGGCAAGAATAATGGAGTGCATGCCATTTTCTCCTCCAGGGGATCTTCCGGATCCAGGGATCGAACCCTCATCTCTTTTGTCTCCTGCACTGGCAGGCTGGTAGATTCTTTACCACTTGTGCCATTTGAGCTAAAGTCAAATTGTTGGCAGGGTTGGTTCATTCTGGAAACTATGAAGGGAAAATCTGTTTCCTTGTGTTTTTCAGCCATCAGTAGCTGCCCATACTCCTTGGTGTATGGCCCCTTCCTCCAGCTTCAATCTAATCTGTTTCCATCATTACATAACCTTCTTGTCTGACTCCTCCTGTGTCCCTGTGATTACACCCAACCTACCAGAATAATCTC
Source organism: Bison bison bison (assembly GCF_000754665.1). Taxonomy (NCBI): domain Eukaryota; kingdom Metazoa; phylum Chordata; class Mammalia; order Artiodactyla; family Bovidae; genus Bison; species Bison bison. The sequence goes on from NW_011495072.1 coordinate 20,198,006, forward strand.
TTCACCTTGAGATCCTTTACCTGATCACATTTGCAAAGTTCCCACTTACAAGATTAAATGAGGTTTATTCCAGAGATGCAAGGCTCATTCAATATTTTTTTAAATGTAATTTACCATATTAACAGGCTAAAGAAGAAAATCACATGATCATATCAGTCAATGCAGAAAAAGCATTTGACAAAATTCAACACTCACTCATTTTAAGAACTCTCAGAAATAAAGAAGAACTTCCTCAACTTGATAAACCTCCAACTAAGATTTCATCACGAATGCCTAAATGTTTCCCCCTATCAAGATTGGGAACAAGGGAAGGATGTCTGCTTTCACCACAATTATTCAACTTCTAGGTGGTGCACCAAGGGAAGAAAAAGCAGTAAAAGACATAGAAATTGGAAAGGAAACAAAATTCTCCCTGTTTGTAGATGACACACTTGTCTATGCAAAAAATCCCCAGGAATTGACATACGTATTCTCCTTCTCTCTCTCTCTTAAATTTCAGGATACAACATAAATATAGATAGAAAATGAACTGTATTGCTACATGTGGGCAATTATTACATGGAATCTGAAATGAAAAAAGGTATCACTGATAATCACTTAACAAAATTAAATACTTAGGTGTAAATCTAACAAAACTGAACTTATATGATGAAAGCTAAACAATGCTGATGAAAGAAATCAAAGAAGATAAAAATAAATGAAGAAATAAATACTGTGTTTATGGATTGGCAGACTCAACAACAGTAAAGATGTCAATTCTCCCAAAACTGATACAGAGATTTAACACATTTGTATCAAAATTGCAACAATATTTTTTTATAGATAAGGACAAGATTATTCTAAAATTTATATGGAAAAGTAAAGGAACTGGCATTGCTAAGACAGTTTTGTTAAAGAAGGAACAATGGGAGGAATCATTCTTCTGTTAAGGCTCTCTACATAAGTACAGTATCAACAGAGTACAGTTCTGGAGGAAGAATAGACACATATATCAATGGAACAGAATAAAGAACACATATATCAATGGAACAGAACAGAGAAACAAATATGCCTATCTAATTTTTGAAGACCTTGATACTGGAAAAGATTGAGGGCAGGAGGAGAAGGGGGTGACAGAGGATGAAATGGTTGGATGGCATCACCAACTCAAAGGACATGAGTTTGCGCAAGCTCTAGGAGATGGTGAACGACAGGGAAGCCTGGTGTGCTGCAGTCATGGGATCGCAAAGAGTTGGTCATGCCTTACGACTGAACAACAAGAAATTTTTAACAGAGATGTAAAAGCGATTTAAGGGAGAAAATGTAACCTTTTCAACAAATGGTGCCAGAATAACTGGAAATCCATGGGCAAAAAACAAAATGAACCTTGACCTGAGTCTCACACCTTACACAAAAATTAACTCAAAATTAGTCATAAACTTCAGGGGATCTATGCCTAATCAAAGAGATCTTAGATTTGGTACTAATAGCATGAGCTAAAAAAAAGGAAAAAACTAATAAATTGGACTTCATCAAAATTTAACTTTTACTCTGTGAAAGATCCTATTTAGAATATAAAAGACAAGTTACAGACTGAGAGAAAATATTTGCAAACCATTTATAAGACAAAGGACTAGCACCCAGAACATTACAGAATTATCAAAACTCAATAATAAGAAAACAAATGAAGAATAGGCAGATTTGAACAAATGCTTCACCAAAACATTATAAAGATGGCAAATAAGTATGTGGAAAGTTGTTCATTATTACTGACGATTACAATTTTAATGCAAACTGAAAAATGATCAATTATTACACACCTATCAGAATGGCTAAAAGAAAATGCTCGCAAATATGAAAAGAAATTCATTCATTCAAACACTGCTGGTGAAAATGCAAAACGATACAGCCAAACTGGAAAACAGTTTGACAAGTTTCTTATAAAAGTAAACAGGTACCATACAGTCCAGTAACTGCACTCTTGGGCACTTAGCCAGGAGAAATGAAAACTTATGTTTGAACAAAGCTGTACATGAAAATTTACAGCACCTTTATTCATAATAGCTGAAAACTGGAAACAGTTCAGTTGTCCTTCAACAGGTAAATGGTTAACAAACAGTAGAACATTCCTTCCTTGGAATGCTGCTGCTGCTGCTGCTGCTAAGTCGCTTCAGTCGTGTTCGACTCTGTGCAACCCCATAGACGGCAGCCCACCAGGCTCCCCTGTCCCTGGGATTCTCCAGGCAAGAACACTGGAGTGGGTTGCCATTTCCTTCTCCAATGCATGAAAGTGAAAAGTGAAAGTGAGGTCGCTCAGTCGTATCCGACTCTTAGCGACCCCATGGACTGCAGCCTACCAGGCTCCTCTGTCCATGGGATTTTCCAGGCAAGAGTACTGGAGTGGGTTGCCATTGCCTTCTCCGCCTTGGAATGCTACTCAGCCACTAAAAAGAACAATTATTGATACATGCAACAATCTGGAGGAATCTCCAGAGAATCATACTGAGTGAAAAACACCAAGTCCAAAAGGTTACATGCTCTATGATTCCATATATATAACATTCTTGAGATGACAATATGTAAAGGAAGAGCAGATTGGCAGTTGTCAGGAGTCAAGGAGGGGATGTGGGCAGGAAGGAAGGGAGAGTAGCTATAAAAAGGCAACATGAGGGATTCTTGCAGTGATGGGAATGTTAACTGTATCTATATCTTAACTGTACCAATGTCAATATCCTGATTTTGATATATTAGAGCTTTGTAAAATGGTAGCACTAAGAAAATGGGTAAAAGGTACATAGGAGTTTTCTGTCATTTTTTACAACTGCATGTTAATGTACAATTATCCCAAAATAAAATTGTTAATTAAAAAAGTATCTGTATGTGTGTGTGCCTATTGTAGTCAGATTGCATCACTCCTCTGCTCAAAAATCCTCTGCCTTTTTTTAACATAGCAGTTAAGGGTGGTGATTTTTTTTTTTTAATACTTATTTGTTTGTGTCAAGTGTTAGTTAAGGTGTGTGGGCTTCGTTGCTCCACTGCATGTGGGATTGTAGTTCTCCAACCAAGATCAAACCTGCGTCCCCTGCTTTGCAAGCCCAATTCTTTACCAGGGAAGTTCCCCTCTGATGACTTTGCACCTCAGCCAAAGAAAAGTCAGACTCCTACAAAGGCCTAGCAGAATGTATATTCTAACCTCTTCCTCCTGGCCCCATAAGCCATGATGGCCTGTGAAACAGTCCAGCTCAGAGCCTTAGCAGCTGTTCCCTTGGAGGGAAACCCTTTTCTTGAGAACATCCACCATTTACTCTCTCACTTCTTCGAGGCCTTTGCTCAAAAGCCTTCAATGCATCCCACCGCTACCACATTATTTAAAACTGCCTTCTCTGCTTTCTGCTATTCTTTGCTTCATTTTTCTATATCACACCTATCATGGTCAGAGAAACTACAATCGCTCAGTCGTGTCTGACCCTTTGTGGCCCCATGGACTGTAGCCTGCCAGGCTTCTCTACCCACGGAATTTCGCAGGCAAGAATACTGGAGTGGGTTGCCATGCCCTCTTCCCGGATGTCTTCCTCACCCAGGAATGGAACTGGGTCTCTTGCATCTCCTGCATTGGCAGGTGGATTCTTTACCACTAGCACCACCTGGGAAGCCCATATAATTGATACATTTGTTTATTAACCACACAACAAATCAACTTCCCCCTGCCTCCACCACCGCTTTCTTCTTCCTCCCCTCCCTCTCATTCTTTTTCTTCCATCTCCATAAGTCAGAAATTACTCTTTTACTGCAACACCCCAAGTGCAAAGAATACTGCCAAACAGTGGCTTTCAACAATTATCAACAGTTGTTGCAGGAAGGAAGGAATAAAGGAAATGAGGGAAGAAAGGAGGGACCTCTGTAAACTGGGTCAAGGATGACATGGACAGATATGTTAAAGGCCACTGGAAAAAAACTTAAAATCAACAGAAAATTGTAACAGTCATGTTCAGGATGGAAAATTATTTTAAAGTTCCATCATTAGGAACTTAGAGAAACTTGTTAAAAGAAAGTAGAATCATAAATGAACTCTTTCCCTCACTTCTAATGATTTATACATGATAGAGGAAGTAAATTTTATCAACTAGTACAAGCAGCATGAGAAAGGTAAGAGAAAAACTGTTACTGCCACCAAATGTAGCTTAGGAAAAGGCCTGAGGTTGTGTACAGAATGCCTGGAGAAAGGTATGATAAATAAGCTTTCCCGGCAGGAAGTTAGAAACAGTCAGGGAATGCACTGAACAGAAGTGTCTGGCCACCTAAGCCCCCAGGCTCCCTGTGGCCCAGCACCTCCCCTTCCCCAGTGGACCACAACACTGCCCTGCAGAGCAGCAGAGATTACCTAAGTACTCATGCTCCCCTCCTGCCCACCTAAGCAAGTGTCCCGTAGAGAACCTTCCTCATTCCCTTGGTTACAAGACCCTATAGACTGCTGGGTAGAAAGTCATCAGATGGCTCATACATTCAGGCCTCTACTGATGACCCATCGAGCTCTAAAAGCTTTTCAGAACCAAACCCATCATGGCTCACATTCTGGTTTACCTTTGTCATACCAGATGATCAACCCTTCCAGACCATCCAACATCAAGCAGGCCCTTATTTCCCAATGACCCTCTCATTCCCATCCCACCCCCTCAAATCTAATAATATTATTTTATACATAGATTCTTTGTAGGAAACAGAGAAGGAAGGAAATGCTTCACAACTTGTTTTACAAAGACAGCATAACCCCCATATCAAAACTTAACCAAAGTATTACAAGAAAAGAAAATCACACACCAATGTCCTTCAAACGTACAGACACAGAAATCTGAATATGCTAATAAACATTAGCATACCAGATCCAGTCATATGAACAAATAATAGCACATCATGACCATCCTGGCTCTACATTCAAAAGATAGATGCAATTCACATTGTTGTTGTTTAGTCATTAAGTTGTGTCTGACTCTTTGTGACCCTGTGGACGGTACCCTGTCAGGCTCCTCTGTCCATGGGATTTCCCAGGCAAGAATACTGGAGTGGGTTGCCATTTCCTCCTCCAGGGGATCTTCCTGACCCAGAAATCAAACTCGAGTCTCCTGCATTGGCAGGTGGATTCTTCACCACTGAGCCACTTGGAAACCAAACTTAACACTTGTTTATTGTGCGCTCCTTACACTAGAAATACCAGCACCCTGGGAGGAAGGGACCCCGCCTGTCACCTTCACTGTTGCATCCTCAGAATCAGGAGCATTGCCTGGTGAGAGTGTGCACCTAACATGCACCTGTTGAATATGTGAATGTCACTAACGCACTAAACTGTGTCTTCCAAACACAATCATTCTTCCAAACACTGATTTTAAGAGATGGCCTCAAGATCCCGGTTTAGGAATGTCTTTTGTATTCTAACTGTAAGGCCATTTATTCAACTTTAGTAAGTAATTAGTACAAGCCCCCGGCAGATATACAGCACCAAGTCCCCTGCTGTAGGCACACAGGAAGCAAAATAGTGGAAATCACTGGCAGGGAATCTGACAAAAAGAAAACTAAAAGAATACAATTCTTTCACTTGTATTAATATCTCACATGATATTCAACCTAGAAGTTGTCTTCTTAATGGTCCTGTTCTTGAGTATTCTTCCCTTGTGTCTTCATTACACTTCTACCTCATTCTTTTATTTTTTTTAAATATTTTTTTAAATTTAATTTTATTTTTTAACTTTACAATATTGTACTGGTTTTGCCATATATCAAAATGAATCCGCCACAGGTATACATTTGTTCCCCATCCTGAACCCTCCTCCCTCCCCATACCATCCCTCTGGGTCGTCCCAGTGCACCACTATGAGGTACCATTTCACGCCAGTCAGAATGGCTGCGATCCAAAAGTGCACAAGCAATAAATGCTGGAGAGGGTGTGGAGAAAAGGGAACTCTCTTACACTGTTGGTGGGAATGCAAACTAGTACAGCCACTATGGAGAACAGTGTGGAGATTCCTTAAAAAACTGGAAATAGAACTGCCTTATGATCTAGCAATCCCACTGCTGGGCATACACACTGAGGAAACCAGAATTGAAAGACACGTGTACCCCAGTGTTCATCACAGCACTGTTTATAATAGCCAGGACATGGAAGCAACCTAGATGTCCATCAGCAGATGAATGGATAAGAAAGCTGTGGTACATATACACAATGGAGTATTACTCAGCCATTAAAAAGAATACATTTGAATCAGTTCTAATGAGGTGGATGAAACCGGAGCCTATTATACAGAGTGAAGTAAGTCAGAAAAAAAACACCAATACAGTATACTAACGCATATATATGGAATTTAGAAAGATGGTAACACCTCGTTCTTTTAGGCTAAGGTATAACTGCACGTGTTTCAGCATTTATTTTCCTATCACTTATTCCCTCTGGGATTGGCAGCTTAGGTAACTCCTCAGCCAGCTCAAATTCTTTTAACCATTTGAATGCTTGTAGTTTACTTACAGCATATTTCTATGCAATTCATGATCATTTGTTTCTCAGCAACATAAAATGATTTAAATGGGAAAGGAATTATCTGAAAAAGAATGCTATTGCAAATAAATCCATCCTAGAAAAGGAAAAAATGAAATTTCAGTATAAGACACGAATTGATAATATTTTAGAGTTGGACCTAAATTAGCTTGTGCTAATTTTATCTCCTCATTTTATTAATGGGTAAATTAATGGTAATTTCTGAACCTGTAAAGGGAAACTAGAAAGGGGTGTACCCATACAGGTTAAACTTCTCCTTGCAGGCTGGGGTTTGACAAATAGTTAATGAATGAGTGAACAAATCAAAGGAGGAATTTATAAGTATTCTTCTAAATAATAGTCATAAAGCTAGTTAGTGGTACAGCCAGGACTAAATCCCAGTTCTCTTCCTTTCCTCCTTGGTCACTCGTAAGTTGCAGCTCCATGAACAGGGTAGTCAGTTGTCAGGGGAGCAGCAATGTCGCTGAAATCACTGAGTGACCTTGATCGTGTTTTTTTCTCATTCTGCTTTTAGACGTGCAAACAAAAGAATGAAAAGTGCCAAGTGGGATGATATAAGAAAATTGCACTGTAGCCAGATCACACATAGAAAATGACAGGAAAGAGGTAGGCAGAGATAGCTCTGTGATTTTCTTCTCACTCTCACCTGATCTAAGAGATATAAAAGGTACAAAGTTAGAATGCATTAGCTGTCAAATCAACAATGTTCCATTAGACTAAGGCTCAGCCTTCTCTAACATTGCAGCCATTTCACAGCCACAGGCTTGACAGGGTCCACAACTGGGCAGCAAGAGGCAGAAATAATCAGGAACAAGGACACCATGTAATAACGGAGACAATGTACTTACTCTTCCAGGAAGTGTTGCTGGGGTCCTATAATAGAGCCGGGCCGGCAGATTCTGATCCAAGCAATTATTTCTGCATGTGTAAACCTGTAGTGTTTCATGACATAACAGGCTATCAAGGTCCCCGTTCTTCCAAGACCAGCTGCAGGAGAGGGGAAAAGAACAAGAAATACAAAATTCAGGAAATACATCCACAAACATACTGAAATCATACTGTGTCCAGAAATTGCCATGGTATGAAATACAATGCAAGATGTTTAAACCCAGGCAATAATGTAATGCTTTTTACATGATCAGGGGCTAAATAATAATTCTAACTCAAGAAAAAACACAGATCGTATGATCAAAATAAACATATGGAAATATAAATATATCTATATAAAAGAGCAAAGGTCTTGAAAATTATGGACAGTTCAACTCCCGAGGACCTTTAAGAATGACTGCCTTTGTGAATGTTAAGGCAATGCTGGTTCCAGACAAGCACTTGCGAAATATCAGCTGTCAGGCGTGTCTCCACGCTCCTTAGTTCCAGTCCAGGTGGAGATGAACCCTCAGTTAACAGTTTGTGTGTATGTGATGCTGAGTCAGTAAGTGTAACTGATTATATTATCATGGTCATTTTTTAGACCTATTTAAATGGTGAGGTTTTTTTAAATTTATTGTAGAATAAGGAATTCTAGAATCAAATAGGACAATACCATAAGCATCATCTGACCTCACTAGCTGCCAAGCCCAGGACTGTTTCAATACTATTTCCACTAGGCTGTCCTAACTTCTTTGTAACTCTTTCAGAGACCAGGATTTCATTATTTCCTCAGCCAACATGCACTGATGGAGCAGCTACTACCTGCCAGGTGCTGTGCTAGAAGCCGGGGATAAGGTGATGAATAAAATACACATCGTCACCGCCCTCGTAGAGCACGCACTCCAGTGAGAAAGAGCCAAGCCAACAGAAGTGCTCAAGTTTCATTTCCTGAGGCTCTGGCATTTTTCAAAAGCTTTTGTGTCAGGATATTTTCCTTATGTCAAACCCAATTTCTGTTATGTAGGAGAAATCAATACAATTAGAAATGATTGTCAAAGAAGTACTGGTTACTATCATGATCAAAACATTCTTCAAAGTGTTTTCACAAATTGTGCTATTTTTTCCCTCTCTCCAGAGAAATAAAAGTGATAGGACTTTGCATTTTAAACAATTCTTTTAAATCTACACTGGCTTCCCCCTTCCCCAAAATACTCAAAAAATGTGATCAAACTATAAAGACTTCAAATACGGTGACTGCCGTTCATACACCAGAACTGAGGCCCAACATACTAATCAATTCACTCATATTAGCATAACAAATGACTATGGAATTCCAGACTAAAATTCCCTGGGGATCCTGCTATCCTCCAGAGTTCTTTCCACTTTTGGCTCATCTGCTCAGTCACTCCATTCTACAAATACTAAGAACACTGAGTATGAGACACTGTGACAGATGCTGGGGCCAGAAACATGAAGACAAGCAGGATGCTCCTCTCTTGAGATATACAGCACTGAGCCACTAATGCTTATTTATAACTATTTTCTAAATCTTTCCATATCTGGCTTCTTGGAGTTAAACTCAGCACTATAAACTTTTATTTAAGTAACACTTATGAGTAAGGCACTATGCTGAGTTATTTTTCCACTACTTAATCTCTTGCTATCATATACTCTTTTTCTTATAGAATGACAAAGTGGCTCTGTCTTTGTTTTCAAACATTTGATTCAGTTGGTCAAATGTTTACTGACTGATCGTCTACCAGCTACCCATGTCAGGGCTTTGCTCAGAGGTTAAGAAGATAAGCAAGTAAAGGATATAATTTTTGACCACAATATTTTATCAAATAGTTGTAGACACAAGAATAACCAACAAGTGAAGAAATTAGGTTTAAACTGAAGCTAGGCTCTCAGAGAAAGGGACTGTGTGAGTTGCTGGTGTCTTCAAGGAATGTGTCATTGATGACAAGGACTTCAGCTGACTCTAAAGAATAAGAAGGCTGCAGACAATTTCAGCAAAGGGTCCAATGAGTGAAAGCCAGATGGCCTGGAGAATGTGTCAGTGTGTGTTGAGTGGAAAATAAGGTCAGATAGGTATGGAGGGGCCAGATTAAGGGGCACCTCTGAGTCAAGTGGAGGAGCCTATACTTCGGGGAAGCAGCTTACCAATTGTGGGCTGAAGACACCAAGGACTGTTGAGTTATTTGGGATTCTCCAGATTCAGATGCACAGTGCTCCATCTGCTCACTGATTAGGTCACACCTTGTGATATATGTGCTATTATTCCTCAAATATTTGTAGATGAGGCTCTAATGAGCAAAATTCAGCTCATTTAGGAATTCATGATTTATCAACTATTAATAATAAACATATAGCCATTATCCTATAAATATCTGATTTTTCCTTTAACCAACAAAAAGCCCTAAATAAAGCCATCATATATTTGGGGACAAAGAAATTGACATGATAAAAGCAGCTGGGTGAGGCTGCAGCATACCTCCGGGATGGGAAAGGTCAGAGATGGAAGCCAGAGAGAGAAGCAGGAAGGCTGGCTGCCAGGCAGAGGTAGGGAGAGACAGTGGTAATAAGGAAGAGCTGAGTTAGAAAGACATTTTGATTGGGTCACACGGAAGGTGAAAGGCAACTGATACTTTTAGCCTGGAAAACTGGTACAATGTCATCCGCGAAAACATGCAGTTAGAAAAGGAAATAGGAAAAAGTTGGCAGCTTCATTTATATGTTTCAGAATCTCCCCACCTCTAAAGGAAGAGTCCTTTTGTAGCTTTCCCTATCATTTTTCAAATAATAAAGCCAATCTTCTCTAATCTCCTCACCATTTGGAAATACACAATTTTTCAGCCAAAAAAAATCATGTCATCTAATGGTGTGACACACACCATTATTTAAGTTCCACTAAGAAAAATTAAACTATGATATGCAATCATTTTAAGATCCATCCTAGTCTCAAAAATGTGAAAATGTAAAAAGGTATGTCTCTAAATCAGTGTTTCTCAATCTTTGCCCAGCCAAGAGTCTCTCTAGGCATTATTTCTCCTGATTGTCCCCCATGAAATTTTACTGTCATAGACAGATCGCATATTTCTATATGTACTGTGTATAAATCTGTTCTTTGCATAAAAAAGGAAAACATTTGTTTACCACCCCAAAACAAATTTTCTCCCTTGAGGGTAGTATCACCTGAGGTTGAGGATACATCAATGGAATTATAATCAAGCTCAAGTTTATGGATGCCTGGCATTCCCTTCCCATTAACTCTCCCTTTTTAAAAATTATGTTTACACTATTTTATTAGATAAAGTTTGTGTGTGTGTATGTCTGTGTGTCCTGTTTTCATCTGAAGTACATTTTGCCCCCAAACAAACATCAACATTCTTTAGAAAAGAGCGAAGCTTAATCGCGGTCTCAGTAGGATTCTCTTCCTTTAATATAAGATTTATTGGCTTTCATGTTTGTGCCCAGAGTAAATATTTTAGGTTTCTGCAGAGTTGTTAAATCCTCAGACATCTGACAAGACTACTGTTCAGGTAATCATACTGATAGAATACAGCTGGACGGCCTGAGGCAGGAAGCCCAGTCGGTTTCCAGGGTACTCCTTTTCAAGTCACCAATCTGGGTCTCAGCCTGGGGAGAAGATGGCCTTCTCTACAAGATAGCCCTGTCTCCCCCTGTATCCCTCCCATGCAGGAGGCTACCTGCTCCCTTGGTTAGGCTCTTCATCACACAAACTCACAATCAAAAAGAAAAGGATGGCACAGAAATTTTTCAAATTTCTCTAAAACTAAAAGTTGCTTCCCCCTTTTAAAGAGTCTATAATTTAGATCTATAAAAAGAACCTACTTAGCACTCAATAGTCAGGAGCTCTTACCACAACCCAACAGAATAGGAACAGTTCACTAAGTTTCTATAAAAACTTTAACAAATTTTTTAAAGCATTCATAATTAAAGGGCTCCCTGGCACAGGGAGAGAAGATGTTGAAAAGTCTTCTATTTATACCAAGTTAAACGCTGACTGCCTTACAGTTTCAGGCATTTTCTGAAACCCCTACAGATCATCAAAAATCACACAGCGGAACATCACAATGTTGCCTCTGTTTAATGATTATCTGTGCTGGAAAACTTCACAAAATCATGGTCCTTCGTTTTATCAGCCAGAAGGCAAGCTGCAGATACTGAATCGTTATGAGATTTTGCACATTCCCAGAAAATTACTTTCCAGTTTATCTCTATTTTTAGCACTTTACATTGAGGCATGAAATAGTCATTCTCTTTTCAGCAGCTACCAAAGTTCATTTGACATCGGATAAGTCTCTCTCCCTCCTCCTTAGAATTCAATTAAAATGCTCTGTGCTGTTGTAATTCCCAGGAAATTAAACTGACTTAATTAGGGCAGATGTCAAAATAATTAACAGGCCTATAGTAGCTAAGTATGCTATTAAAAGCATTACAGCTGTAATTAAATCAAAGGTGTAATCCTTGGGAAAGAATCCTACATGTGTGTACAAGTGGAAGTAAATGTAATAACTCTCAAAAAAATGTCACCGCCTGTAAATGTGACCTTCATATATAAGAACTGACTTCAATGCTAAAGGTTCTGATTAAAATATTTTTTTAAAACCCTGCAATATAAAATATATGTATTTCTTAAAATATTCCTTACAAGGGCAACAATTACAGCTCAAGGATATAATAGAGAGAATACCTGTAAAAAGAATGTTTAACATCAGAGCGTCTTATTTTCCCAACGTTTGTTAGGTGAGGAATAACATCAAGAGATATGCTGAGTTTTAATGAAAGCTTTGCATTTCTCCTCCCCTGAATTTGTCAATCCAAGACATGACATAGAAGTTGGTAAATCATCTGCCTGCAGTACAGGAGACGTGGGTTCGATTCCTGGGTCAGGAAGATCCCCTGGAGAAGGAAATGGCAACCCACTCCAGTATTCTTGCCTGGAGAATCCCATGGACAGAGGAGCCTGACAGGCTACAGTCCACGGGATCACAAGAGTTGGACATGACTTAGTGACTAAACCACCAAGACATGACAGGCAGAGAAACTACATGCCTTGGCAACCAAAAAACTAACTGATTAGGAAATAAGGACAAATTAATGCCATAAGAAATACTGCTTTTTATGACACAAAAGCTTTGAAAGAGAGCATGTGAATAGCTCCTACTAAACATTCAGTTCAGTTCAGTTGCTCAGTCGTGTCCGACTGTTTGCGACCCCATGAATTGCAGCACACCAGGCCTCCCTGTCCATCACCAACTCCCGGAGTTCACTCAAACTCACGTCCATCGAGTGAGTATGCCATGCAGCCATCTCATCCTCTGTCGTCCCCTTCTCCTCCTGCCCCCAATCCCTCCCAGCATCAGAGTCTTTTCCAATGAGT